>NC_045793.1:28724694-29039860 GCF_009873245.2 Balaenoptera musculus | reverse complement strand
TGGATTAGGGGCACACCCTTCTCTGGTATGACCTCATCTTAATTACACAGAACAACACTATTTTCAAATAAGGTCACATTCTGAGGTACTGGGGGTTAGGACTTCAACATAGGAGTTTTTTTTAAGTTCCAATTTTGTAGACATTTTCAATGGCAGAGAAGTGTGATAGAGTGATCAAAAAATTTTGCTGCATAATACTTATTTCCTAAGAATAAAATTCTGTTGGGGAACAGCCATGGAAGTAAGAATTCAAGGAGAAAAAGCTAATAATATACAATTTGCAATGGTTACAGGTGCATATAAAATCACAACAGTATGTAAATTCTATTGAGCATGTTTACGATTAATTTAATGGTTTTATTTTAGAATCTGCATCCATTGCAACTATTTAAATTTATGATAAAAAGTTTACAGTGATCTATAGTTGTAAAAAAATTAATTTAGGGCTTCCCTGGTGGTGCAGTGGTTGAGAATCTGCCTGCCAATGCAGGGGACACGGGTTCAAGCCCTGGTCTGGGAAGAACCCACATGCTGCGGAGCAACTAGGCCCGTGAGCCACAATTACTGAGCCTGAGTGTCTGGAGCCTGTGCTCAGCAACAAGAGAGGCTGCGACAGTGAGAGGCCCGCGCACCGCGATGAAGAGTGGCCCCCACTCGCCGCAACTAGAGAAAGCCCTCGCACAGAAACGAAGACCCAACACAGCCATGAATAAATAAATAAATAAATAATTTTTTAAAAAAAATTAATTTAAGGGACATACTAGGAAAACAGTTTGAAGACTGATGTGACTGCTCCTGCCTAACTGGTCTTTTTTTAGGAAGACACATCTGGTCCTTCCTTGATACCTTTTAGAAATGCGAGAATTAGTCTTTCATTGCTTACTAGTCAGAATGGTAAGTAACTGACTGTAGTTTCATGTACATCTACAATTTTTATTATCTTCTTCCATGTTCTTATGGGTCGTTTTTCCCCTGTTATTCATTCATTCAACAAATACTTATTGAATATCTACAGTGTATTTTTCTAGGCCTTGAGCATACAACAATGTCCCCAGCACCAGAATCAGAAAAAAAAAATTAGAAAAATAAAATCAATCTCACATAGTGAGGTGGAGAAGACTGAATTACGAATAAACAAGGAGATACCTACAACAATTTTGGGTGGTGAATTGCTTTCAAGAAAAACAAAGCAGAGTAAAGAGTATGCCATTGAAGGGAGTCTATTTTTGATAATGTGGCCAGAAAAGGGCTCTCTGAAGACAATCATATTTCAATATTGGAAGCATTTCAATCGGAGGTGAAGGGGGATAGCCAGGTTTAACAAATGAGTCTGCCATTTCAAATCCAAGTCCCAGTTTCATATCCCCCTCAACTGCTTAACCTTATTCTTTCCAACTTATCTTTGACAAGACTCTGGACAAATTACTTTAAGCCCTGTATAGTTCAGTTTGATTTTCTGTAAAACAGAGACAACAATGACTCATGTTATACAGGGCTTTGAGAGAACTGGAGATACTGGCGTAGAGCACCGAGCACAGTGCTTGCCTGTTATGCAGTGGTCTCCCAATAAATCAAATCCAACTGTCAGGGAACCATCAACCTTCTCTCTATGCTTTTGTGTCTTCCTAGAGTCATTTCACTGTGGGTTAGAGATGCAGTTTGTTCTGTAACAGGTGTGAAGGCACCTGACTGACTTGGGGATTGACCCGATTTGGGGGCTGCATGCTTCCATGCGGGGAATGACTAAGGACTGTTGACTTTCACGCCTCAGCCTTCTGCTTTCCAGACTCACTTGGTTCTCTCCCCCTTTATCTTTCTATTTCTCCCCAGTCTCATGCGTTGTTTCTTTCCATTAAGAAGACAGTGACTATGTTACTGAAGATACCTGTTGAATGAATACGTAAATGAACAAGAAACTGAGGGAGAAGAAAAATTGGAGATGCTTTTAAATGTAGTTTTAGATATTAGTCCCTCCATTTCTAATGGACATTATCTTGAATATATATTTCAATGTATATTTTAAAAAATTATTGTCTTAAAACAACAATAAAGATTAATCTCTAAAGCTCTTTATATAAATCATGTTCATGTTGTCACACATTAAACAATCCAGACTTGATATGCATAACGCACCTAAAATGCTAAAAATGTGCTTGCTATTTAAGATCTAGCCTTAAAAACTACCCGTCAAAAGGCTACTTGTTTTTTACAGTCAGTGTAAAACGCTTACATCAATGTTGCTTTTTTCTTTATATAACTTGAAGTACAGGTTCAGTTGCTGTTTTATGCTTTAAGTATTGTATTTCTAGCTACCTTTAAATAATACAATTATCTCTTAACATGATGGATATGTTTAAGTACCAATTTCAAAATCTTTAGAGATACCAAGAAAAAAACCCAAGGCCAAAAAACCTCCAGCTTCAGAGAGATCGCCTACTTTTGAAAGTCATGGTAATTTAAATGGTATTAAATATGTATTATTTTGTACTTCTTTTAATATTTTGTTTACTCTAATATCTCAAAAGTCACCTAACAGTCCTGGAGTCTATCACAGATAATTGGGCCCAGAGTTTTAATGAAGAGTACAGATGGAAGAATAACAAAATACCAACGACCAACAAAGCTGTCACTGACAATTAGGAAATCGGACCCAGGAGACAACTGAAAAAAGTGCAATTTGGCTTTCGAATACTCTGGCTCAGGAAGCAACTAACTACGAACACTATCCTTTTGACTCACTGGCTCCTGGTTCCGCTTCCATAAAATGATGCTGTGTTTTATGCTTTTGATTCCTCTAATGTCCCCAAGTGCCTTCACTTTTGCCCATCTCTTTTGCAAGGTCATGCTAAATCACATTCCAGAGGCAAACCCTATAATGAACCTGTAGTATAAATTCAAGTGAATCCTTCCGAATAGTGTCAACACCTTGTAGCTACTGGTTTGCTAGCCAGTATCCAGAGTGAGGGTAAACTGGGGGAGTTGCACTCTGAACAAAAAGAACTGTCAGTATCAGTTGGCACTAATAGTTAATGTATGCTGCTGAAGGATAAGCTACAGGGGCCAGGACTTTGCCATGCTCCCCATGCTTCCAGCTGAAGGCAGTCTTGCAGCCTCCGCTCTGCCCCATCTTCACATACCAGGAAGTTAGATAGAAACAGGTGGTCTGACCTATTCTGATCTAGCATTTGTTTTCATGCCTAAGCTTACTTATAAGCTTATATACTATAATTGCAATTGAAAATCCATTCAGTGGAAAGACAGAGCAATGATAAACATTCAATATCCTTAACCCAATCCACTCTTAATAACTCCATAAAGAATGGATTTGTTGAGAATTGGGGGATATAAACAGACTTTAATCTGAGGACAGCGCTAAATCAGGTTTTGGCATCATTACCTCTGATGGGGCACCTGAGTTGCTGAGGTCCCACGAGGTACCTGCAACTGGCCTGGGAAACCTCCCATTTTATTTTCAATTGCCAACCTGTTTAACACCTGTCTGTGTCCACACGTTTAACTGCTAACGGTGAGTTCTTAGACACCACAGCATTCAGGTTTGTGTGTTGTATTCCTACCGCAGGGATCATGTTAACAGCTGGCAGCTTAGCAACTGCCACCATCTAATTTCAGTAAAGATTAAGGCTTAAAAATCCTTAGCTGGAAATGTTCTTGGCAGAGGCCAAAGGTGCTGCTACAGTTACTTAAAAAAAAAAAAAAAAAAAAAAATCCCAGAGCTTAATTTAATCAAGGAAAATGAATATATCTTCAAGATCATGATGGATTTGAAGGAAATATATATTTACTGTCTTGACCAAATGGCATAAAAAAGATTTAGCAATCAGTGTACAAATTAGAAAGAGGAAAGGCAGTCTTTTTAAAACAATGCTCAGACTGATTCACATATACTCTTTTATTGAACAAATATTTCGGCAGTTTCTACTCACAGTAGATTATAAGAAAGACAAGGTCCTTATTTTCATGGAGCATATATTCTAGAAGGGGTAAAGAGATAATTAAAAAATAGATATATAAGGATGACAACTTTGATTAGAGAAAAATGCTCTGAAAAATATAAAACAGGGTAATGTGACAGGGAGTCACTGTAGATTGGGTGGGTAAAAAAGACCTATTTAAGGTGACATTTGACCTGATACCTAAGTGGGTAGGTAGAATAAGCCAGTCACAGGGAAAATAGAAGCAGTAGAATAAATGTTCAGAATTTCTTTAGATGCATTTAGGGGTAGCCAAGCAACAACTGAGTGGAAGAAAGGTAGGGAGACTTAATTCAAAGGCATATTTGCATAGAAATCACACTTTAGAAATAAACTCGTATTATCATATATTTGAGAGAGGGGGCTGGTGACTTGGAGGTGCTAAACTCCAGTTCTTGGCACTGCGATTAATCTGGGCGCAGGGCATTACAAGTCAACGTGCTGCTCAGTGACAGGCAGAGCCTCGTCAAAGAGGAAGCCTGAGGCCACAATATGTACAATATATAGGACCTTCTCTAGGTTAGAGTCAGAGGTTATTCTAAGTGTAATGGGAAGTCATGGAGGGATTTAGACAGAAAATTGGCAAAATCTGAGTTATGCTTCAAATAGATTATTCTGGCAATGTGAAGAATGGATTGTAAAGAGAATGGTAGAAAGTAGAAGCAGAGAGAACAGCTGGGATTCTATTGTGAAAATCCATGTGAAGATAACAGTGGTTTCAACTAGAACAGTAGCAGAGAAGATGGAAAGAATTGAATGCAAGCAGGATACTGTTCTGGCTATAGATAAAACAGTATTTTCTGATTGACATGGGGGCAATGAAAAAAGAGTCATCAAAGACGACACCACCATTTTGGTTCAAGTATGCTCAAATATAAGTCAATTTTGTGTTCCATATAGAGGTTTGAGAAGGAACCCAAATTAAAGGTGAGATATTAATTTATCTTACATTTACCAAGTCTTAATTATGTGGCAGGAACACTACACATGTATGTGTAAAGATATATATGCATATGAATGCATGCATACACGTAAAGATATACACATACAGCATTTTAAAGTTGAGTCTTATAAAACAAAAAAATTAAGCCCATTAAAATTTAATTCAGATAAAGGATATTGTCACAATATTGTACATTCCTCATTCATAGGGCCTTTGCTCTTTCATATAGGTATGAGCTAGCAAAGAAGAGAAATAGACATTTCTTTGCAATCTAAACATGAAAATAACAACACAAATTTTAAGGGAACACAGGGTATATGCAAAAGAGGAATTTTTGCATTGTGATCATATCCTGATCTGTATGAGATACTCCTTACCAAATTCAGCCCTACTCCCACTCTACTTTCTTTTATAGTTTTAGCTCTTGAGACATAGGTAAATGATACTTTAGAACCATTTTGAAGAGTAAATGCATTAGTTCGTTAATGCCCAAAGGCAAATTGTATAAATTAATATGGCCATTTTCTTGTTTTTGGTTCTTTTTTTTGGCTATGGAAAACTCAATTATCACAAAGCAAAAGTTATCTTAAAAATGAAACTTAAAAAAATTCTTTTCCTCTGAGATTTTGTTCCAAATAAGCTCCACAACCAGAAGAATTTTCAAGTTTCTTTCATACGTGCATTTTGAAAGATAATACATGCAACTTGACACATAATGACCATTAACTATAAAAAAAGACAAATTAAAAAAAAAAAGTTTTGGTGAGTATTTAAGCATTCATGAGTCAGCTAGAGCTTTATAAATCTTACTTCACATTATAGGTATCTATGCCTTTGGCCCAGCAATTTCATTTCTATAGGAATACTCCCACATACACCCAAAGATTATGCATGTATATTGATTCCAGCATTATCTGTTGATTAAAAAAAAAGGAACTTAAATGTCTCAAAAAGGGGAATTGTTACATAAATTATCTTAATCTACACTATGGGATCCAATTGTCCATTAAAAAGAATAAAACAGATTTTTAAATACTGACATGGTAACTTTATGATATATTTTAAAAGAAGATGTGGTACATATATACAATGGAATATTACGCAGCCATAAAAAGGAATGAAATTTGGTCATTTGTAGAGATGTGGATGGACATAGAGTCTGTCATACAGAGTGAAGTAAGTCAGAAAGAGAAAAACAAATATCGTATACTAACACATATATGTGGAATCTAGAAAAATGGTACAGATGAACCTATTTGCAGGGCAGCAATAGAGAAGATGCAGATGTAGAGAACAGATGTGTGGACACAGGGGGTGGAGGGGAGGGTGGGATGAATTGGGAGATTAGGTTTGACATAAATACACTACTTTGTGTAAAACAGACAGCTAGTGGGAACTTGCAGTATAGCACAGGAAGCTCAGCTCAGTGCTCTGTGATGACCTAGGTGGGTGGGATAGGGCGTGGGGTGGGAGGGAGGGGATATATGTATATGTATAACTGATTCACTTCGTTGTACAGCAGAAACTAACACAATATTGTAAAGCAATTATACTCCAGTAAAAAAATAAGAGGATCAAAACAATTCACAAAACAAATGTATCAATATATGGAATGATTCCATTAGGGTTGGATTAGACTGAAACAAGTTTAAAAGGTCTATGTGGCTATTTGGGGGGAAGACTGGAATAAGGTGGCCATGCTGGTAGGGGTGCTGAAGAGGGCCTTTCATTTGCTGCCATAAATACTTGTGTATGGTTTGATTTTATCCTATACTGAGCATGTCTTGGGTCTGTAAATTTTAAATCAGTTTAAAACATAAAGCCACAGAGCCACTACCCTATGACCTTCTTGATTTGACAGCAGCATATTTATTCACTTTGCATTACTATAAGCAAACATCAGCTTAACGTCCTAAGACTAAACCTAGACCATATAATTTCCTGCAGTAGTGGCATTCTCAGAACTGTGACAGTAGCCTGCTGCAGTGCTTCTCCAGGTGTGCTGAATATTTCAGATATCAATAGGCTGGGGCAGCCACTTCTTTAAGTTTAGAGCAGATTTTGATGGCATCTCACTAACAGAGTGGTTCTCGTATGTTTGCAGCATGTAATGATCACTCAGTGGCATGGCTGACTGTTTATATCCTGTGCCAGTTCAGCTGATATGTAATTAACATTATGTCTTGATAGCCTGCTGTTGTTTGCAGCAACTTCAAGTCATGATTCTGACACATCGACAACAAGCAGTGAACACTTTGATACAGGGCCAAAACAACATAGATGTCTATCTTCTTCAGTTTCCAGTAATGTCATACGGTAAGTGGCCTTCATGAGCATGGGACTCTTTATGCCATCAGTCACTGGCCATTTCTTTAATGTAGTGACACTGTTTTGTACTTCGTGAAATGAATGATCCACAGTGATTATTCATTTATCTGTTTGTCTTCAGATCAATTGTAGTTGTGTGCATTAATTTGATCATGGCACCGTGACAGAGGAAATAAGAGCTTAGCCTCTAGAGACTGACAGAACTGGATTAATCACTTGACTCTACCACTTACTAACAGTATAATTCTGGGCAAATTATATAACCTCTTTGTACATCAATTTAATCTGTACAGTGGGGATAATACCTACCCTCAAATAAACCTTATTCTGAAGAGTAAAAGAGATAATGTAGCAAAAGTGTTTCCCGTAAATGCCTGCCACATTTGCATAATAAATATTAGATTAAATATAGCAATAATTGTATTAATAGGTGAGTGCTTCAGGAATTTTTATATTACCACAGAATATGCAATATCTGGGGGCATACAGTTTTTTGAATAGGCATTAGCTGAATACAGAATTATGAAATAATTCAGTTTGGTTAAATCATAAATACAAGTATAGAATTTTAAAGCTACTGAATGGTTTATTATAATGAACTAAAACATATTAGTGTCATAAGTACTTTACGCCAATGATATCCTCCAAATGTAATACTAAAACACTGAATAAGCATAACAAACACATATAAGTTTAATACAAACACATGTAAGTTTTGGTAAGAGTTCAAACATATTCCTCAAAATCACTGTTCTTTCAGTTTGGCTTGAACCAAAATTGACCTTCATGAAAAACAAATGCAGCCTCTTAAATACGTGAAAGATCTATTTAATACTGTAACTATACTGGCTTCAGAATCTAAATGGGGTCCAAAACTAATCTTACTTAGAAGCTAAATAAACACCCCACATTGATAAGTAATTCATTTTCCCATTTTCAACTCTGATTTAAATGTTTATGTAAGAGTCTTTGAAAAGTCTCTTCACCTCAGCAGCTCTGCAAGTGTTCACTTTGAACAATGACTTTGCAGCTGACCAAACCCGACTCTCAATCAATTTTTATGAGTACAAATTCTTGGGCTGATGGCTAGATCTCCAGCTATATCACTCATATAATACACACTCACAAGTGGTGATGAGATTCACATTATCACCAGAGCACCACTGTGACGATGGCGGCAGCAGACACAGCAGGGGTATACTGTCCTCTCCGAAAATGACTCCTTCACCTTTTAATAGTGCAGCCTGCAGGTATAGATCTACGAACTATTTGCCAATAGAATGAGAGCTATCTTTAAAAATACTGATAAAACTACCTGGTTCTTCCCAATGAGTCCTTCTTGCTCAATCTCCATACATACCCATCTTGATTTTGAAGTGGGTACATTCAATTTGTCTTCCCATTACATTTGGAATTGAAAGGAAGATTCAATTGTATTTAAAACTTCAAAAAGTTGCCAGACTACTGGCATGTAAATCGCAAAACACTTGGGCATGGGATTCTTTGTGTGAGTACACGTACATACATATATTTGTGTAAAGATACAATGCTTAAATATGACTTCAAATTTTAAGATGATACCTCAGGTAGAATAAATCTGAATTCATGATAGTTTGGTGGTGTTTTTCCTAAATTTTAATTATGGGGTATAGAGGTTTACCTCGTTTGGTTTAAACTGAATTTTGCCTTTAAAATGTTAAACATATTTTTGTTACGTGGAGAACTTTCTAGCTCTCCAAAGACATGGTTAATGTTCCTAAAAGACATACCAATTAATGATCTCAAAAGTATTCAACTTCCTTCTTTCAGTTCTAAACTCTCTTATGGGGTGATAAAGTATACGTGGTTGTTTTATAACTTGATTCTTGTGATCATATGCCAGAAAATAAGGTAAGGAGCAAAGGATTACCTTGAACTTTACCTGGCCAGAAGAGGAGCAAAAGATTACCTTGAACTTTACCTGGCCAGAAGCATGAGGTGTCCATTTGACCTCTCAAGACTGATCTACTAAGGCCTAGCTTTTCATATTAAGACAATCAGTATATAAGAAACTCTTTTAGCCTACTGTCACTTCACTGGATCTCTACACAACAAACATTCTCTGATTCATTCTTTAAAAAATAACGAATATGATCCAGCAATCACACTCCTTGGCATTTACCCAAAGGAGCTGGAAAGTTATGTCTACACAAAAACCTGCACACAAACGTGTATAGCAGCTCAATTCATAACTGCCAAAATTTGGAAGCAACCAAGATGTCCTTCAGCAGATGAATAAATGAACTGTGATTCATCCAGACAATGGAATATTATTTAGTGCTAAAAAGAAATGAGCTTTCGAGCTATGAAAAAACATGGAAAAGTCTTAAATGCAAATTCGTAAGTGAAAGAAGCTAATCTGAAAAGGCTACATACTGCATGATTCCAACTCTATGACTTTCTGGAAACAGCAAAACTATGGTAAAAAGATCAAGGGTTGCCAAAGGTGGGGGGGAAGATGAATAGGCAGAACACAGAGGATTTTCAAGGCAGTGAAAATGCTTTGTATGATGTTACAATAATGAATAGTATGTTTGTCCAAATACACAGAGGTACAACACCAAATGTGAACCCTAATAAAAACTACGGACTTTTGATGCAGATGATGTGTCAACGTAGGTTCATCCTTGGTAACAAATGTACCGCTCTGGTGAGTGATGTTGACAGTGGAGGAGGCTATGTCTGGGGACAGAGGATATATAGGAAATCTCTGTACCTTCCCTTAAATATTGTTGTGAACCTAAAACTGCTCTAAAAAAACCATAATGACTAAAAGGTATGACATGTTGAACATCTGTGGTTACTGGGTGACATTCTCATGTGCTCTCATACATATTTCCACCAGTTAAACTCTATGCTTGCTAAGAGTCAGTAGGGTTTGCTTAGGCCAATAACATTAGCTATTGAACTTATGGGATGGGAACTTATGAGATTCTATGTAAATGAATGACATATGACTATGAAAAAGAAGCTGCACTTCCTACAAAAAAATCAGTTGAATGCTTGGAAAGCTTTGACAAAGACAAGTCACTAACACAAACTTGTCAAATTAGATGTGGGTGAGACATCTATAAGTGGAGAAAGATCTGCACTCAAACTGCCTGGTAAATGCATTTCAATTCTTGTGCCAACGTCAAGAAATTAAACCTGGAAACCAAAGAAGATGGCTTACAGGTGTGGTTTTTGGAGGAAGATCACTGAGAACTCCCAACAGGGAGCCCTTTCTCAAAGCAAACGCTTGGGGTTTATATCAAAAGATTGTCAGTGTGTGTGCGCACATGCGTGCATCTTTTATTAAACTGGTTGACCAAATATTGGTTCTATTTACATAAGAAAAAGTCACACTTTACCCAGGGGAAAAAAAGCACTTTTGATGAAAAGGTTATACTTTTCATGAAGTTACCATGCTATTATGGCACATCAATAAAATAATTTTATCTAGCAGTTGATAGACGGCTTTATTTCTGGAAGACAGCAAATAATTTTCCTTCCTTGGAATTTCACCATGTTAATCTGATCTGGGCTATTTAAACTACTTAATGTGTGAATAGGAATCGATGAGATTTTACAGACTGTTTTGTGTTAAGGATCCCAAGAGAGCTTCTCTTTTCATAAATATTCACTGGGAACAAAACAGCTTGCATTTATCATGAAATGGAATGACTATTACTCGAAGTTATTCTTTAATGTAACTTTAACTAAATGAGTATATTCCATGAGCAAAGGTCATCCATGATTCAAAAACCAAACCAAAACAGAAAAGAGTCAACTGAAGTGTACATTCCAATAACCTGTCTACATTCAGAATCCTATCACAAACAAATCTACCAGTCAAGGTAATTTAAAGACCTGTACATGTGAATAAGTGATATATATGGTACATTTTTATAAAAATGCATGTTTCTATGTACTAAGTTTTATCCATGAACTATCAGAACAATGCAGTGACTCTCGAGGTATGCTCTTGGGATCCTGGAGCTCTTCAAGATCCTTTCAGGGACTTGTGAAGTCAAAACCATTTTTCTAACAATATTCAAACATCTTTGCCTGTTTCACACTTACTCTCTCAAGAGCGTATAGTGGAGTTTTCCAGAGGCTAAATTTCACCTGAGATTGCAACAGATTGAAGGCAGAAGCTGATGTGAAAATGCAGCTGCATTCTATTTTATTAAGCCAGAACATTAAAGAGGGGTACAAAAGCATAAAATAATGCCACTCATATCACTAAAATGTTTGGCCTGAAAAATAGTTATTTTAAATAAAAAGGTTATTTGCGTTGGCATATAATGGACTTACCACTTTTATTTTAAAATGAATTAAAATATTTTTTAAATTTCTCAGTTTTAATTTCTGATACAGTGAATATTGATAGATACAACCCACAAAAAAATTTGAGAATGGCTTAGAGTGATTATGTAACAGGAAAAAAATCTACTTACCTGAACAAGAACAAAGTAACGTTTTTTCCATCTTTTCCAGACCTTCTGTCCAAGGGCATACAGATATCTGGTAAGAAAAACAAGTAAAAGAATACTTTACGTGAATAATGGTGTGGTTCCACGTAATCGTATTTCTTCCATAGGTATCTATTCTTGCGACAAGCCTGCTAAAGGCAAAGTTTAGTTCATTTGGAATCTGTGACGGCACGCAGCTTCTGTGTTACAAAATGACTGAACCTGTTCTAAGGCTTTTTGAAAGGGAATTGGTTTATGTGGATTATCAACTGTCAGTTCTTCCCACAAATTGAGCGAAGTTGGAGTTAGAAAGGATAATCAAAGAAGCAGTAGGAATTTCATTCTTACACATATTTCTTAGGAGAGACAAAGGCTACAGATTGAGGCTATAGTACCAAATGTTTCAGCTCTCAGGTGACTGGGGCTGAGGACCGTGGCCTGGCAGGGAGCTGGTTGCAGAGTCCAGAACCCATGGTGAAGGGTCGCTGCCCGGCTGAGTGTTCCCGAGATGTGCCTGCACCAATCTCAGTTTCCATTTCCTCAACCAGCAAATGAAAGGACTGGATGTGATGATTTCTGAGGTCCCTGCCAGCTCCATAATTCGGAGATTTGCCTGACTTATGCAAGCTTCTTACTGCAAATTTTCCTAACTATGAAATTTAGATCATAATGAAGACGACACTGTATAACGCAACACAGTTTCAACCAAGGCTTTTGTTTAACTTTGCACGGCTATTAGTAACCTGAATTGAAATGATTCACGTAGTCAATCATTGGAGAAGAGAACTTTTGTTCTTACTGAATATACAGATGTAAGCTTCAGTATCAAGGAGGAAAGAGAAGAAATTAAAAATTAATCAAGTATGAGTGTGTCATGGAGAGCTGTTTAAAATTATACCACATACCTCCTACAAAAGTGGAAAACATTGTTAGAAGTTTAAAATATGACAAATAGAGAGCTAATTTTTAAATTAAAGTAAGACTTTACAATATTTTATCACAATCCCTTTTGCTAATGTGGAGGTTTAACACTGCAGAGGCTATTCAAACTAACTTAATTTATAAACAATTCTGAGTGATTTAAAAAAAGGACTATAGCTAATAGTTTGTTTAGGGGCTTAAAGTCTTCAGACTTTCTCTCAATTTTAAAAACTGAAACCTTAGCTTGAATTTTTAGTTTCTGTCTTATGAAAGTAATTCTCTTTTGTAAAACAAAACAAACATACTCTTTGCCCCCTTTTGAAAAAAATATGGGATATTAGCTAAGGTGTGCTGAAATGATGGGATTTCTTATTCACTGCTAGTGGAGTGTAACATAAGACCACCTTCCTGCAGGATAACATGGCAGTATATAGAAACGGTCTCCACCTCTTCATCATGGAACTAGGGAAATAATTAGATACACACACAAAGATGTATGCTACATGGATACTTAGAACAGCGTTATTTACATTATGAAAAAGGTAACAACTTAAACGTCCAACAGTAGGTGAATGTTTAATAAATGCTGGAAAATGCATAGAAATACTATGCCACTGAAAAAATATTTTTGATAAAATAACATAAAGAAAATCTCATTGCATAATGTTATGGGAAAAGAGCAGATTCAAAACTATTGATACATAAATACTTAGTGATTTGAAATTTGTAAAAAAAAAATACGAAATAGATAATCCAAAATTTTAGTAATAGTGCCTTTGAGTGGTGGGATTATGGAAGATTTGAGTTGCCTTCTTTATTCCTTGTATTTCTAAATTTTCTGAATAAAAACATACAAACAAACATGGGGTTACTAAAAGTCAACATAAATCCTAGGCTCTTGCCTGGAAAGCATCACCCAAAACTGCCCAAATTAATTATATATTTTCTTTCTCTCAGACACATCAGCTAGCTGAAGGGTTTGGCGAACTTCTATTTGGTTCTCAGAATACCCTTGATGACCTATCGTCTGCGCTTGTGGATGTAATGCGAATGCATTTAGAGTCTATCAGAAATATCTACCGCTACTGTTCTCACCTGTTCACTATCTCCTCCTGAGGGCCCCTTGAAACCCTTTGCCCCATCTTTGCTCTAGCCTCTAATTTCTCTTCTATGGTCCCAGTGATAGGTGTTCAGTTGCTCTCTTTCTGTCTTCCCTATGTAATTTTCCTCTGCTGAAAGGCACACACCCAAGCTCCTATTACAGGGTTAACAGCAATGACCTCAGGAGCTATACACTGTGGACACGACAGATGCTCTCTGTACAAGTTCACTAGCAAGGTGTGCACCAAATAGCTGCCAAGGAGCCAAAAGGGCATCTGGAATAACCGCTGCCTGTGACCACAGGCTGGTTCTTCAACGTGTCTCACTTAGCATGCTGCTGGGCTACTAGATCAGACATAAGTGAAAGTGAATAGGGGTACACAAACCATCAACACCACAAGCAAGTGTAAGTCTTGCAGACAGTGAAGGTTCTGCATAAGGGATAATACTGTCATCTGCAACCTCATTAAAAATGATGCCTCACTACATTTGGAATGAAAAGGTATGGTTTCTGTGAAGACAGAAAGCAGAGGGGTGGGTGGATTTACACGTGTATACTGAAAGATATTATTAGAATAAAAAACAATTCAAGACTGGAACCAAGGTAAGCATTTGAATGTTGGGCCTTGAGGTATTATGCACTATTGCACTAGAATTCAACAGAATATATACAGAAGAAGTCACAATTGATCAAACATTTCTAGAAAGAAATTGCTCATAAGAGTTTTAGTCTCTATATAAGAAAAAAGTTACATTCAACAAAAGTAAACATTTCTGCATAAAGGAAATGTTACAAATGCTATGTAGGAAAAATATGATAGTTCCTGCCCTTTAGTTTTCATATTAGCCAGACAAAAATTTTACATACGAAATTTCTGAACATAAATAAAAGATATCAGAAAAGATAACTATACCAAATAAGAACACATGAAACTTCAACAAATCTGAGATTTTTCACTATAAGCATGAGTTCTGGAATCAGGCATCAATATCACCATCTAGCTGCTTTTTCACTGTATAAAAGCAGATTCCTGGCATAAAAGACACATTTAAAATTGAGGGGAGAATGAAGAAAAAAGATGTTCATCAATGTTGTTTAAGAGCAAAAACTCAAAAACCATCTAAGAATCAAGCAGTTAAAATGATTAGGTTGCCATTGAGAGTGATGCCAAAAACAAAAGCCCAGGGCCAGATGGCTTCACAGGAGAATTCTATCAAACATTTAGAGAAGAGCTAACACCTATCCTTCTCAAACTCTTCCAAAATATAGCAGAGGGAGGAACACCCCCAAACTCATTCTACGAGGCCACCATCAGCCTGATACCAAAACCAGACAAAGATGTCACAAAGAAAGAAAAGTACAGGCCAATATCACTGATGAACATAGATGCAAAAATCCTCAACAAAATACTAGCAAACAGAATCCAGCAGCACATTAAAATGATCATACATCATGATCAACTGGGGTTTATCCCAGGAATGCAAGGATTCTTCAATATATGCAAATCAATCAACGTGATACACCATATTAACAAATTGAAGGAGAAGAACCATATGATCATCTCAATAGATGCAGAGAAAGCTTCTGACAAAATTCAACACCCATTTATGATAAAAAACCCTCCAGAAAGTAGGCATAGAGGGAACTTACCTCAACATAATAAAGGCCATATATGACAAACCCATAGCCAACATTGTTCTCACTGGTGAAAAACTGAAACCATTTCCACTAAGATCAGGAACAAGACAAGGTTGCCCACTCTCACCACTATTATTCAACATAGTTTTGGAAGTTTTAGCCACAGCAATCAGAGAAGAAAAAGAAATAAAAGGAATCCAAGTCGGAAAAGAAGAAGTAAAGCTGTCACTGTTTCCAGATGATATGATACTGTACATAGAGAATCCTAAAGATGCTACCAGAAAACTACCAGAGCTAATCAATGAATTTGGTAAAGTGGCAGGATACAAAATTAATACACAGAAATCTCTGGCATTGCTATATACTAATGATGAAAAATCTGAAAAAGAAATTAAGAAAACACTCCCATTTACCACTGCAACAAAAAGAATAAAATATCTAGGAATAAACCTACCTAAGGAGACAAAAGACCTGTATGCAGAAAATTATAAGACACTGACGAAAGAAGCTAAAGATGATACAAATAGAAGTAGAGATATACCATGTTCTTGGATTGGAAGAATCAACATTGTGAAAATGACTCTACTACCCAAAGCAATCTACAGATTCAGTGCAATCCCTATCAAACTACCACTGGCATTTTTCACAGAACTAGAACAAAAAATTTCACAATTTGTATGGAGACACAAAAGACCCCAAAGAGCCAAAGCAATCTTGAGAAAGAAAAACGGAGCTGGAGGAATCAGGCTCCCAGACTTCAGACTATACTACAAAACTACAGTAATCAAGACAGTATGGTACTGGCACAAAAACAGAAATATGGATCAATGGAACAGGATAGCAAGCCCAGAGATAAACCCACGCACATATGGTCACCTTATCTTTGATAAAGGAGGCAAGAATATACAGTGGAGAAAAGACAGCCTCTTCAATAAGTGGTGCTGGGAAAACTGGACAGCTACATATAAAAGAATGAAATTAGAACACTCCCTAACATCATACACAAAAATAAACTCAAAATGGATTAAAGACCTAAATGTAAGGCCAGACACTATCAAACTCTTAGAGGAATACATAGGCAGAACACTCTACGACATAAATCACAGCAAGATCCTTTTTGACCCACCTCCTAGAGAAATGGAAATAAAAACAAAAATAAACACATGGGACCTAATGAAACTTAAAAGCTTTTGCACAGCAAAGGAAACCATAAACAAGACCAAAAGACAACCCTCAGAATGGGAGAAAATATTTGCAAATGAAGCAACTGACAAAGGATTAATCTCCAAAATATACAAGCAGCTCATGCAGCTCAATATCAAAAAAACAAACAACCTAATCCAAAAATGGGCAGAAGACCTAAACAGACATTCTCCAAAGAAGATATACAGATTGCCAACAAACACATGAAAGGATGCTCAACATCACTAATCATTGAGAAATGCAAATCAAAACTACAATGAGGTATCACCTCACACCAGTCAGAATGGCCATCATCAAAAAATCTACAAACAGTAAATGCTGGAGAGGGTGTGGAGAAAAGGGAACCCTCTTGCACTGTTGGTGGGAATGTAAATTGATACAGCCACTATGGAGAACAGTATGGAGCTTCCTTAAAAAACTAAAAATAGAACTATCATACGACCCATATCCCACTACTGGGCATATAACCTGAGAAAACCATAATTCAAGAAGAGTCATGTACCAAAATGTTCATTGCAGCTCTATTTACAATAGCCAGGACATGGAAGCAACCTACGTGTCCACCAACAGATGAATGGAAAAAGAAGATGTGGCACATATATACAATGGAATATTACTCAGCCATAAAAAGAAACAAAACTGAGTTATTTGTAGTGAGGTGGATGGACCTAGAGTCTGTCATACAGAGTGAAGTAAGTCAGAGAAAAACAAATACCGTATGCTAACACACATATATGGATTAAAAAAAAAAAAAGTTTTGAAGAACCTAGGGGCAAGACGGGAATAAAGACACAGACCTACTAGAGAATGGACTTGAGGACACAGGGAGGGGGAAGGGTAAGCTGGGACAAAGTGAGAGAGTGGCATGGACACATATACACTACCAAACGTAAAATAGCTAGCTAGTGGGAAGCAGCCGCATAGCACAGGGAGATCAGCTCGGTGCTTTGTGACCACCTAGAGGGGTGGGATAGGGAGGGTGGGAGGGAGGGAAACGCAAGAGGGAAGAGATATGGGGACATATGTATATGTATAACTGATTCACTCTGTTATAAAGCAGAAACTAACACACCATTGTAAAGCAATTATACTCCAATAAAGATGTTTTTTTAAAAAAAATAAAGTGAGGCCAAAAAGAATGATATGGAAAATTATAATAATATTGTTTTAAAAAAGCTGTCACATGAACTTATACTGTATGCATGGGGATAAAAATCCAGAAAGATGTATCAAAATGGGAAACCTGAAGTGAGTATCTGGCTGGTGAGATTAAAGATAAATTTTATTTTCTTCTTCATGCCTTTCTCCATTTTCACAATTTCTATCTTGAGCATGTCTTCCATTTTTTTGTTGTTGTTGTCATTTAAGTAAGGTTTACTGGTAGATTACCTAAAGTAAAATTCACCCATTTTAGGTGTATAATTGGATGAAACTTGAAATAGGAGGAATGTAACCACCACCACAATGAATTTATAGAACACTTCCACCCCCCACCCAAAGGCTCCTTCATGCCTTTTTATGATCCATCTCCTCCTCACATCCGCAGCTTTGCAACCACTGATCTGATTTCTGACCTTATAGTTTTTTGTTTTCCAGGGTGTCATATAAGTGGAATTATACAGTATGTAGCCTTTGGTGTCTGGCATCTTTCACTCAGTATAAAGTTTTTGAGATTCAGCTTTTGTCTGTATCAGGAGTTCATTCCTCTTTATTTCAATGTATGACTTCAATGTGTTTATCCTTTTACCAGTTGGTGGACATTTGAGTTGTTTCCACCTTTTTGGCTATCGTAAATAAAGCTGCTATAGCCATTCACATGTAAGTGTTTGTGTGGGCACATGTTTGCATTTCTCCTAGGTAATTATCTAGGATTGGGATTACTGAGTTACACTGAAAGTGTGTTTAACTTTATAAGAAACTGCCAAATTGTTTTCCATGGCTGTACAATTTTGCATTGTCATTAACAATGTATGAGAACTCATCTTTTATCATTAGAAAAAAATCACTTTTATTAAGGATTTGAAGGATGTGGGCATTACAGCTCCATAAACAATATTTCTGACATGACTAAGTTGAATATCTATAGACCAAAGATGAGGACCTTTGTCACTTTGAGTACAGTGGCAAATTCCTATAAACTTTAATGGTTAAATGGGTTTTCCAGTTTTCAAAGCTATTCTTAAGTTCTGATATTTAGAGCAGTCTAAATTCTTTGTAGGTGGGTGGTCTTATCAGGGGACGATTAAAGTGTAAAGAAAGTAAGGAAAAAGGATCCAAAATCATTTGAATATTTGGTTACAATCAGATAATCCATTTATTAGAAAGCATCTGTAAAAACCAAGATGCATTCTTTTGTTTTTTAATTTATTTATTTTATTTATTTTTATTTTTGACTGCGTTGGATTTTTTTTTTTAGTCATCAATTTTATACACATCACTGTATACATGTCAATCCCAATCGCCCAATTCATCACTCAAGATGCATTCTCTCCTAACTCATCTGTATGCCTAGCACTGCTGTTGAATTCAGAGTTCCATTTTTTGTTGTTGTTGTTTTTAATGTTGAGTGTTAGGTTATAAATTATCTCTTTTATGGATAAAAATCCAATAAGTTTTTTTTAATTTCAGAAAAATACACTAAAGTTACATTTAACATATTATGTTATACTAGGCAACAGATTCATTTCATTATACTTACACAGCAATGATTACTGAAAAATGAGTTATTCTACATAGAGAGACTGTATATTCATCTATAATGAATTTTTAAAGAATTTGTATACAATAGGTTGACTTCAAATAGTCATAAAATATAATTTGATCATTCTTTAATGATTTAGAAAAGGACCCTATAAACATCTTGGGGTCATTACCATGAACATCAATTATAACTGCATAGTCCTGTAAAAGGAGAAGGTACGCCTGGTAGGACCAAATCTATTTGACATACAATGGCAATAGTGATGATTAAACAAATCCTTGAGAGTTATTTACTTGTCACTTATTTCTGTTTTATAAAAATAGTTTAGAATTTAAGAAATCTATTATTAATATTATTTTCCTGCTGTCTGAACTCTGGAAAAATTCATTTTTTTAAAGCTTTATGAAATCTGATTCTACCCCATAAAGGTGTAGAGAACATCATCCAAGAAGTGCATTTGTCATCTGGGACAGACAGAGTACCTTGGCTCGTATAGTAATGTTGTTAAGGGGGTGCGGTCTGCTATGCAACTGTATTCTCCCTGAATATTTAGTAACCTGCTGAGTCATTACTAGCTTCCTCTCAATTGTAGGATTATCTCAAATTTAAAAAGTTTTTTTTAAGAGTATGTAAATTAGACCTGCCAAATACCAGGCAAACTGGGAAAACACATTTAACTGGGTTTTGTGTGACAATTTATAATGTTACCCAATAAAATAAATATTTATCACACAGCATGAGACCAACATTCTCTAATGAGTGAATTTTTGTCACCTTATTTAAAGAGGTTTTAAAGAGCAAACCAAAAGCAAGTCTTTTGTTTTAGTTTTGGTGGGGCTTTCAACATGATTCATTTTCATCAACCTACAGAATCTGATTTTAAACAAAACATGTTTTCTCACCCTTGTTAAATTATCTCAGTTACTAAGAAATGGATAGAGGGAATTCCCTGCTGGTCCAGTGGTTAGGACTCTGAGCTTCCACTGCAGGGGCCCCAGGTTCGATCGCTGGTCCGGGAACTAAGATGCAACAAGCCGGGTGGCATGGCCAAAAAAAAAACCAACAAAGAAATGGATGGAAAAGGAACACATACCAGTAGTTTTCACAGTCGTAGTCATATTACATTCTCCAGTACTCTGTATTAGAGTACGACCCTAGGAAAAAAATTCCCTAATCGGAGTTAAATTTGATTCAACATTATTTAAATGGGGACAGAAGATATATTCTATTGTATGTAACACAGTTCAAAAGCACATATTTCCAATGCTAAACTGATACTCAATATAACACTTTTTCCATCGAAATATTTCCAATACATCACAATACTCATGTAACTATAGAGTATTTTGGGTTATTTAAAAATAACTGCTCAGATACTATTTTAAAGTGTTTGCTTTCATCAATACACCCAACTTAAGTAAGGTATTAAGAAGCTGTTCCCTTTGAACAAAAAATTGCCTGCTTAACTTTAAAATCTTCTCTTCTTACATGGGATTAGGTAACAAAGAAGTTAGGAGCCCTGACACAAAGCTCGGATTTAACACATAAGAGTAAAGCCTTGAAGCATTTGGTTTTATAAATCAGTATAAATACAGCAATAATCTTAAAGTATTAATCCCTCTTCTAGGGCTGTTTCTAATGGAGAGTACTATTTCACCCAAAGAAACATAGGAATCAGCTAGGAAACAAGGCACAAAACAAACTAACGTGTTATCAATGCTCCACTCACCTACGACTTTTTTTTTGGTATTATTTCTAACTATTCTTAGGTCATGCTCTATCCTCAAATATCAAAGCTAAGAGACAATGAACTTTATGAATTTTTGCTTGTATATTTAAAATATGGTATGGACATAGTTTATGTACCAGGCTGTTAGGAAAAATGTCAAGAAAAGAGAAAAAAAAAAAAAGAGAAAATAAAAGTTTTGGTATAGCCAAACCTCAAGTCAATACAGTTACTATCAACAAGGCAAACGGGTCATTATTTTTCATCTACTACATCACATTTATATATGGTCATTAGAGAATCTCAATACTTAACATTAAAAATTATACGACCTCTATGATCTCAACGTGATCCTTAAAAGAGTTATCTGTTAACTTAAGACGCCAACTGGAACACATACCACAGTTGCTTCTAAAAGTTTTCATTTGTGGACAAACAAAAGCAGAATCTTAATGAAATCCATCAGAATGTTCTGTGACAACAGGAATAAAAACTTTTCTGTAGAGATATGTTGATCATTAACAACATACATTACTCTATTACCAAAAAAATGGTCTCAATATATTTATTGAGTAAAATGAAGCTTGGTAAAAATAATCTTCAAGCAAAACAAAAATCAGTAAAATATGAAGCTTATTTTTGCTGAATTTTCAAGTAGATATTTACATTTCATAACATGTTCACATTGCAAAGCTTGTAAAATAAAATTACTTTAAATGCTTGTCTTTTATTCAGTACCCCTTTGAGTATTTTTTTTTAAAAAAACAGATTCCCATATAACATTCTGTGATTTGCCTTCCTTTAAGCCAAAAAACCTCTGAAATTAGTTTTACTAATAAATTAAGCCATTTTCTATAAATGCTATATATTATTTGCTAATATATATAGTCACAAAAGTTAATGAAATTTCAAGAGCTCATTTTGATTAGTTTTAAAAACTGAGATTTAACTCATCTTCATAACACAGTATGTCTAAACTACAATATACCCTATATTTTTCTAGTATAGTAAAGAAACAGCTAATATTCTCTATGCCATATTTGAAATAGAAAATGGTAATATGAAATAAAGAACTCATCTATCCAAACGCTTTAAAAGCACCTTATTAAAACCTTTCTAACTTGAAGATTGTTCAAAGAACACTTCAACATACACAAATTCTCCAGACATATTACTAAATATTGTAGTTTAGTTTCAATTAGAGTGGTGGCATACAGTTCTAATAGGAGAATATGATGATTTATTTGCACGGAGTCCATGGTGTGGGAGTTCATGGTTTTACTTTATGGTGAAAAATCATCACTAATGAATATTTGAAAAACATAATTGTATACAGAAACTGGGAATTATTCGGTGCTTGAAAAAAAAAGACTATTACTTTTGGCAGATCACTTATGACTCTAGCTTTTTATTCAAAGAAATGGAACAATCAATCTACATGTTGAATGATAAAGCCTATTCTTCTATAAGCCTTCATTTTTCAAGGAAAAATACAGAAAGAAAAAAATCAATATATAGAGTAGTTTAGTCCTGGAAAGGGCTTTCTTAAAGAGAAACCTCAGTCAAGGTTGAAAGAGCAATTAATGCAGGCTCAAAAATCTGGGCCATTCTGATAGAGTTCGGTTAACATGTGGCAGAAGTAATCATCCACTTGTGAAAATGATTTTCGGTTCATTCTCAAACACCTTTCAGACACTCATGATCCCATTTAACTGACAACAATACAGGCTATCCGTGGGCACCACTGCATTTGATGTGAAAACCAATAGGGACCAAATGCCCTCAGGCACTTTCAGTCATTCCCCGCACAGTCTGTGCTCACAGCTTCCCCGCATAAAAGGAATCTTCCTTCTTTCACTACATTCTTTCCTTTATTTAACCCCACAAGATTAAGCCTTTTTTTTTTTTTTTCATTTTTTGGTTTTGTTTTCAGCTATGGATGAGAAAAAGAAACTGATTCAAAACAGCAGTGTGACCTGGGCATTAAGAAACCTAGAAGTAAATACTTCCCAGTTGGCTTTTATATACTTCCTGAATTCTTATGGGAAAGAGAACAAGAGGTGAGGATGCAAGGAGAGGATCATCACCAAACAAAATCACAGAACATTTTGAAAGAAATGATGAATGAAAATGAAAAATCAGAAACTCCTATTGTTGAGTAAGAAGTTAAAATGCGTGTGCTATGTCAGCAGGAGACCTGTAACAGCAAAGGAATAAAATGTAGTTCTTCATTTTGTGTATCACATTTTGTAGAATCAGTAACATGAACTGCCTCCCCCCACCCTTTTTCTGAGAAGTCTTATCTTCTGCTAGTTTAATCTCAGCTAGATGGGAGTTAAACTTGAGCTCATATCAGCATTTTCAGATTAAGTCTAACAGTCTAAGGTATAAATGCTATCCTTTAAAAACTGGCTTGCTGGGACTTCCCTGGTGGCGCAGTGGTTAAGACTCTGCACTCCCAATGTAGGGGGCCCGGGTTCAATCCCTGGTCAGGGAACTAGGTCCCACATGCATGCTGCAACTAAGAGTTCACATGCTGCAGCTAAGGACCCCTCGAGCCTCAACTAAGACCCAGCGCAACCAAATAAATAAATAAATATTTTTAAAAAATTGGCTTGCTATTCACAAACTAGAATATGAATATAAACAAACTGCCAAGATGAGAAGACCATAAAGCCCTATTCCACCCTCAGATTGAGACATCAAGATCTACAAGTGACCACTCTTAAAGGAGGTGTTCTAATATAAATGGCAATGCACTACCACCTAGAAACAAAACTGATCTGGGTCAATTACACTATAAGCAGTTCTACAAAAAGTAGTTTTAAACAGCTAAACACAAGCCAAACCATGGAACTAAATCAAACTGTACAGAGGAATCTTTTGTTATAAAGGCAGTTTTTCCTATATTTTTTGATAACTGATCATCAGTACCCTTTTATATCTCAATTAGCAGAAAAAGTGCCCCAATACATATTTTTTAATGGTTCATGATCTTACCAATGCTGATATTTAGAAAGTTATACAAATATGTTAGGGTCTCATTCTAATATACCCTACTAGAGAGTGCATATTTTGTAGGCATGGTTTCATGTTTTTCCTCAGTTTAAATGTCCTTCGAAATATAATATTACTTTTCTGCATGTGCAGAAACTTTACTGCCTTGTTAAAAGTTAAAATTAGTGAGTTTTCCAAGTTGATTACAAAATGTCTCAGAAGAGGATAAGAGGGAAAAAAATGTCACAAGACGGTACTGAGTAACCTACCCCAACAAGGCAAACTTGCTTAGAGTCAAGCCTATACCTCCATCTCCTGGGAGAAGGGTGGAGGGTAGACGCTATGAAGATGTGACTCTCTAGGGGCTACGACACATTCCAAAGGGAAGGAGCTCCGCACCATTTAGCAAAAAACCTCTGGCACACGTGGTGATGAAAATGAAATAATTTACTTAGGCGCTCCTAGATATTTTTGTGATACAATCCATTAAGCTTTCTTCTCCCTGAAAACGCAAACGGTTTGGAAATAAGGAAACAAAAGTTTTAGCAAAGGCTTTTATGCATGTATCATAGTACATATTATTTATAAGGTATTGGAAGGTATTGGAAATACCTTCCCTTTTGGGGCACAAAATTCCTGAAGCAATGCAAAATGGTCACACACTTTTAAACTATATATACAGTATAGGTAATCCTGAGTTAACACAGATATTGTAGGCCTCAGTTTCCTCTTCTGTAAGTGGATATATCTGTTCTACCTGCTTCATATTTAGGCTAAATTCAAGTGAAATACGTACATGAAATGCCCATTTTATAAACTGCACACACTCTAAAAAGAAAATCATCGAGAAGATGATTTGGGATTCAGTGTTTTCCACTGTGTGTCTCAGGACATCTGGATAGAAAGAAGTAGTACACAAAGACAGAACAGGTTTGGCAGGCAAATAAATGTGAGAGATACCAAGCTAAACAAAGCTAAGTGTTCTGTGTGTGAGGACTAGTAAGAGCCTGTAATAGACCTGGGAAATGAGATGCTGAGGAGTGAGGACAGGAGGGGGGAGAACAGTGCAGGCAGCGTCTCCAAAATTACAGACTCTCTCTCACAGAAGACCATGTAGGAGTCACGCTCTCCAGCACACACTCTGGGAAGTTAGCTGGACTAGATAACTGCTAATGAGTCTTTAAGCACTACAACCGTATAACTTGGTTTTTGCATTCTGTTCAGAATTAACTAATACCCTAATCATGATTAAAAATATCCTCTTCAGGGACTTCCCTGGTGGTCCAGTGGGTAAGACTCCACGCTTCTGATGCAGGGGCCCCGGGTTCGAGCCCTGGTCAGGGAACTAGATCCCGCATGCATGCTGCAACTAAAAAAAAAAAAAAAAATCCCGCATGTTGCAACTAAGACCCAGCGCAGCCAAAATAAATAAGCAAACAAATAAATAAATATTTTTAAAAAATCCTCTTCACTTCTGACATTGCTTTACTTAGAAGCTATAAACATTTATATTTGAAAACAAAAAGTTTTCTGTAAAATTTGGATCGTCATCGCCATGGATTATGTTTGATTCCAGAAAGGTCTCTTTTTCTATAACGTTATTCTGTGATCCTAGTTAATGAGGACATTTTTGGAGGGCTCTGAAAATTTAGAAAACAAACTGTCTACGTCCATCTTTAACTTATCTTCATGTGAGTTATTTGTAAAGGTATTTGAATTCCTCCTGACACTCAGCATTCTGCAACAGCCTTGTTTTACCTGAATGGTATCACTTGAACTTCACTTTTGTGCTTTGTGACCAATCTTAGCTGCCATCAAGGAGGACTGTTGAGTTCTGGGTCAAGATTTGGACTGAGCAGTGAGATCCCCTTGCTGCCCTGCCAGCTCCGACCTTGTACCTTGGCCTCAGCGTCTCAGTCCCTGTTCCTCTGAGCTTAAGTGGTTGTTTTGATAAGCTGCCCAATACTCCAGGCTGAGGACGCAGCTTTGCTCTTGTTCTTGCTAATCTTTCTCTGACACCCTGCTCTTGAATTCTAGACTTATTAGTTGGTCACAGACATTTCCAAGACAGCTCATATCTGGAACATTCCTGTGCTGAGATCCTTTGATACTTTTCTTGGCTCTTTTTTTTTTTTTTTTTTTTTTTTGACACCAAGTACTCCTTTGTACCAATACTCTGAGTTCTCGCTGCTCCCCTGGTTGTTTGTGTGTTGGCTGTCTTGCCCCATCAGTCCCACATATCTTACAATTCCATCCATTTCCAACAATTTAAATTCATTTAGTTCTCGCCTCTCATGTTTCCAATTTCTTCCCATCCATCAGAGTTCAACTATCACTTTCTCAGAGAAGCCCTCCCTGACATCCCTAATGAGGTCATACGCCCTTCTTACATGTGTTTGGTGAGATGTGGACATTCCTTCCACAGCCCTGCCATGGTGCATGGCATGGCACACTGGATGAATGTCTATTTCCAACACAACACAGTAAGGTCCGTGAGGGTAAGGACCACATCAGTCACCACTCACCACCCTGTCTCAGCACTGTGACTTTATACAGCAGATATTCCGTAAGCGTTTTTGGAATGACTAAATGACTATTTCTAGTCTTGTCATTAGGAATGATTATAAGAACATAATGAAGAAAGTAAATCTTCAGCAAAAATTTATACAATATATACAAATGTAAAAGAAAAAGCCTTAGACAGACTTTGGATTTTCCATAAAGTTGGTATTTTCATATTTATCTAATCAAGAGTATTCAAAGTTTTAGCAGCAGAATTTTATCCTGATATTTAACTTAATATAGAAACTCAGAACATAGAGGAAAGACGAAGTGGCTGCTGGGAAAGGAGGAACTGAGGTGCAGGAGTCCAGTTCGCCTACAAGCCCATCAGTCACGAAAGGGACTCCCAGGGTTTCTGGCAAGACAGTTTGAACCACAGCTGAAAATAGCCCCAAGGTCACAGTATCACTGGGGCCTTTAAGTTAAGATGCAATAGAATATATTCTATGTCTAAAGATTTCTAACTCCCGCTAAAATATATATATGTATATATATAATGTATGTATATATATATATATATATATTTTAACTTTCATGATATACAAACATGGTTTGAGTTTTTGAGAAGGCCCAATAATTTAGTACCTCTTTTCTTTGCCTGAGTTCCGAGCAAACTGGCTAAAGACAAAGAGTTGTTAACAAGAGTTAAAAGATCACCTTATTAGGGATAACAATAATACTGAAGAATGTGGCTTATTTCTGTAAGAAGTGGGCTCCCTTATGAGGTTCAGTATTATTATCAGACATACTTTCCCCACTCCAGGGACAGACAGCGCTGGTCAGGCCACGCCTGCCCACGTGGAGATCCCGCCCCTGACAAACTCACGCAGGGAGCAGCGGCAAGCAGTTGTTTGAACAGGTGTTCCAGGGACAAATGGAGTGGAAAGGGCTGATCTCTGCGTGCCCAGCCGCTGCTCTCAAGCTAACTAATCAGACGCGTCAAAAAAAAAGAAAAAAAAAAAGGGGGTAGAGAGAAGCCAGGAGTATTACTGTCACGGATATTCCTCCACATGGAAGCAAATATTGGGGCACAGAATAAGAGCTCTTTCCAAATAGAGATGAAAGAGTGAAAATATGAGAGACAGAGAGAAGAATGACAGAGAAAGAGAGAGTGAGAGGGAAAACAAATGAATGATTTTAAGTCTCT
Source organism: Balaenoptera musculus (assembly GCF_009873245.2). Taxonomy (NCBI): domain Eukaryota; kingdom Metazoa; phylum Chordata; class Mammalia; order Artiodactyla; family Balaenopteridae; genus Balaenoptera; species Balaenoptera musculus. The sequence continues at coordinate 29,012,107 of NC_045793.1, read as the reverse complement.
TTAACTTTTAACTGCTATGTGCCTGGTGTGACTTTCACTATTTTTCACCTGTAAAATAGAAATAGCAATATTTGTTCTGATTATAACAGATAGTGTCATTACAAAAATCTAGTTAAATGATGTGTGTAAAGGAGCCTTTGAAATTATAAAGCACAATGTAAATGAAGGCATCATCATTATCATCAGCTTTATGATATTAGTAATAGTAGTATATACTGAAAACGATTTCAATCTAACTTTTTAAAGGACTCTTTGGAAAAGGTTGGGGAGAGTGGCAATGAATTTTTCAACTTTTCCCATTTACGAAAAAAAGACTTTTGAAGAGTGGCACAAAAATTTAAGTATACATTTTCCTACAATGAAGTATAACTATAATATCACAAAAGTTACAACAAAACACCTAGTTCTTTTCATTCATCAGATAAAAGCAATATTTCTATAGAGTACATGTATTATCTTTCCCAGCTACTGAATTCCTTAGGTTCTTAAGAAATTGATACTTATCAAACTACTAAAAAACTCTAGACTGCTATGAAAAAGTACACTTCGATGTTCAGTTTCTCTCTCACATGCAACTATTTATTTGGAGGAGAATGAATAACAAAATAAAGGTAACAGTAATAAGAGGGCTATGTACAATCAGGTTGGGATTCATTGGGCTACACTTGTAAAATGTTTCTCTTTCTCCTTTAACTTAAAGCTTAAGAATTCCACTTATTTACTTACTTGCTTATTAAACTATAGACACAATGCTTCTGCCTATGAATGCAGGATACAAAGAAAAATGAAATCAAGATAGTCAATAGAAAAAAAAACCTTTGACATTTAACAAAACATATTCAGAATTTCAAGTCTCAGATATTTTTGGTTAAAACTAACATTAGTGACATCTTTGATTATTCATATAGTGCTAAACATTAAAGTTTTTCTGTATTAATGTGATAAAATGTCTTGACAAGTTTGATATGTCCAAAATGAACTACCACTTCACCTTCTAACATTTTCTTACATTTTTTAAAAAAAGAAAACGTCTTGAAGATTACTTAATACTACTTAAATAATGCCACCTTTATTATCAAGTTCTCCATTCAGTAGGTAAAAACACTTCGTGTTTTGGGGGGGGATGCTTGCACCATCTACTGGAGAAATATATTACTACTTTTGTCAAAGGACAACTTTAACACCATTTCCAAAGATTCCTGTGAGGTACTTCCCTCTGAAATGCAACACTGGAACAAAATCTGGTCCTTTTCTTTCTTGCATGTGTCAGTACAGGAAATCAGCACGTTTTTCCACAAAACAACACAAATATACGTTAGTTCAAGTAAGTCAATAGTCCCATCTTAATTTGACAGTTATTAATCCACCAGTAAAAGTAATAGATGTGGAAGAGAAACACAGATGGAGGAAAGGAGATTATACAACCATTTTACTATTTATTTAAAAAGTATACTGGACTGAATGTCAATATTATGACATAGTATGAGTGTGTTTCATGTTTGGTAATTGCAATCATTGTTGCTTTTGTTGTGGTCATCCATGTACAATGCTTGGTGTCAGTCTATTTATGTCTTGTAAAAATAAAATACAGTGTGTGTGTGTGTGAATAAAAAAAAAAAAAAAAAAGAAAAAAAAAAAAAAAAAAAAGTATACAAACACCTAATTTTAAAATGACTATAAGCAGAGGCTCTCTCCCATTTAGTCATACAGCTAGGGACAAAGACTAGAATTGTCCGATGAATTTGTATAATGTCAAGATTACTTCACAGAAAAGAACTGAAACCATTCTGAAGGTATCTCTGGATTTTTCTTAATAAATAACCACAACCATAATAATATGGAGTGTAAAAAAATCAGTACACAGATGACAATGATCTCTAAATAGCTTTTTTCCCCTCTCTCCATATGAGGGCACCACCTAAAGCAGAAGAATTTAAGATCTGTTCATTTCCAATTAAGAAGGCAGGCTATTTTTTTTCCTAGCAAAAGAAATGAGAATCTTGTTTGAAGGTCCATATCATAATTGCATCTCTGGGTGTGGGATGTGATTCAGTTGCAGGCACATATATATCTGCTTTTTAGGGGGATGCATGGATTATTAGAAAGTTAACATAAATTACACTGTAATTGTAATTGTTAAGAATCCAAATAATTTTCAATTTATGAGAGGCCCTACCCCTTCCTCTCTCTATAATTAGAGGAAATAGACAAAAAAAAAAAAAAACCCTCACTGCAGAGACTATAAGACATATCCTGGAGTTGCTGCTCCTTAGTGATAATTGATTTATATTTACTTTGTGCATTTTAGGACGGAAGATATGCTCACCATAAACATTAACAAAAGGTAGAAAATATGATGAATAGTGAAGATAAACTACCATGGGAGTACCTATAAGTCAGAGAGAATCAGACAGATGACCAGAGGTGAATAAATGATCCTTAATCATCAAATAAAATTAAAATGTATTTATGAACTCTAAAGAGAAATACAGAATTCTAGTAAACATCAAAGCAATTTTAAACAATAAAGTCTGAAATTTAAAAAGGTTTAAATAAGTTAGACTTATTTTGCTAGCATTCAAGTTAACCTTTTGAATCAATCTGAAATTTAAAAAAATCAAAAACAAAAACCAAAAAAAGTGAGTAAAATGACAGACTATAATATTACATCAGAATATATCCTGTCATAGCACACATCCTATGTTGATATTCTTCGTATCAGGTAACTATTCACAATGCATTTCATCATTGTTTTCTTTATAACAGGTTACATTTCATTTTTTGAGATTTACTGAATTCCAGGCATTGTACTTTGTATTTTACATATATTATCTTGATTAATACTCATTAACGATCCTATTAGGTAGGTATAGTCATTGCTACAAACTACAGGAAACATACAGTTTATAACCAACTTCCGATACTTTCAACGCTATAGAAACTATATATTAAGGACCACCTTTAAGTTTTAATTAGCAACACTCACTGAACATACTTTCTGACTTTGCTACAAGATTCACTTCACAGTTGTAGTTAACTGTGAGGGAACAGGTCCCAGCTTCTACTGATATATACATAAAATGCTTCTCTTCACCTAAGGTTTAACCTCTCATATATGGAGAAGGTGGTCTTGAGCTCAGAACAGGAATATCAAGACCACTCCTTGTACACTGGGCGAGATACATCCTGTCCTAGTTGCTGGACTGGTTGTGAATGGGAGGGGTTTACTTACTTAAACAGGAGGCCGCTCCCTGATGCTGGGCGTTAATGTAGGAGTCTTCATTTGGAGAAAAGACTAAGAGCAAAATAGCAGGGGACCCGCATGAAATGCCATCTAACTCAGGCCAGCTTTTTGGATAGACCCCCTAGTATCCCAGGACAGTAGATAAACAGGTCAGAATCTACAGAATAATGGCAAGCTTTACTGGTAGTTTCTTATATTCTCTGTGATTACTTTCTTATTTGTTCTCCCTTAGCATGAAGACTTTCAAAAGCTCTACCTTATTCTAGCTGACCAAAGAGAAATAGGAAGGGAAGTCTATCATGGGAGAGAAAGAGAATGAGATGCAGGTAGGGCATGTCTGAGGTCTAGCACAGGACGGAGGAAGGATGTGAGAGAATATCTCCAGGAAGGGAAAACTCGGTCCCACCCTCACAGTCCAGTCACCGTATTTCCAGAAGATTCTCCTACCTGACTCAAACCGTTGGAGATTTGGAGTTGTTCTTTTAAGGGCAGAGGCATTCTCTCCCAGTAGTTTCCACTAACTCTCAGAGACAGAGGAACACACTTAGATAAGAATTCTGAAACTGTTCTCAGTTGAGCCTCAGTTTTTCTTAACTGTAAATAGAGCTAACGATTGGTTCTTAATTGCCTTAAAGGGTTATCATTAGGATCAAATGACCCAATATATATATTATATTTATATAATAAATATAAAGATACTATTAAGATGTAATACTGTTAGCAGCATTATGTTAAAATCTAGGTCATGTCTTGTTACTATCCCAAGGAGTTAAATTTGAGAAATTCCATTAATTGGTTTATTTATTTACATAATATAAAACAGATGATTAAAACTGGTTTCTTTTTTGAGAGGGGGGATGAAAGTGACTAATCAACTAACTGTTGTGATTCATATGGACCCAGCTGTACAATCACGAACAAAAAAATAAATTTAGACTCATTTATTGTTAATGTAGGGGAGAAAACTTTCCAGAGAAACACATTTTCACAACATTTCAAGCACATCTGAGAAGTTAATTTTTAACCTAATGATTTTTAACAGTTAGAAATTTTTAAAGTATGTCGACATTCACTTATTCTAATCCAGTGCTTCTCAAGTGTTATTAGCAAGCAACGAAATCATGCACAGAGAGCTTGTGAAAACACATTGTTGGGTCCCATGCCCTGAGTAGCTGATCCACTGCAGCTGGCCTGAGAATCTGTATTTCTAACAAGTTCTCAGGTGAGGCTGATACTCCTGGTCCAGACAACGCACGTTAACCACTGGTTAATCTACACCTATTCTGAAGCTTGAACAAAAACTTCAGCCACCTCGAGTATATATTTAAAAGGTATTTTACCTAAAAGTATATAATTAGTTAAGGTTTCCTTATAGTAGTATTAGGAACAATTTTTCTAACTGAAATAAACCTAACAACATAACATTTTTCCCTTTTCTTCTTAAATTTGATCATAGTGCCCCCAAGTGCATGAAAATGTTACTAACGGGAAAGGAAAACAAATTCTCACTGGGAGGGAGTTAGGTAAAGTTATCTTTGTATTTGCCAGGATACACTCAGGACAGGTTAACGGAATAAACACCCACACATACTTTGGAAAGGCTTACCACTCTTTCCCTCAGTGTTTTATCTCTAAAACTCTAATGTTGGGTCAAGTAATCCCCAAATCTCTTTTAGTGCTTCAATTCTATGCTGGCGTGAAGTAAGCGCAAAAACCTATTTAGAATCGAGTAGAATATAAAGAAATAACAGAGAAACCAGTATTATTCTATTCTCTTTATTCTCACCATCACATAGCTCCTCAAAGTTGTGACGGGATTGCAACAAGCATTCATTTAGGGTTTAGAAAGAAAATATCTGTACTTAAATGATCGAATATAATGCAAGGTGGTTAAATGGGCTCTGGCTAAACACTTGCCTCCCCAATGCGGCTATTTGTGCCACAACCCTGGAGGAATTGTTAAGGAAGAAAATCAATCTTTCTTCCTAGGTGTAATTAATAGTATCTTTACAGTACACTCCACAGCAATTTGTATATCATTTTGTAGCACTCTAATTCATTTAAAAACTTATCAGCTGAATTATATATATATTTTTACTTCAACGGGCATATACGGAATCAATAAATTAAAGGACCTTAGTCAATGCCACGAAAGGGATACTGCAGATGGGTTAAAATTATTTCTAACATAAAACACTGGTGAAGAGGCTTGGGGTTAAAGGCTTGATACTGACTAAATCCTTTTCTTAATTTTCCTACATGCATGTATCTCTCTGCCTACCTTCCTCCCACCTATTAGCATTTATTTATATACATGTGTATCTCCATCTCTTCTTCACTTTTCATCATTCTCAATTTCAGAAAAGTGACGTCTATTTCAAATGTGTACCCACAGTCTCACATTTTCGTAAACTGCTCACATAAACTCATTCTGCCTAATGGAAGGACAGAAATTCAAAGGGTTCCAAGGAACACAGGCTTCGGTGGCAATGGTACATGCTGTAAGGCATTAGCATTAGCTAATGCATACATTTACCTCTTCGCATTTCCCCTGGCTTCCTTAGGCCCGTGTATTTCTCGTACAAAATACCCTGAAAAGTCTCATGTTATTTCATGCCAATTAACAAACTGCTAACATGTCATGTTAATAAAAAAAGCAATTGACCTAAGTAGAAGGGCTAATTAAATGGAGTAAGATGATTAAACGATTCTCAATATGTAATCAAAAATTATGGCTGGAAGTGTTTCACAATGTTGTCTTTTTGTTTTCAAGTATCTGCCTATCTGCAAAATTCTAATCATTGTATCCATATGCAGAAAAGATCCAGTGCAGATGTTAATTTGTTGCATGATAGAAATCAGGTGTTCAATTACAAATAATGGGGTGTATGAGAGAACGTCCAAGATTTCCATTTAGCTGAACACACGCATCTCAACCGGCAAGTGATTGCAAAGCATTCATATTGGAATTAGCTACTAACATGCACCCAAGGCACATCACATTCAACTCCTTTATTATCTTCATTATATAATATTCACATCTCCAGCCCTGTGTGTTACTTAATTTGCTACCGATTTAGGAGTCTGAATATTTGGTGATCTAAATTCTATGTATTGTACCTGAATTCTTTTAAAGGGATGTTTTTGATTTTTATCTAAACTCTAGAGCACTTTAACATGAGCAATTTTGTTTCCTAATATTACATTTTAAACAATCAAAATCATCTGCTTTTGTACTAAGGTAAGTTCCTTGAACTAGCAATATTCGAAGTTTTTAACATGTAAAGCCTATTTCAACAAAGTCTTCTCAACATGGTATCTAAATGTATTTTAGCAAAGTAACCACATAGAGGGGCCAAATATATTCACTTGGCTAAAAGATTTGCTTTTTTGTATATAATTTACAACAAAGACACAGGCTTAAAATTTACTTATTAAGATATTCACCATGCCAAGCTTATAGAGTGACACAATTCTGAGAGTATGAATAAATACCAGACTGATGCTGAATTATGTCCTAAATCAAGACCCTAATACTGAGAGTTTGCAAATTAGTTATTCAATAACTAGCAAGGCCATACCTCTAAAACCTTAATGTCAGATAATCACAGAGGAGACAATGAAAAAGATCATCTGATTAGATGGCAGAATAATAGCAGTGTACATCAATGGGGACTTCATTATTTTAAAAGAACATATGAAGGAGGTTTAAAAAAAGAAAAGTGCATTAATTTTTAATTCCTTTCATTCTCTTAAAATCACTTTCAAAATATGTGACTGTCTAAGGTTCCTTACTCATTAAGAAAATAAATAAATGCTATTTCTAAGTATGTGGCAACTAGCAAAGCCTCAACAATTATTCAAAGGTAAGAATAGTGAGGGATAATTCCTGTAACCAAGAGATGCAACACGGTGACCTGATGGGCCAAATGGGGCTGCAGATATGCTCTGAAAGCCCAGCAACACAAAAAGCGATTCTGAATTTCTTTTTGTAGGGCATATTATCTTGACTCCACTAACCCTGACTATTCTCCTCTTTCTGACCTTAAAACTTAATCATTTCACACTTTTGTTTGGCTTGCCTGGCCTATGGTGGCATTTGAGTTTTGTGAACACCTGGTGATCACTTGAGAAAGGTATTGTGTATTCTTAAGCAATGTTGTCTGACGGTTTAGAGAACAAGCTCTGGAATGAGACAAAATTGGGTTTAAATCATGGTCACTTACTAGTTATAAGACTTTGGTCAAATTCCTTAACCTCTTTATGCCTCAGTAATCTCTGTAAATTGATATAATAGTGATATCAGTCATATTATACAAATGATATATAAATATATAAGTTATATAAACATATCACAGAGTTGCAAGAAATAAGAATATATCATAAAAATATAATCAACTAAGATATTTATATTCAAATAAGGTTCTTTTAATTTAATTTTTTAAGAAGAGTTTTAGGCTCACAGAAAAAATTAAAAGTTAGGTATGGAAATTTCCTTAGACTCTCTGCCTCGATACAAGCAAATTCTCCCCAATATTGACATTTTACACCAGAGTGGTATATTTGTTACAACTGATGACCCTATATTGACATATCACAATCACCCAAAGTCCATAGTTTAGGACATGGTTCACTCTTGGTATTGTTCATTATAAGTATTTGGACAAATGTGTAATGATACATATATACTAATCATTATGGCATCATGCAGAGTATTTTCACTGCCCTAAAAATCCTCTGTGTTCTGCCTATTTGTGCATTCCCTACCTCCACCTCTTGGCAACCACTGATCTTTTTATTGTCTCCATAATATTGCCTTTCCACAATGTCATATAGTTGGAATCATACAGCATGTAGCCTTTTCAGATTGACTTCTTTCACTTAAGTTTATTTAAGGTTCCTCCATGTCTTTTCATAGTTTGATATTTCTTTTTAGCACAGAATAATATTCTGTTGCTGGATGTACCACTATTTATCCACTCACCTACTGAAGGACATATTGGTTGCCTCCAAGTTTTGGTAATTATGAATAAAGCTGCTATAAACATCCATGTCCAGCTTTTGTGTAGACATAGTTTTCAACTTCTTTGGGTAAATACCAAGGGGCATGACTGCTGGATCATATGGTATGAATATGTTTATTTTTGTGAGAAATTGCTAAACTGTGTTCCAAAGTAACTGTACGATTTTGCATGCCCAACAGTAATGAATCAGAGTCCCTATTGCTCCACATCCTTCCAGCATTTGGTGTTGCCAGTGTTCCAGAATTTGGCCATTCTAGTTGGTATGTTGTAAGATAAGTTTTTAACAAACTTCCAATGACAGAAAATCCCTCTTATACAAGTTATTTTAATAAAAAGGACAAAGAAAAAAAGAAAAAATTGAGAAAAAAACTGCCCAAGAGGTTTAATGAGATTAAGATAACTTTGATTCCCCAAATTAAAACTAAATGAAAACATTAAAAGAAAAAAATTGTAGGCCAATTTCACCTATAAACAGAGATGAGAAATTTGGCAATGGAGATGAATATATGAATTACAGAAGAGAAGCCCAACTAGTTAAAAAGCAAATGGAAATTTACTCAAACTCATTAGCAGTCAGATAAACTGATGAGAATATTTAAATTTCATTTAATTTTAAATAGTTTCAATAATAAAACATTGTGTTCCATGAACATAAGGATGGTTGAACATCAGAAAACCTACCAAAGAAAATCACTATATTGATGACTTAATGGAGAAACATAATATTACCACCTTAATAGACACACAGAAAGCATTTGATAAAGGTGAACAATTTATGGTTTGATAAACAATTTAGTAAAGCTGTATATCAAGAACATAAAGCAATCATTGTGCTTAATAAAAGAAATTTTAGTTATTGCAATGGTTAATTTATGCCAATTTGACTGGGCCATGGGGTGCCTAGATATTTGGTCAAACATTATTTTAGGTGTTTCTGTGAGGATATTTTTGGATGAGAGTAACATTTAAATCAGTAGACTGAATAAAGCAGACTGCCCTCCCTAATGTGGGTGGACCTCATCCAATTAGTTGCAGACCTGGCTAGAACAAAAAGCTGACCCTCCCCTGAGTAAGAGAGAATTCTCCTGTCTGACAGCCTTCAACCTGGAACACTGGCAATTCCTGTCTGAAACCTTCCAAACTGGGACATTGGCTCTTCCTGGCTCTACAGCAGCTTCTAGCCTTTGGACTAGAACTGGACCACTGGCTCTGTAGGTTTTGGAATTGCCAGCTTCCATAATCACAACAGCCACTCCTTATGATAAGTCTCTTAGTGCACACACACAGTGCACACACACATGCGTGTGTGTGTGTGCGTCCTATTGGTTCTTTTTCTCTGGAGAACCCTAATACAGATTTAGTTATTCTAAAACCGGGAAAAGGCAAGCTTGCCTGCTGTCATTTCTAAATAACATAGCATTCAAGGCCTCGGCCCACTGTATAAGACAAGAAAAAGAGAGAGTAAAGACAGCAAATTAAGAGAAAAAAACTGCCATTATTTGCAGGTGACACAATCACCTACAGAAAAAATAGAACAAAATAAATTGTTAGAATAAGAGAATTGATCAAGTCAGCTTACTACAATCAGTACTATGCTTCTGTCCCACAAAAGTAAAGGTGGAAGGATGGGTTGCCTTCCACACATTAGTGTGGGAAAACTGACTTGTTGAATAAACAAAGTTAGAGGCCCTTCTTATTACACCATTCCAAAAGGAAGCTCTATGTGGGTTAAAGACATAAAAGTATAAGATAAATCTTTAAACCTAAAAGAAGAAAATGAAGGGGATTATTTCTGTGACTTAGGGGTAAAAGATACTTTTAAAATGACTCCAAAAGCACAAATACACAGAAAGAAAATTGATGAATTTGACTACCAAGCATTTCTGTTCAACAAGGTTATCCGTCAGATAACAGATCAAGAGGGTATCTGTAACAGCTAAAACCAACAAAAGTATGTGTATATCTGATTCTTGGTTATATATGGTGGAGAAATTCTGACGTAGGCCTACAAGTGGACATAAACAAGGACAATCAAGGGGGCACTGTGTATGGTGATGGACTGGAGATAGTTTGGGTGGGTGGTCATCATAAGAGGACTGCATAGGTAAAATGTGATAAATACTATGGAATGCACATAGTATCAAGAAGCAATGACCTAGAATAATATAAGCATAATTATGTACATAGGTCTTAAATACTTAATGTTTAATGAAAACATAAGAAGTTGAATATCTTTAGCACAAAATATATAAACTTAAAAGACATATGCATACAAAACATATTCTATAAGGTTACCTAACATTCAAAGATACACTGTCCAATACAGGATGGACACCTATGCAGGTAGGAGCTGAGTAAGAGATGGGACCAGGGATGAAAGGGCTAAAAAGTAAAACAGAGGAAGAGCTGGTGACAGTGTGCCATGAAATGAGGAATATGAGTATGTGAATTTCTGTGCCTCAAATTCTAGAGAAACACATAATTGTTTAAACTCTTCTCAAGTACATGTCCTTTTAGGTGAACTTATTTTAACCAGAAGTTTTTGAGATGTAATCTAGAATTTTAAGAGTCCATTGAATATGACTACATTTATAAGTTGCCATGGAGTGTTAACAGAACATGTAATTCATATAATATTGACATCATTATCTATTAAAGAAGATTTTTCCCAAATGGTGAAAAATGCTGGAACAAAAAAATGAAAAAAACATCAATACTCAAGAAAGCTGAAAACAATTTAGGAACTCAGTGCTATAACAATTTTAAAAACATACTAAGTTTTAAAGTATTATAAACTCTATCTGTTCAAGTTCCATAATCAATCCAATAAAAAATTAACTTGTACCAAATTAAAGTAACATTTAAAATTTTATGACTGTTAACCTTTCCCAACCACAGATCACTTTAACAAAGTCTGCTGTGGGTATCCTCTTGAATTTGGAACTAAATTTATATCTCAGCTCTTACAGATATTCAAACTAATTATTTCAAAATGAATGTAGAATGACACTTTAATTAGTAATGCATCTCCTGGCAATTTAGATTCTCTTGCTTCTCTCGGCAATTAAAATGGCAAGGCATATTATTAAGGTCCCACGATTCTTCATACCTCTTCCTGACAATTACCACAAGAAACATTAAAGGCAAGATCGCAGCTATAATCCATTCACTGAATATTCGGTAGCAGGATAAACACTTTCTCCTCCTTGCCTAGTAATTTTTCATTTCACTCATTACCCTTCAATCATTAATGCAACTTGTGCTCTGTCTCACAAAGTTCAACTTTTCATTTTACATAACCTATTAAAACCAACTGATTTTGTAGGAATGCAAGTAGTAGGGATAATTTTAATTAAGAAATAATTTTTAACACATTTATTCATGATATGACTCTAACAGTCAGAACATTAAATACATAGAGTGGTTGATGGTGGCAGAAAATATCAGTGGTGGAATATGAGACATCAAAAATTACTGTAGGGACTTCCCTGGTGGTCCAGTGGTAAAGAATCCACCTTCCAATGCAGGGGACGCGGGTTCCATCCCTGGTCGGGGAACTAAGATCCCACATGCTGTGGGGCAACTAAGCCCGCGTGCCGCAAACTACAGAGCCTGCGCCACCACAAGAGAAGAGAAAACCCGTACGCCACAACTAGAGAGAAGCCCGCGTACCACAGCGAAGAGCCCGCGCGCTGCAAAGAGTGCCATAACGAAGATCCCGCGTGCCGCAGCGAAGACCCAATGCAGCCAAATAAATAAATATTAAAATAAATTACTGTAAATTGAATATATTAACATAACAAAGATGCATGCACAAAATTGCTGATATGGCTGGTGGGGTCAGAAAATAAAGAGAAGCACTTTTATTTTTAACTTTTAAATACTTAAGATTCTTTTCCCTCTCCAGTTCCTTTTTTTTTTTTTTTTTTAATTTATTTATTTTTGGCTGTGTTGGGTCTTTGTTGCTGTGTGGGGGCTTTCTCTAGTTGTGGCGAGCGGGGGCTACTCTTCGTTTTGTTGCACGGGCTTCTCATTGCAGTGGCTTCTCTTGTTGCGGAGCACGGGCTCTAGACACAAAGGCTTCAGTAGCTGTGGCACGTGGGCTTCAGCAGTTGTGGCTCGCGGGCTCTAGAGCGCAGGCTCAGTAGTTGTGGCGCACGGGCTTAGTTGCTCCGTGGTATGTGGGAACTTCCCAGACCAGGGCTCGAACCCGTGTCCCCTGCATTGGCAGGCGGATTCTTAACCACTGCACCACCAGGGAAGCCCCTCCTTTATTTTTAAAAAAAATTTTATTGACGTATGGTTGATTTACAATGTTGTGCTTATACCTAAGATTTTTTTTAAAAGTTGTTATTATGAGGTGACTTCTATGTTGATTCTCTTATAATTCCAGTTTTTTATATTAAATATATATTATTACTGTAATAGGAAAATCTCAGTCACAGGAATTATTTTTATATCATACTATATCATAAAATTAAAACACGGCATTCACATGTGTGAAACTTCTGAAAATTGTAAAGCCCTATAACATTTAAAGAATCTTTCATTAGGAACAAACATGGCACTTATTTGTAAATCATAGTTTGAATTAATTATTGTTTACGGAGAACAGCTAAAATGTACTGAACATTTATGTGCCAGGCACTTTAGTGATACTAACTCATTTAACCCTCACAGCAACCCTGTGAAACAGGTGATTACTATTCCACTTTACAAGTGAAGAACTGAGGTACAAGGCGGTTAAGAAATTTACACCAGGAGTGCACAGTGATGGGGCTACAGCCCGGTTGTACACTCCAGCCACTGCAACAAAGCTGCACTGCTATGGTATTACGTTGTCCTTTAGTAGCTTTCATTATGCCTTAAAACATTTCATCAATTATTCACATCTTTCACTACAAACACACCTAACACTATCACTCTCTCCGATATACTTAGTCAATCTGATGGTTAAACCTTTCTATAAATTTATTCATTTTATCCAAATGGACATGTGAGTGATTTCCAGCAGTTCCCTCAAAACCAGGGGCATGGAGATGAAGTGATGAGGGTTAGCTGAGCTTCTGCTCAAGAGGAAGTTAGATTAACAAACCACCTTTCTTGGTATATCTGTACTAGTGTGAGAAAATGTGTAACCCAGTATCAGACTGGCAGGGTTTGTTAATTAAAAAGTGGAAATAATAGGGTTGGGTTAGGAAAAGCATGTTCAGTGTATACAAACTGATCGATTTGGTTGAAGCTGGGGGTTTGTGTTGGGTATGGAAAGGAGAAAAAGTTGTAAAGACTAGATGAGGACAGGTTTTTGAAGAATCTGAATGCTAGGCTAAAAAATGTAAATCTAATCCTACAGGCAATGGGGAGGCACTAGAAGTTTTTTTAGTAGAGATATTAAATAGTATTCCTAAATTCCTGACTGCGTTGGAAAACAGGTGAAACACGAAAATCAGTACAAAAGTCACTGAACAGTTTTTTGGGTTTTTTGTTGTTGTTGTTGCTGTTAGAATAGAGATTGAATTGGGGTTGGCAGAACGAATGGATTTATCTGTGGGAAAGACTATAGAGAGAGAGGTATTAACTACAATGGGTGAAGAGGAAGTGGTTAAAGACAAATGTAAAGATCAATCTAACCAGCAGAAAGGATAAGGCTCCCAATTTCACAAAGCTGGAAAGAGCTGATATTCAAATTTTCTCTGACTTTTGTTCTATTGCTATGCCCTTCTAATCTACTGTCAAAAGAAATTCTAAAAAAATTTTTCATAAGTTCTGATATAAGAAATAAACAAAGACACGAAAAGATACTCATAGTTTTATAAAGGCAACAAACATTCCTTTTTTAAAATTATGAAAATAAGATGTGCTTTTCCTCTGATTTAATACTAGCGTACTATCCCTTAAGGATATAAACGATTCCAGGATGAATGATTAGAAATGTTAATACTTGCAAACCCTTTGCTCTCCATTCATGTCACCAACACTGGTACTAATGAACATTTAAATTGTGGTGATGATTCTTTTTATAATCAGAACACACGTCTATCTGACTAAAACAAGTTCATTTGCTATCTTCCCCATGATCATGGGCTTACAACGATTTTCAGGCATTTCAAACACAGTCTCGATGGGGAACTGTGGCTGTGATGTTAGCTCCTGTCACCAATACCCAATCGTGCTAAACTCCAGCTCTGATCATAAAGAGAAGATTAGGAAATATTCCTTATGATCATGTGTTATTTACAGAAAGAATTACAGAATTAAGTACACTACTAGACACGTTGGGACTACTTCTGAAGAGATTCTTTTTAATCAACTCTGTATTTCCAGACACTACCTTATCCATCACTACTTCCCACCAACAACTCATTTTCGTCCCTTTGGACCTCTCTCATATGCCCCTAAGCTATTTTACTCCTCCTTTTGCTTGGGACTTCCAAATGAGGCCAGCTTTGCTGCAACATACGTTGGTCAAATTCTTTTAGTGCTGTTGCCCTTCACTGATGCCATGTTTCATTCTTTCTAATTTATGTAATCTTCAGGTGCCTACATTTCTTGCTGATTTGGGCCATGTTTGGACCCTTTGAAATCTTTACAAATCTTGGTAGCAATCAGCCCATTCTTTTGCTTGTCCCCCTTGACTCCTCTCCCATGTAATGTATCCAAGACCCTTCCTATCTGACTGATGACCAAAGTGCTGGCTCCTTTTTGGTTTCTCTTCATTCTTCTTTGGCAGTTGTCGGGAATAATATTTTCATGAAGTATTTTTGAGCTTATGTAAATGGAGTAAAAGTGTTCACCAAACAGAATTGACAGAACAACTTCTGAAATAAATGGGACTACTTCAAATCAGGAGGTGCTGTAGGAGAAAGAAAGTGAATAACTTATTGATTCCACAAAGATAGTATGAACAAAGCTCAAGCCTAGTTCTTTTTTGCCCTTAATAAGTATGGGTTACGTGATATGTCATTCTTATATACGAACCCTGAGGTATAATGCTACCCACACAAAATGCTGCTAAAGCCTCCTCCTACATTCCAACCACATATCACAGGAACAGTCTAAATATAAATGTTTGCAGATAATAGATATTAGAAATTTACTTCCTCCATCATAGTTTAGACAAAAAGCCATTAAAAAAAAAAGCATCGCTATAGAGAATAACAAAGTTTTTAGACAAGAATACATTTTTTTTTCATAATACAACCTTTAGATTTCATATAGAAATCTGTGGACTAATGAAGTTTCCTGCACTTCTTCTGGGACAATACTGTTTTGAAGCACACTCCAATAAACTTATATTACAGTGGTACCAATCAGACAGCATTATAATTTGAAGTTTATAACCAATATATCCAAACAACCAATCCAAAACTTTGAATATAAAAGATCTGTGAAATTAAGTTCTGCATTCTCCTCTTTCTTTGGAAAAGAAAACATTCATTCATTCAACAAATATTTATTTAGCTTCTGATAAGTGGTAGGCAATTTTCTAAAAACTGGGTTTAAAAATAGCAGTGAATAAGGCAAGGTACTTATCTTACAGAAATTAGATTTGGTTGGGGAGCTAGTTAACAGCAAATCACCCAAATGGAGATAACATTCTAGATGGTGAGACAGTCTATAAGCAATAGTCACTACCTATAATATCAGGTAATAGGGGTTTAAGGAATGAAGCAGGTTAAGAGAGCTGGCAGCAAGGAAAGAAGAGCGCTGTTCTATACAGGGTGGTCAAGATGAGCCTCACTGCAGAGATGGTATCTGATCTGAAAACTGGCAGAAGTGAGGCGGGGGTGGATGGGGAGTAAGAGTATTCTGTAATAACATCAGCAACTGCTACAGCCCTCTACCAGGAGCCAGCTAAGAGTGTCCAAGATGCAGCTTTAGAACTCTAATCTCAAAGACACCAATCACTCCCAGTGATTATTTTCATAAAATATCAGCATATATAATTGACTTCTCAATTACCTGAATGCCTTGGGTACTATGCTAACTTCAAAATAAAAGTCTTTTACTCAATAAGTATTGCATAAGCTATTCAGGCTTACCAATGCCTCCTTAAACAAAGCACATATACAACAATAATTTAAAAAAACAAAAAAAAAATACCTGAGATGGAATTAAAACTAACTTATTTGGTATATACAAATTGAGATCAACAACTTATTGAAAAGAGAACAAATTTTAATACCACAAATAGCAAGATCTGATAGACTGTTTAGACCTATGTAGGTCAAGTAATACTTGTCTAATGATTTAAGAAAATTAAAACTAGCAATTGCACTAAACATACAAAAGGCACCACACCAGTTATTTAAAATAACACACTTTGAGAGCACATGCCATTTTTAAAAGAAGTTAGACTGCACTGGACTAAAATAAAGAGAGAAATTCTATCAGATTCTTCTCACTTGCTATTGGAGAAATGATCTCCAGGTGTTCTTTCTTAGAACTTGAGCTTATTTCTTTTTTTTTTATTTTTTTAAAAAAATATTTATTTATTTATTTATGGCCGTGTTGGGTCTTTGTTTCTGTGCGAGGGCTTTCTCTAGTTGTGGCAAGCGCGGGCCACTCTTCATCGCGGTGCGCGGGCCTCTCAATATCACGGCCTCTCTTGTTACAGAGCACAGGCTCCAGACGCGCAGGCTCAGTAATTGTGGCTCACAGGCCCAGCTGTTCCGCGGCATGTGGGATCTTCCCAGACCAGGGCTTGAACCCGTGTCCCCTGCATTGGCAGGCAGATTCTCAACCACTGCGCCACCAGGGAAGCCCGAGCTTATTTCTTAGATAAATCATTCAAGTCAGTTGCTCAGACACAGTTGTAAGCTCTTAGGCAATACAGTTGACCCTTGAACAACGTGGAGATTGGGGTGCTGAACCTCCACTCAGTCCAAAATCCTCCTATAACTTTGGCTCTCCGTATACACGGCTCCTCTGCATCCTTGGATTCAACCTACCGCTGATGGTGTAGTACTGCAGTATTTATTACTGAAAAACATCCCAGTATAAGTGGCCATGTACAGTTCAAATCGTGTTGTTCAAGAATCAACTGTATTTTCCTTTTTCTTCCTTTGGACATAGAGTAGACAAAATAAAGTGAGCAGCCAAACGCACACACAAAGAGAAACAAACCACCGCCACCACCTACAGCCATAACAGCTGTCAAATAAAAATGTAAATTAAAGCCTAACAATTAAGCAGAAGGCCCTAATGGGGGATATAACTTTTATACTCTCAAGGAATCAGTGAGGATTTGTGCACTGCTATTTTCCCATCTGTCTTTGAGCATTTTCTTCCAAATAAAGTCAAATGATGTGATTAAAACTAGAAGAAGGTTGTATTATAGTTTAAGGAATTATAACTTTTTTAAATGTTTATTTTAATGATTGTTACTAGTTAACTGAGAATTTACTATGGAACAGGCACTGTGTTACATGCTTTATCAGTATATCTCATTTCATGCTCAGGACAATCCAACTTCATGGTGGAGAAAAGTGAGGCTATGAGAAGTTAAGGCCTGACCAAGTTTGCATAAAAAATGACAGGACTAGAATTTGAACCCAGGTCTTAACTTCAAAGTCTGTGTTCTGTGTCACTCTGCACATTGCTTCCTGTCTATGGAAATGTCCTCAACGAGAATAATGTGGATTGAAAATCACTTAACTGTTTCCACCCTGCCCAGGAATAGAAACACTTCCATCTTTCTTTCCTTAAGGGAATCCTAATTTTAGACTTAAAGAATTAAAAGATTTCAGAGCGGGAAGAAACTTAAAGATCATTTAATGAGTTCAATATGTTGTTTAAAGATGAAGAAACCAAGGAGGCACGCGACTGTGGACCCAGTGCTACCTGAAAGCAGAGCTGGCTGGAGCCCAGGTCTCCCAGTCCAGGCCCCCTGCTGCCCAGCTGCAGCCCTCCTGAGTGCTTGAGAGGAGTAGAGCAGGGGGTCAGAAGCGGGGGGTGACATGGAAATCATGTCTTATTTCTTAAAGTGTTTTGGTCTGTTTCATATTTTAAATATTTAATATTTTTCCTTCTTTTACTAGTATCTCAACTCACAGATGTGCCTGCCTTAGGGTTTTATTAATAGCTAAATATATTATTACTGTGAGCTAGCCAGCCACTCCTGTAAGCACATTATACACATTAAAACATTGCTCCTCCAGACAATTCTATGAGGTAGGTTCTACCAACATTTTAATTTTGCAGATGAGGAAACTGAGGCAAAGTTATGAAAGTTTTATAACTTGCCCAAGATCTCCTAGCTACTGAGGGATGGAGCCAGAATTTGAAGGCAGGAAGTCTGGCTCCAGAGTTTACACTCCTAAACGACACTGTCCCCTTAAATACTGGAAGGGCAGGACACCTCCCAGGCTCTCCTGAAGGCATCCTCTCAAACGTCTCCCTAACAATCAGATTTCTGGTAAAACAAATTTAACTGGTTTTAGTGAAAAGGAAACCTATTTCCTTTTTTTTTTTTTTTTCAGTTCAATAAACTGCATTCTTTCATCATAAAAGAAGTATAACGACATCACAGAAAATTTGGAAAACAGAAACAATTTCACCCATAGTTGTATTCTATTTAGTATGTCTAGTATATATCCTTTCTGAATTTTCATATGCGTTTGTTTAACACCATCAGAGTATAAACAATTCTATATTGTGTATTTTTCAAATTAATCTTATACAACAGAAACCTGATGTTTCTAGTCAGTTATGATACTTCCTTTCCTTGCCTTGAGAGGATTCAAATAAACCCCCAAATCTGCCATATCCCTCCATGTTGCCCTTGCTTTTACCACTTCTATTCTTCCTGAACTCTTACACCCTCTCTCTGATGACATACTATGGAATGAGTAAAATATGCACCTGGCGAGGTCAGGGAGGAAATGATTCACTGAGTTATAATTTTCCAGGGGTCTAAGGAGCCATTCAAATTTTCTAGCCCACTGTCTCCTGCAGTAATTGATGAAACTGAGGCCAAAACAGATGCAGTGACTTAGCCAAAGTCAGTGACAGAACTGGGGCCAAATTACAAGCGTCTTGGCTCTTAAACTAGTGCTTACTCTTCAAACTATTATAGTACTGCCCTCCATCTATGCCAGAATTCAGCTACAAGTATCAGAGACAGGAACTAAAAATAAATATCTTCAAATAATGTCCAAATTTTTCTTGACCTTCTACAATGCTCAGGCCTTTAACCAGCCCAAGATTTTTGCTTTATTAACACAGTCAGTGTTACTATTTCCAAACTTCTGGATATGCACAAATGAATAAAAAGTACCACTGTGTCAAGTGTATAGTACAAAAATTTTACGGCAAGGCATTGATTAAGAAGAGGAAACCATTCCATTATAATTATGTGCATTAACTGTTCATAAAATTTTATAGTATTCCTAAATAGTTTTCACGATACTTTTTTTGAAAAGTGCTCCAAATTAATTAAGATAACCAAAGAATATGGTCTGTGGTTTCTGAAAGAAAATAAAGAAAAAAGGAACTCATCTGCTACCCTTAATTATCTGACCTAAAGTACCTTTGTTTAAGACGCCCAAATGTGATACTGAAGGGTGTCTAAAAGCAAGAGAATAGTTACTTGATGCATAAAAAGTAGAAGAAAATAACATATGTTAAGATGTTAGCCTCCTAGAGAAAAATCCTGTGTTGAACAGAAAGCCACAGTTTGAGCTTAAAGTTACAGACAAACTAATCTGTCACAGGAGAAATCAGAGAAGTTTTGCAAAGGAGTATAACAAGTTAAAACATTTAGTTTAATAATTACTAAAGCTATGTTTGAAAATGTTTCTAACATTATAATATAATTTATTAATCACTAGTTAATTAAAATGAAAACCATAACTCTTAATGATTTATATTAGTATATATAAAATGACATGAGTATTAAGGTATTTGGAAAATTTTTATCATTCTACAATAACTAAATCAATGTTTATAAAGTACCACAGACAGACTTCTCTCCTGAAAACTGTATTCAGAAAAAGAATAAATCATTTATTAAGAAACTAGCAAACACGTTGTCAGAAGTTTTGGCAAGGCTACAAGGAGTGGGATTTCTATGAAACTGGGGTAAGCCAGAATGAGGTAATAAATTGGGAATGCAGAGATGTCAAAACATGGTTATTTTAGATAAGGACATGCAGAAAAGTCATGCTAAAAGGTCGATTTAAAATGAGGAATCAATTTTCCTTGGGAAAAAAAACAGACTTGTTTTTTTTTTTTTTGGCAGGTCCAGACCCTCTAAGTAAGTGCCACTTTGACAAAAATAAGATTTTCCTCCTTTTGGTCTTCAGACTGTCCCCTAAACTACTTGAAGATAATAAACCCTAAGTCATAAACAAAATAATGCAACTTTATTAGAGTGCAGTCATTTCACTTTAGGAGCAAATGCCACACTTGAACATGAAGAGAATGACTAAAAGGTTCCGTAGGCATCACACAGCAGACCCTGAATGCCTGGCCGGTCCTCTCTACAGGGAAGCGCACGAAACTAATAATGCAGCCAGCTTGGGGCTTATCCTGTTCTTCCTGCTGGAAGCTCACATGCTGTCTTGCCCCTGCAGCAAGCAACGGGCCCAGGGCCTTTTCTACCTTTATGATGTAAATGAAGGAGTTTTATATATGATACTCTCAAAGTATTTCAAAACATCTATTCATTCAATAAATGTTCAAACTGCCAAGCATGACTTTACACACAGAGAATTATGAGATTTATATGGTAGTGATTTGGCTAAAATTTTATCTTACTGATTTTAACTGTGAAATAATTCTTCTATAGTTATATACTCATGAAGTTTTCTTTTTCTTTCTTTCTTTTAACTATAAAAGTAATCAGCTTCATGCAGACTAGGTAGATCCCGGTCATAACGCTTCTACATATTTGTGACAATTGAATTTTCTTCTTTCTCCTTTTCAGTTGTAGATTTGTCATAATAGTCATTTGCTTTTTTAGCCCCATTTTATTTTGCCTTTCTTTTGGCTGAGAAAATAACATTTGAATTAGGAAAACATGATTTAATAAAAACGATGATAGTAGTTCTGAGATTTAAGTTAATACTGCCTCTCAGCCACTAGGCTATGCTAAAGGATAGTCCATTTGTTCACGAACACTTCTGTCTTCCAGTCACCCAGAAAAGAAGGAAAATAAATTCTAAAGCTGAATGTGAATTATTTAACCACTCAAAACCTAGCTGGAAATTCATTTAACAGATTTATATAAGAGTTTATGTAATTAGTTTATATGACATACCCCCAAAGAACAAATGAACCCAAATTTTTACTAGCTAGATGCCACACAGTAATGTTTAGTTTGGCTTTGAATGAATGAGTCGTCATTATGCTTATGTTATCCAAATTAAATATCTATTTTCATTTGCATGTAGTCAGTC
This sequence comes from Balaenoptera musculus, assembly GCF_009873245.2. NCBI lineage: Eukaryota > Metazoa > Chordata > Mammalia > Artiodactyla > Balaenopteridae > Balaenoptera > Balaenoptera musculus. The sequence continues at coordinate 28,990,439 of NC_045793.1, read as the reverse complement.
CTATTAAAAATCTATAACGTATAGTCATGGACTGATTAATTACCAGAAGCATGAGCTTTAGATTGGTTATATTTTTCCTTCTGGTTCAAAAAAAGGTCATTTTAAAATGCAACAATTGAGGTTCAAACGCCATTTACTTCATTTATTTTAGGTATTTTTTTTACATTAAATTATACCCTATCCCCTATAAATCGCTCTAAACCTTTAAGGTTCTTCAACTTAGGAATGCATGTTACTGTCATTACTTTTTCCTTAAAACTCTAAGGAGCACACTATTACCAATTTTGTCTTTATTTATATTAATATCTATCCTTGTTTACACATGGTGGGAGGTACTAGGGGTTTAAACAGGTCTAAGAAACCTACTGTGTAATCAGGAACACACAAAAATACAGATAACATTAATAAAAATATTTACTTAGAGATAATATAGGGGCCATATACACATAATAAATGAATAAAGGAGAATACATGTTAAAATAGTTCACATAAGAGAGATATACTTGTTGCCCACATTATTAAAACAGAGAATAGGTTTTTTTATGACTAAAGTCCCGAAGGATTTCTAGCTCTGAAAAGAGCTCTGAGGACAAAAATCCATAACCCTCTAATTTATTGTTTAATCCATTTGACAACTCTATCCATAAAAGGAGTTTGCCATATTTTAAAGGTAAATTAATTTTTTAACTGTCTCTTTTTCAATTATTCATTATTCATCGGTTAATCATTCATTATAGGATGAATTATTAACAAAATATAATCCAGCCTGAAAGCAAAATGCTATTAATCTACTAATTCCATTATATCACTGCTTTGGCATATGACAGAGCACTTGGAAGAAAAAGGTTAGTTGACCTTCTCTTCTTAAACGTAATTAAGTTCAGTAAAATCCATCTATGAAGCACCACAGAAAATGATGTATAAGGTTAGGATAGTCATGTGTGTGTCAAGTCATGTTTTCCCATATACATCTAAACACAGGGGTGATATTCAAAATATTTAAAACTGTTACCACACAGGCACTGAGAAACCTAGACAGGTGCTTGTGGTCTCTGCCCAAAGTGATAAATTGCTATTATAGCAATGTTGAAATTCTGGTTGATCATTATTATTACACTCAGTAATGGTCTTACATAGCTTTTTTTGAATAACTATTAGGAAATATGATATTCTTAATTATGCTCCATAACACACCAACCAGCAGAACAACATCACAGGTATTTTCAACTCTAGAATTTCTTCCTTTTACATACCATAAACTGCAGTTACCCAAATGTCTGGCAATGCCTGCTAGTATCTTCGTAAAGGCAGGTCACGATAGCTCTTGAGCTTTACAGATTAAATTCAGAGACTATGATATATTCTCTTTAGTCATCTCTTTCACCCATAGTCTTGGGCAGAAGTCAACTCCAGAACCATTCTGGGGGTCCTAATTTAGTCAAAGGTCTCTGAGGTGTGATACAAACCAATTCTCCTTCGTTGCAAAGGAGTGATTAAAAAAAGCAAAAAAAAAAAAAAAAAATCAAGTCTTAGAAAGCAGCTGGATTGTACCACTTGCCCTGGAGCATTTTAGAGCAAGAAAATGCCAAGGATTAGAGCAGAGCTTTCTTTCCACGGGAGCTGAAGGCTTCAGAACTTGCTATGTGCCCAACTCCATATTCAATCCCGGTTCTTGGGTCAATCTGAAGGCTCTAAGGGTATTCATCACAGCGCTGCCCACGTGCAAATCAGGGGCCATCTGGGCGTTACAGTGCATAGGTTCCCATTTCCTGCTGTGCAATTCATCAAGAGACTGAGTTCAAAAGAGTGGGGAAATAACTACAATGTTTGGAACATAACGTGTTCCTTTTTACCTCCCTCTAGTTTCTACTAGTCTCTAAGCACTTTAGAGCAGTAGCCCTCTCTCTAGTCTTAAAGCACTCTCCAGCTATACCAAAATCGTCATGGTTGGCTAACAGCCCTTCCAGATCTCCTGCCTATGTGTACGCCGTGCCATGTGGCTGGTGGCTGGACTGCCCTTCCTCCCCACTGCCCACCTGCTGGATTCATCCCTCAAGCTTCATCTCAAAAGTCAGTTGTCTTGTGAGACTTTCTTTGACTCCAGCTAGAATCAGGTGTTATTTCCACCCGTTCCCATTCCTCTCTTGTAGCGCTTATCACTCTGTATTATCATTATTTGTATACAAGCCTGAATCCCCGGCTAGCCAGTTCCTTCAGGCCTGGGATGGTATCTCACTGAGGCTTGCTCTGGTTGGCACAGAGGAAGTGCTCAATCCATGTCTGCTGCATAAATCAACAGTGAGCAGGTAGATGGAGGGGGGAAGAAAGAACTCTAAGTATTAAATCCCGGGAACTCGATCTGCATCATGAGTCACAGTTAGACGCTGCATTACTACATTAAAGATGCCATACTGTGGGATACCTACATTATTGTTCCCTTTCTAAGAGCCCACCCGCTGAGGTCTTCTTCCCCCGAGTGAGGCTAGTTCTGACACTGCATACACACTGCCCACCCAAACCAAGGAAGCAATATCGTCCTCAGAGTCACATCCCAGCTGTAGGAGATACATCTGGGCTGCCTCCTGTTCAGAGCCTAACTTTGTTTTCCCTAACAGTCATCTAAAGAATCCTTATCTTGTGGACTTACCGGTTAACTCTGCCACAGTGCTAGTGACTCAGCTCCAAAGCCAGCAGAGACGCCCCTCTGTACAGGAATGTGCACAGACTGTTAGATTTGCTGCTAAACTTGGGATGAGACACTTTAGCAACTGCTTCTCTACTTAGTAAGAAAAGTCTTCACATTCTTTCCTAGTGGCTAACATCCCTATGCTAGAATTTGGCTGTAGCAAGTCCTAAAGTATTAATCTGAGAAAGACCTGGGTTTTAAAAAACTCACTGAATTGGATTCAAGAGTTCAGACCTGTTTCCTCATCAGCTACAAGGGAGAAAGAATCTTGGAGATGGAAGTTGACTCCGACCCACAGCAATTCCCAGGGGCCAGTCCCTGAAATTCTGGTTATCCACCAACATCAGTTTCCTCCGGTATTGATCTAGTTTCTCACTCACATATTGGAATGAACACTCACGCCCCTCCCGTCAAAACTTGTACAGCCTCCTGGGTTATATCTGAACCACCATTAAACTTTAATGTAGTCTATGTAGGTTTAACTATTTCTGGGGATCTGAATTCTAGGCTTGTTTCAACTATTACTGTATTTTAAAATATATCTTACACGTTATCTCCATACATCACTGTTCTTTATCAATATAAGTGATGTGCAATACCAACACAATCAAGTACCAATAGTGTGTTAGCATGCAATCAGTTATATTAACTAAATACCCATGTATTCAGCTATAAAGATGTCTACAGATTTAAAAAATTAAGTTAACCTATTAATGTAATTTGGCAGGAAAAACTCCATGTGAATGTCTGATATATTGGCTCTCAGTAAAATGACAAAAGTGATACAATGAAATCCAATAATTCAGGAGAAAAACATCTTCAAGTACACTCACCCACTATGTTTCATATGTGGTGGTTTATCCATTCGCACTGCCAATTTGATTTTTAAGTCAGAGTCCTGGCTATTTTTTGGAACGATCATTCGGTGCAACTCAGCTGACTTGGAGCTATTAGAAGTTGGGTATAATATCACCTGTAAGGGACAAAAATAACACATTTAGGTGCATAATACAGAATGTCTAAGGAGTAGAACTGAAATCTTTTCTATACATTTTCCTGTTTGAAAAGGTGGTGTCATGCCCAAATGTGTCTAATAAACCATTTCACTCCCACCACAGCAGATGGGTTTTCAATACAGACTGGTTTATTTATTTATTTTTTGACAAATATGTGTTTTCATATTATCACATAACGAGTTTTCTTCCTGTGTCACTTCATAATGAATTAATAGCACGGTGGCTACAGTTGAATTGACAGTTGAAAAATACTTAATAGACACCTATAATTTCAAGATCACTCTAAACTCCTCAGAGCAAAGAAGTTCAGAAAGAAATATTCTTTGAAATTACAAATAGCATGCTCAAAAAGCAAAACCAATTATTTGAAGCAGCAAAATTATACCTCATGTTTTAATATTTTCATTGCAAAGCAGTGTTAAAGGAAATCAACTCAATTAGAGATGGAAAAGACTGATCGTCGCACATTTTCTGCTCTAGATCAGTATCAGAGAAGGATTTTTTTCCTGACTACATGTTTCCAAAACTATAAAGATGATATTATGATGACTGAAATAAAGTAATTATTTTTAATAAAACTGCTAAATTATCAAGTCGTTATTTCACAATCCCACATTCCACAGAGCCAACCCAGGAAAGAAAAGCTTACTCTTCAGATGTTACGTACCATGTAGATTAAAAAAAAAAAAGTATTTTCCCCTTTTAGTCAGTCATGACAGTACTTAGACACAGCCTATATTCAAGCCTTAATGAATATTTTTAAATGGGAGCACTATATTCTGAAGGATAAAATGAAGATATGAAATGCAGTACATCATATTTTAAGCCATTTCTTATTTTAAAGCAACGTGAAAAGTAAAAAAGCTTTAAGTTTCTAAGAAAATGAAAGAACTATAAACATGCTCAGGTATGATTAAACGTTTTCAAAGCACATCATGGCAACTGAATTTGACATGCTCTGTCAAAAAAAAAAAATCTTCATTTCCATGTATAAGTGAAAATATGCACGAAGAAATCTTCAGGCAAGGCTCTTTCTCTCTCTAGGAAAAACAACATAGTCATAGGCTCAACTTCCAAGTTGTTAAATGTATCTACTATTTAGAGACTTTTCTCAAACCTATCCATAGCCAGTTTCAGTCCAGCATATCTACACACTTAAGCATATAAAGGCTCAGCCAAGAGCAGATTAAACGGCATTTGTGATATTTTCAAAAATTATGATCAGATTCTAGAAAGTTCTTTTTGACTGCGGAAATAGCCAATGGAATATTTTACAGATTCTTTCTTAAACAACAGTAAAGGAAAATAAGTTAGTAATTTCTGGCTCAAACCAGCAGACAAAGGTATATCATTTTCAACTCAGAAGGTGATTCCACAAGAAGAGTCAAAGACTAAGACAGAGCTATACATCCTCTGTAGCTCTTACTGCTATTTCCCAGCAAGTCTGAAAAGCTTTTTCTATTTCTCCCTACCCCATCCTTTTTTAAAAAATTTGGTACGAACCACCTACAGACTTTATTCCTTTTTAATTCTTCTTTCTATGTTTATATGAAAATTGGTATTGTTCCAAACTCTAAATGTCATATACAGTAAGAGAATATTTAAATTAAAACTTTCGACAATTTCTCATTCTCTAAATGCCAATAATGGGTTACTGAAAAAGGTCCCAAAATAACTAATTGCAGTTTATCCCCAATTAAGGATCATCTCAGTACTGAACACCATCATTTCTGCCACATTTTAATTTTCTGATGGGTACCTCTAACTGAAGTCGGTGGAAGGATTTACTGCTTATCTCTGTTCAATTAAACATTTGAGTGCTTACTATGTGGGGACACAGAAAGATGAAAGAATATGGATGACTCCATAAGGAGCTGATAGTTTCTTCTTATCAAAGCTAAAAACTCAGATAATATCTGGTAATATCACTTCTTTCTCTTGCCCTTCTATCCCTAGGGTGTGCAGCAGTTTTCCAATATTGTTAGTCTCTGGGTTTATTCACCATCGTTTGTTTGGCTTCTCTGTTCTATCACACATGTAGCTAACTCCCCGTGTTAAATTTCCTCCATTTGAATGACCTGGAATTTTCTGTTTTTCTGGACAGACTCTAATAAAGGCGTAAACACTACCATATGTAACAAATGAAGGCCCAGAGATATGAAATCTATTACTTCTAAAAATGGTACTGGTGAAGAAACTCTGTTAAATTGTTACCAGGTTCCCAAATTGTACAAGCAGAAAGTGATCACACCCCTTTCCATGATTCAGCCATGGATGGTAACAGACAAGGAAGAAGCACCCAAATGTGTAGAGCCCAAAGGGCCAGGGAGAATAAAGGACAAAACAATTCTTTTCAGATGCATAATAAGGGTCTACTCAAGAGACCCTGAACACTGTCAGGCAGGGTGCCTTCACAGTGCCTGCCATGACAGCATCTCACTGTTCTCACCGGACACGTATTGCTCTGTATTTCCTACTTCACCTTTTTTCGAATGGGAAGTTTAATTGTAGCTTTCCTGCCCCCTGCTCCACTGCTATATATTGGACTTGTGCTTGAGCAGGGTGGGGAGGGGAGATGGAACAGCAGGCAGTTAACATGAACCCTAGTTCATTGGGCACCAGGATGCAAAGAGCCACAGCTGGACCTGATTGAGATGCTGGACTTTGAACTGGAAGTAAGGACAGGATGAAGCTTTGGGTTGTTTCCCTTGAAGTAAATGCATTCTATGGGTAGTTGGAAGGGTAACAGAATTGTTGTTACCTTGGCTATAGGGATGAGCTATGGCAGATCATCTAACTGTTCACCAGGATTCATGCTTTCCCTAGTATAGAACTGGTGCCAAGAAGCAGCTAGCCAGCCATATTTTCTAGCTCCCCTGGCATCTAAGTAGGGGCATATGAAAGTTGTAGCTAATGGAATATGAAGAAAAGTGGTAAATCGTTTTGGGGAATGATGATTAAGATACAGAAGTGAAGAAGGTATGTCTTCTTCACTCATCTGCTAGTCAAATGGAGAGGACTCCAATGATCTAGAAAATGAGAGAGCCATAAGAGGGAAGAAACCAGAGCCCTGAATCATCACGCGGAGGAAATCTACCCATCTATCAGGAACACCCATAATAAACTGTTATACAGGCACTATCATTTTAAATTACTGAAATGTTGTCATTTGTTACAGCATTTAGTAGTATACCAACTAGTACATGAACACAGAGTTTTGCTGCATAAGACTTGCACAGGTAGTAAGTGCCTGAAGAATTTTCTTTCACGATAAGCAGATAAACAGTTCTACTTCAACAGGATTTAGTTCACGTTCAGAGAGGGATGTCTGATGTTGATGGTACAATAATTAGAATACTTAAGAGACATAATTTACTAAGGATTCTTCTTGTATTTTAGGTTCACACATAAGTTAAATCATAGCTCTGTACAAAATAGTTAGCTTCTTACAGAATTTAGCAAAGTAGCTTGTTCTTTGCTATTCATTTCTTAACTTTTCTACACGTATTTCTGCTTCTTCTAGTCTTTTAGTTTATTTTGGTCACCAACACTTTAAATGCCTTGTCATTTAGCATAACACAACACATTTTATGATTTATCTTAAATATAAAGCCAATGTATCTTCTTCATAATAAAATGTCAACATTACTTTCCATCTTTGCTAAAGTGTAATGGAAAACACAAAATGTTTTTTTCAGGCTTTGTTTAAAATTCTGTCAGATTTAATACAGAGGAAGAAAAAACTTAAAATGAAGTGTAAAAATACATATGTACATAATATCTAGAGTAATATGGGGTTCAGAAGGATCGTTCTCTTAAAATATACTTGTACAAACTGACACCCCTACATTATTTTTCTTCTATTAAGATACATTAATTAAAGCCAAGCCATGTGCATCTGTACATATACTACATTATTTGAACTTTGTGGCCTATGAATTCACGACTTTCTAAATTTCTAAACCGTTTCAAAACTAAAAACCTAAAAACTGTGAGGAACAATCTAGAAGAACTGAGAGGGAGCTAGGTAGGCTCTGGGGCGAGATAAAGAATTCACTGCCTTGTCCCATAAATCTCTCTTAGTCCAGAGGAAGAAAAAAAAAAGACCACATGACTGCAGCAATTGCACTATGGTCTTTGAGTAAAATAATAGAGCTACATTTTTGGTATGAATCTAGCTCAAACATAGGTGCAATCAATAATTCTTAAAGGAATCAGGACAGACTTCACAGAGGAATCACTGTTTCATTTTGGAGTCTAAAAGAACACATAAGATTTATAAGATATTGTAAGATACAATATACAAGACACAATAAAAGACACAGGGAAGGGACTGATAAAGACATGAGGCCATTGGAACTGACCCACCCTTAGAAAGTAGGCACACAATCCCGATGGTGACATTCTTACCACTACCTTTGCTTCTCAAGCCCTTCCCCAAGCGTGACTGGTCAGCTCTTTGTTCCCAGGGACCTATCCTCAGTCAGTTTCCACTGCTTGCCACCAAAGCAACTTCAACCAGTACAAATGTTCATGACATTTTCTGCCATGTCAATTCTCTACCTTATCAAAAGGTAAGGGGAGAGCCCTGTGGAACAGTAACTTTTAAGGGTTAAGAAAAGGAAGAGAACTCTATAATCAAGACCAGAGGCCAAGGAGACAGAAGAAAAACCAGAAGGGTGGGATGCACTACATTCAAGGCAGAGAGTGTTTCGGGGAATAGGAAGTGGCCGTCAGTGCCAAATGACACTCAAGAGGTCAAGCACGGTAAGGAAGGAAAGGCTACTGTTTGGTTTAACAACACAGAGGTCACTAGAGATCTCAGCAAGAGAAAGTTTAGGTGAGGCCAGACTATAATGGCTTGAGGGATAAAGTCTATGAGAGGAATGGGGGAAGACATCACTTAATTCTTAAGTGAACAAGATGGGGCGAGATAAGCAAGATCATTTTGGCTGGAACGGGGATTGTGTACAAAGGCGGGGGTGGGGTGGGTAGTGAGGATATGGCCACAAAGACTGAAGAGCGTAAGGAAATGGGAAGGTTGTGCTAATAGGTGAGATCAGAAAGGAAGAATGGGGATAGACTGTAAAAGCATAGGTTTTGCTAAGGAGTTTGTATGTTATCCCATCACGTGTAATCGAAAGATGCTTCTAAACCAGAGAATGACATAATCAAAACGTCATACTCTTGTGTAAAGGATAATCCCTGTCTATCCAGCTCTATACATTCTGGAGAGGAGTCATGTGTAGTCAAGTGTCTTAACATCCAATTAAGAAATGAAATGGCCTTAGAAATACATCTTTAAAACAGAGTAAGAAGGGACTGAAAATGCTTTTAGCTGGCATGTTTCAATTTGTGATTTAAAAAAAATTTTTTTTTTTTTTTTTGGTTAACAATCAGATGTCCTTGAGGCATAGGGTATTTTAAGGAAATGTCCAAGGGATCATCACCCCAGATAACTAGAGCTATCTCTATGAGAAACCTTGACTTTTGGGGTTCAGTTGACATTTTTCTATCTTTCTCTTTCAACTGACAAATTTTACAGTTTAGCAAAGATTCATGACAACTATGCCTTGTGAACCTTTTAAGTACCTTCTTGAGAGCTTAGAACCTTGAGAAAGTATGTACAGTGAAAGGAGCAACTGAATTTACTTCATTTCAATAAATTTTTATTTAGCACATGTTAATAACTAGCATGTATTTTCTCCAATGTCAGAGCCCTGCATTTTCACTGTATGGAGAAGACGAACTGGATGACTTTTCTGAGAGAAATCTACAATGCATCCTTCTTAGTAACATTTTCCAGTGTTTTAATACACCTGAGGTTGCTTAGCCTAAATTATTTCTCCTTTAATGTCATTGCTTCCTGTCCTACTTGGTTGAAACAAAGAACAGCTGCTCACTTTCACCAACACAAGGCTCTCCTGTATACTGAAAGATTAGCATTAAGTCTTCTGTGAACCTTATTGTCTGTAGGCTAAATCCAGTTCCCTTTATTTTCAAAGCTGGAAAGAATCCTAGAATTTACAATACAGAACTGATCAAACTCCCAACCCCTTAAAAATGTGCCGATGGACTGACAGAAAATTACACATTTCCTTCCTTCTGTATAGTACTTTTTTTTGTTTTTTAAAATAAGAAAAGCCTTTAAAAAAATGAGTAAAAGAAGAAAAAGGAAAGTATTATCTGATATCTATATATTTTTTCTTGGCATTAGCTTGTTAAAAAAATAGAGGTAATAAGCTTTGTTATTTGCATGATGGGGGATGGAGAGAGCATGAAAAACAAACATCAAGGTGTGTAAATTCTTCCTAAATCTTTTCTGGCATCACTACTTAATAATGAACCACGGTATGAAGGGGCTCATGGAATGCATTTAGCAGAGTATGCTCCTTGAGGGCAAGGGCTCGTAGTGATGCCTAGAGTAATTCACCTGTGGCTGCTACTGTAATTTAAGCCAGTATCTAATTAAGCCATTCTTCTGTTTTTGAAATTGAGGTATAGTTGATTTACAATATTGTGTTAGGTTCAGATGTACAGCATAGTGATTCAGTATTTTTGCAGATTATGTTCTATTATAGGTTATTATAAGATAATGGCTATAATTCCCTGTGCTATACAGTATATCCTTGTTGCTTATCTATTTTATATATAATAGTTGTATCTTAATCCCATACCCGTAATTTGTCCCTCCCTCCTCCCCTCTCCCCTTTGGCAAACACTGGTTTGTTTTCTACATCTGTAAGCCTGTTTCTGTTTTGCATATACATTAATTTGCATTATTCTTTTAGATTCCACATACAAGTGATATCATATAGTATTTGTCTTTTTCTGTCTGACTTATTTCACTACGCATAATATGGTCTAGGTCCATACATGTTGCTTCACATCCTAAACTAGACACTTACCAAGTGTTTGTTGGATAGATGGGTGGATGCTTAGAGAAATTAGAAATAAAAATGCAAACCGAAAATTGATAACTTCATTGAGGTGAAAAGAGAAAAAGGCTTGCCAACTAAAGTACCGCCAAAACTTGCTAACAGAAAATGACAGTAGCAAAGGCCAGAATTGGTACGCCATTTACTTGCCAGTCTCTAAAAATTTCTGAAACTCTCATCTTTCCATTTCTGGACTGTAACGGGTGGAATAATTAGTCTCCCCAAAAATGCCAAGTCCGAATCCCCAGAACCTGTGACTATGTTACTTACCTGGCAAAGGGGAACTGAGGTAGCTGATGGAATTAAGGTCACTAATTAGTGGGCCTTAAGAAAGGGAGATTATCCAGGTGGGCCCAGTGCAATCACAAGGGTTCTCGGAGGTGGAAGAGGAAGGCAGAGGAGTGACGAAGCAAAGTGATGTGAGAAACACTGGACCAGCCATTGCTGGCTTTGGAAATGGAAGAGGACCATGCATGAGCCAAACACAGGCAGCCTCCAGAAGCTGGAAAAGGTAAAAAAAAAAAAAAAACCTGCATTCTCCCTTTTAGGTCTTCTGGAAAGGAACACAACCCTGCCAACACCTTAATTTGAGCCCACCAAGATTCGCTGTGGACTTCTGACCGGCACAACGGTTAAGATAATAAATTTGTGTTGTTTTGAGCCACTGAGTTTTTGGTAATTTGTTAAAGTTGCAATAGGAAACCAATACACAGCCAATAAAAGCTGCAATTTGATTACAAAAACACTAAATTTACCTTTTAAAAAATTTCTTCTGCTACCTGTGTGATTCAAAGTTTTTACAGACAGATTTCTATCATTATCTCTGATTACTTTAAGATGTTTTTGGGTGTGATTATTTCTCTCACTTTCCTGAGGTATTCTGCTTATATGAAATCTTTTGAAAAAACTCTCTCACCTAGTGTTAGTTAACTTAAAGTTTTCATTTTCCTTACCATAAAAGAAAAGAAAAAATTGAAAAGGATTCATAATGAGACAGATTATTTTGGTTACTAGAATGAAGACCATCATGCACATATTTCTAACAAATTTCAAGTTCCATATACCCAAATGATCAAGGATTACATCTTCTATTTCAGTCTTCAAGAAAGACTTTGAAAGACATAGTCAAATTTGTCAAGATATTTTTCATGGCTCAATTAAAGATACTGGCCTTTACTAATCTTCATATATCACTTTTATTGCTTGTAAGTTCTCGATTTCATACTTCTCCTTGAGTGGAGCAATATATTCCATCACAGCTACATCTGTGTCTTTAAGACTTATCTAGACAGGAAAGCATTATTATTCTTGATCTATTCCTCTCAGCCATAAATTATGAATAGCAGTAACCTTTATATTTCCTTACCAATAAAGTTTCTATTAGAGGACACTGCATGAGTAGCTTTATCATGTTTCTTTTTACTAGTCTGGTTATAATAATGCCTGGCATTTATAAAGAACTTTTCAACTCAGTGCCTCAAAGTGCTTTGTGAAATTTAAACTAATTCTCACATCATCCTTAATAGATAGGCACTGCTCTTGTTGTGTAAATAACTTGACACTGAAGTTAAACGAATACCTAAGGGAAATTACTTCAAGATAACAATAGACACTTTCAATTTTACATACCCTCCCCAACACATTCCCTTCATAATTTCACATACATTATAATAACTAATCTAGCTTTGTTCTCACTCTTTGGTTATTAAGTACTATAAGAACTCTCAGAGCCAAATCAATTTTATTTCTGTCAATCCATACATAGGATGGTAGGATGGAAAGGAGGAAGTTAAGTTAATGCCTAAACTTGGATTACTTCAGCCGCAATCCTTAAACTGAAGACAATTATAGCAAAGTGTTTGGGAATTGACTAATTTACAGATAAGTGTTGGTATTTTTTATTAAAAACCAACTGCCACCCTGAAGAGTGAATGTGAATTATTATTCTTCATTTGAATAAGAAATCAAAGCAAGGTCTAATAATTACAACCTAACAATTTGCCAAAATGATAAGATTCATGAAAACCTTCCCAATTTGTCATTCTATATGTATACAAACTAGTCAGAAGTCCTTTAAAGAATAGAAAAGGAAGATAGGAGAGTAGGAGGTTAAGAATTCTTGGTGTTACATTTTCACATGCTCCAAAGAACTGCATGAACTTAGAGAAATATGATAAGATGGAAGTAGTGGGGAATAAAGGTCAAGGGAGAGAGGTTCAGTGACTTGTTCATGCCCTCTTGGCTATTACGGCAGAGCCAAGACCAGAATCAACGTCTTATGGAAGCAGGTTTCAAACTTTTCAGTTTGTGATGCTCAACAACCAACTAATCTGAATGTTGGACCTTTGACCTAAAGAATTTATTTTTGACTCATACAATACATAAAATAAAAACTAGCAGGGAATAAAGGTACTTAGCTTTTCAGTATCAGTGCTAGAGACAATAAAGGTGGATATTCCTAAGAGGCTTTGTATAGCTCCCAGATGCACAGGGACTTCTTAATGCAGTAACTAAATGAAGAAGTTAGTAATGGATATCAGGATGTTCCAACCTGCTTCTTCTATATATTATAACTAGGAGATGGGCTGAACATCCTAGAACCTCATTCTTGCTACAGGATCCAAACCATGTATCATTCCACAATTGCTGTTTCAGCTTATCACTTGGTTAGGGAGCTCAGGTGTTCAAACAAAAGTGACTCATTCTACTGTCTACTATAACTCTGCAAAGGAGAAATGAAACTGAAACTTCAGGAGATAGTTCATTTGTTCATTCATCCTTCCAACAATAATTGGACATGTATTGCACGTCAGAAACTGTTAGACAGGTGCTATTGCTGAAATAATATGTCCTATGCCTTACCTTAAATGGGAAATGGAGATATAATATTGTAAGGCTCATAAACTACACATGAAATGTTATAATATCATTTGAAGTTAGACTAAACATAAGCAACACTTAAAATAACAGTTACCAATAATAAGCAAACAAAGAAGAAAAAAATGGAACCATAAAAAATATTCAATTAGTCTAAAAGAGGAAAAAAAAGGAGGAAAAAGGAAATAAAGGACATATAAGACAGAAAAAACAGCTAAATGCCAGACTTAATCATATCAATAATCATATTAAAATAGTTTAAATACTGATTGAAAGGCAGAGATTGTCAGATTGAATAAAAAATAAACACCCAATCATATGCTGCTTCAATCAACATATTTTAAATGTAAAGAAACGAATAGATTAAAGGATGTAAAAAGATATAATATGCTAACACTAGTTAAAAGAAAGCTGGGATAGCTAACACAAAGAAGATTTTAAACCAAAGTATATTACCAGGAATAAGGAAGTCATTTCATAGTGACAAAGTGGTCAATTAATGAAGAGGAAATAGGAATCCTAAATATTTATGCACCTAATAACATATCTTCAAAATACAAGCAGCAAAAAATGATAGAATAGATCCATAATTATACTCAGGTTAATACCAGTCTCTCAAAAATTGCTTTTTAGAAAGTAGATACAAAAATCAGTAAGGATATGGAAATAACAGTAACTTGAACTATTTGGCATGTATAAAACTCTACTGAACGAAAGAATATGCAGTCTTTTAAACTGTGAATGTGGAACATTCACAGGATAGACCCTATTATAGGCTATAAACTAAGCCTCAATAAATTTTAAAAGGATCCAAGTCATATAAAGTATATTCTCTAAGCCCAATAGACTGCAATTAGAAATTCATAACATAGAGAACTCCAAAAAAGCTCTCGCATATGTGGAAACTAACACAGTTTTAATAACCCATGGGTCAAAGAAATCAAAATAAAACAGAGAGTATTTTGAACAGGATGAAAATGAGAAAAAAATATAAAAAATCTGTGGGATGCCACTAAGGCAATACTTAGGGAGGGTGGCACTTAGAGCATTAAATGTCTATATTAGAAAAAACAGATTTTTATCAAATCATTGGCTTCAGCTTTAATAGAAAAAGTATCATGAATTAAACTCAAAGTAAATAGAAGAAACAATAAAGATTAGAGCCAAAATAGATTAAATAAAAATCAGCAGAAGGAACTTTATCAATTTGATGAAGGGGATCTACCAAAAACCTACAACTAATGTTATACTTAATGTTCAAAGACAATGTTTTTTCCTTAAGATCAAGAGTAAGACTAGGATGTCCACTTTCACCACTTCTATTCAACACTGTACTGGACATTCTAATAAGCAAAATAAGACAACCAAAATAAATAAATAAAAACATCTAGATTGGAAAGAAGAAGTAAAATTGTCTTTATTTGTAGACAACAATATTGTCTATGGAAAAACAATCAATCTACCAAGATACCAGTAGAACTAGTAAGTGAGTTTATCAAGGTTGCAGGATGTAAGATCAATATAGAAAAGTCAATTACATTTCAATATACTAACAATATCTAAATAAAGAAAATTAAAACTAACAAAATGATGCTATTTAAAATAGCAACAAAAATACGAAATACTCAGTGATAGATCTGGCAAAAGAAATGCAAGACGTGATCACTGAAAACTATTAAGACATCACTATGGGGAATGAAATAAGACCTAAATAAATGGAGGGATATACTGTGTTCATGGATCGGAAAACTCAACTTTGTTGATCAGCTCCCAAACTGATCTACATATTCAATGCAGATTTCTTACATATGGCACGAAAAGTACAAGCCATAAAAGAAAAAAATTGGACTTCATCAAAATTAAAAACTTCTGCTCTTTGAAACACACCGTTAACAGAATGGAAAGACAAGCCAAATTCTAGGAGAAAAATATTTACAAATTATAAACCTGATAAAAGATGTGCAAACAATATATTATGGTCTTTCCAAACTTAAGAATAAGAAAACAAGTAACCCAATTAAAAACTGGAAAAATGTCTGAACAGATTCTTCATCAAAGAAGAGGTACAAATGAAAAGTAAGCTTTTAACATGATTAGTACTAGCTGTTACGGAAAAGTAAGATGTTAACATGATTAGTACTAGCTGTTACGGAAGTATAAATTAAAACCATAATGAAGTAACACTACACACCTATTACAAATAAGGAATTGGTACAGTGTGTACATTGAATAATCATTCTATTTGGGACCGAGGCAGCCCTCTGTTTTTCTGAGGAAACTGAAATGTCAACTTCTGCTACTATAATCACCCACATGGACCCATCATGGAGGATGCCTATTTATAACTTGCTCTTTTAGTGGTGAGAATGTAAGAAAATGCTTTCCTCTACCTCTACAGTGAGGATGCCAGCCAACTCCTCCGAGAAGGTCTGAGGGAGACTCACTGAGGAACAAGTGATGCACATTATCAAAGTCTCCTTTCCAAGTCAGACTCAGGATGGTAAGTCCTCTCTTCTAACACTTCACAGCATGTAATTAATGACCCGGACGTAATCAACTGCTGCTAGAAAATATATCTAGAAAGACTTTGCACCATATAGGAATGATCTCTGGCCCTTTACCTGTCTGCGGTCCCTTTCTTGCCACTGGAATGGCTTCTAAGATATGACAACAAAGGCTTGTGACAAATGGCTACATGACAGGACTAAAGGAGGAAGGAGAGCTTTTCTGTGATTTTTAGTTTCAGAAAAGGTATACCACTTGTGAGAACTACAAAAATAAAAGTCTACTCTGTTTGAGGAGGTGAATTAGACATATATGAAATGCAAATGAATTTCCATTCCATTTTGCAGCAAATGATATTAATTTGCTGGCTAAAATAGCAGTCATTGAGTACCGGCTCTTTCAATGAAATTGGACATTAAATTTTGCTTTCAAATTGAAGTAAAATGCCTATGATTATGATTTCACTAGCAGCTTCTCTAATGCTTTTTGGATTCATATGTAGATGAATCAAATTTATATAATGCTGGAAAGTTTAATCCTCAAATATAAATTTTGTCTGAGTGAAGGGAAGGCCTAAAGTGATTTGTATGCATTTAACTATATAATTATTTGTGAAAAATCAGAATTGTTAGTCAATAAAACATCTGTAGTCTATTCCTGATCTATTACTCTGTATGCTGAAATAAGTTCTGTGATGACTGCCTGTAAACCAGGCAATTAGAGACATGTTTTAAACTCTGTAGGTCCTAACCAAGATGCTTGAAAGATAATAGTACATTTTAATGGAATCATCTATTGAGCAAGGTTAATTTATCTTAGTATTGAAAATGTACCTGAAATTTCCATATAATATCAATATTTACATTTGTAAAACATGCATAATGATTGTCACTCTGAATTATTAGCTATGAACATCTCCATATTAAGAAATGTTTACTAGAAGTACAGATATTGAAATATTATTTAATCAAATGAGAAAAAAGGATAACGTTCTAGCTCCACTGCACCATAAAGGAAAATAGATTCTGATTTATACACTTCTCCAACCTCAGGGAGGCAGAAGAACCAGCACCCTCCTATGTAGACTGATGGTGTGGTACCAAGGCCACAAACTTAGAGTGTATGAATAGACAATAGGTTCTTTTTCTAACAACTGTCAGAAAGAATGTCTTTACAGCAACACTCTAAAACTAAAAAGTTATTTGGGTAGAAACTTCAAAAATCCATTTTGGGGACTTCCCTGGTGGCACAGTGGTTAAGACTCTGCCTGCCAATGTAGCGGACACGGGTTTGAGCCCTGGTCCAGGAAGATCCCACACGCCGCGAAGCAACTAAGCCCATGCACCACAACTACTGAACCTGAGCTCTAGAGCCCACAAGCCACAACTACTGAGCCCGTGTGCCACAACTACTGAAGCCTGCGCTCCTAGAGCCCGTGCTCTGCAACAAGAGAAGCCACCGCAATGAGGAGCCGGCGCATCGCAACGAAGAGTAGCCCCCGCTCGCCGCAACTAGAGAAATCCTGCACGCAGCAACGAAAACCCAATGCAGAGAAAAAAACAAATCCATTTTGGACTCAAGAACACCATTTGGCAGGTTAAATAGTACCCAGGAGTACATTAATTCATTCTGAAAGACTCAATGGAAACTGCATTGCTCACAAATAGATGTCCTGTGGGATCATTTAGATTTTTATATGGCTATGTTACAAAAGCCCTGCTTTTAAATTTTTGTGGGGACAATTGATTATGATGAACTGTATAAGTTTGGGTGCTTAACTGGTCTACTATTTACCTGCTAGGACATACCCATAATAAGAAAAATTCCCTGTTCTGTCTCGAGGTATTCCCTTAGCACCCGGTGGAGGGCTGGCCACCAACTTGGATGAAAAATCTCCATATGCCACCCCCGTTTCCCTAAATAGGTATTTGCATCTGCCATCTACAAACAAAATCTGCATGCCAAGCATTTGCCAAAGAACATAACCTTTAACTGCCTAATGCCTATTTAAATTTGAGCTATCATTTCACAAAACTATGTGCTACGATAGATTTTTTTTTTTTTATGTGTTACTAGTTCTCAACCCTGGCTGCACCTTAGTATCAGCGATACTATTTGTGCCAGTGCCTCTCAGCCCTGTATGCACATTATCAGCTCCTGAGAAGTGCTTGAAATTCTCTTTCCTGGGCTCACCCTAAACCAACTAAAAGTGTGAGCCCAGACCTTGAGTCTTTTCAAACACTCCCCGAAGCAGTTCTCATGTGAACATCCAGTTGAGACGCACCATCACAAATGAAAGTAATAAAAGCAGCCAGACAGTACCCTAATAAGATTCAAATCACTGTATAAAAATGATATAAAATGACTATGCATGAATTGGCTTTAGCTTAAATCATATTCAGCTCCTGCTTTAAGTCATGAAATTAAATTGGTCCACACCAACACCATGATTTGTAAAACAGTCACATTACCTCATCCTATCAAACGTAGTATTTAATGATTGTTTTAGGGCATAGACTTTGGGGTCAGAAAACTGAAGTTCAGATCAGGACTCTGGCAGTTGCTAACTGAGTGGTCTTAACCTCTGCTTCTCACTCTTTAACGAAATACGGACTGTTACTGTCACCTTCAAAGAGGATTAAATGGGATATGTGAATAGTAAGCAGTAAAGCAACCAATAAATCAATATGATGATAGAAAAGGAGAACTAGAGATGACAACACAGTTTGTATTTCAGACAAGGGGTCAGAGATCCAGAGAGTAAATGCCTCCAGATCACGCTTGATAAAAAGTCAGTGGAGTTAACCTTACTTAGTATGGCAAAACTGATCTAATAAACCCTTCAGTGAGCTGCTTGGATGAGAATTATTATGACAGACCTGTTGAAGGAAATCTCCATAATGACTGAACCTGTAGTATCTTCAGTGATTTTTACCAGTTAGAATATAAATAAGAAGCTTTATCTTCTATTGTACTAGGTTACTTTTAAATGAAGTAATCACACATACATCCTTACTGAGATACATTCTAAGGACAAAAAGAACTACAAAGAAATACTGACCATTACTTGGTAAGTTCTT
The DNA here is from genome assembly GCF_009873245.2 of Balaenoptera musculus. Classification (NCBI taxonomy): domain Eukaryota; kingdom Metazoa; phylum Chordata; class Mammalia; order Artiodactyla; family Balaenopteridae; genus Balaenoptera; species Balaenoptera musculus. The sequence continues at coordinate 28,971,337 of NC_045793.1, read as the reverse complement.
TGTTGGTTATGGTACTGGTACAGTATTTCTGGAACAATTCTGTATGTATTACAAGACAGAAAATAAGTAAACATATTGATGCTGCAGGGAACCTGTAAACTCATGATTTTTAAAAAGTATATATTCCTTAACCGTAAGGGGTGATACACAGAATGTTGACTTCTAAATTCCATTATCACTAAAAAGAACCAGTGCTGATTACAGGCCTGGGATAGGGACAGTACAAGCTGAGTCGATCAACATCTCAAGCTCCAGAAAACAAAGACTGATGGTATCAAGCTTAATTAACTTCACTAATACCAGGAAAATCTACTACTATATGACTCCCGATACGATGCTACGGGAATCACAAAACATCACCTATGTAGGGTTCTTCCCAAAAATGTTTAGCTGAATCCAATCATGAAAAAACAGTAAGACAAACCCAGAAGGGAAAACATTCTACAAAATTAAACTCGTTAAAAATGTCATCATCATAGACAACCCCCCCAACCCCGCCCACCCAATATATGATCCTGAATTGTATTCTGGATTGGGGGATGGGGAAGTCCAGCTTTTACAGACATGCTAGGATAACTATGGGACTCTGAATGTTGACTATATATCACATACTAATATTCATCAATATTAAATTTCCTAGGTGCAATAATGGAATTCAGGTAAGAAAATGTTTGTCTCTTAGAAAATATAAGCTGAAGCATTTTGAAAAAAAAAAGCTGAAAAGCCTTCTTTATTACAAATCTTTTTAAAACTAAGCTTTACATTCTGGAATAATTTTAAAATTTACAGAAAAGTTACAAAAGTATTATTGAAAGTTCCTGTATACCTCTCAGAGTTTCCCCCATAATTAACATATGATACCATGGTACTTCTGCGAAAACCATGAAACATACATTGTTACATTACTCTTAACTAAACCCCAGACTCTATTTGGATTCCATGGGTTTTTCCATCAATGTCCTTTTTCTATTCCAAGACCCAATCCAAGACACCACATCGCATTTAGTTGTCACATCTCCTTAGTCTCTTCTGATCTGTGTGTGACAGTTTCTCAGTCTTGTTTTTATACCTAGACAGACTAGAAAAATACTAGCCAATTATCCTGTACAGTGTCCCCCAGTCTGGTTTTGTCTGATATTTTCATCATAATTAAACTGGGTTTAAGTTGGGGTTTTCAGAAAGAATATCACAGAGGTGAAATGTGCCGTTCTCATAACATCGTATCAGGAGTACATGATAGCTATGTGGCATCAATGGCAGTGTTAATCTTCATTACTTGGTTAAGGTAGTGTTTGCAGGTTACTGTTTTTCTCTTATATTGCTTAGGTGTACATTTCTCACCACTCCTTTCAGTGCAGTTATATTGTACCTTGTAATACAACTAAGTTCATCTGTGTTAATCTGCATACATTAAAGTACATGCTTTACGATGTACAGTTCTTTTTGTTTATTGAAGTATGGTTGATTTACAATATTAAATTAGTTTCAGATGTACAGCATAGCGGTTCAGTATTTTTACAGGTTATACTCCATTAAGTTATTACAAGAAAATGGCTAAAATTCCCTGTGCTATACAATATTATCCTTCTTATCTATTTTATATCAATACCTAGTAATTTGTATCTCTTAATCCCATACCCCTATCTTGCCCCTCCCCACTTCCCTCTCCTTGCTGGTAACCACTGGTTTGTTTCCTATGAGTTTGTTTCTGTTTTGCTATACCCGTTTGTTTTATTTTTTAGATTCCACATATGATTTCCCCTTTGAGTTCTTCACTGACCTTTTTTTTTTTTTTTTTTTTTTGGCTGCACTGGGTCTTTGTTGATGTGTGCAGGCTTTCTCTAGTTGCGGTGAGCAGGGGCTAGTTTGTTGTGGTGCGCAGGCTTCTCATTGCAGCGGCTTCTCTTGTTGCTGAGCACAGGCTCTAGGCGCGTGGGCTTCAACAGTTGCAGCATGCAGGCTCAGTAGTTGCGGCACGCAGGCTCTAGAGCGCAGGCTCAGTAGTTTGGCACACAGGCTTAGTTGCTCCACAGCATGTGGGATCTTCCCGGACCAGGGATCGAACCCATGTCCCCTGCACTGGCAGGTGGATTCTTAACCACTGCACCACTGGGGAAGTCCAATCCATTGTTTTTTAACAGCATGTTGTTTAAGTCTGCACGTCTTTGTTCTTTTCTCATTTGTTTTCTATAATTGACTTCTAGTTTCATACCATTGTGGTCCACAAAAAATGCTTGATATAATTTCCATCCTCTCAAATTTGTTTAGACTTGTTTTGTGGCCTAGCATATGATCTATCCTGGAGAATGTTCCATGTGCATTTGAAAAGAATGTGTATTCTGTTTTTGGATGTAATATCATGTAAATATCTACTATGTCCAACTGGTTTATTGTGTCATTTAAAACCACTGTTGCCTTATTTTCTGTCTGGATGATCTGTCCATTGATGTCAGTGGGGTGTTAAAGTCCCCTATCATTATTGTATTACTGTCAATGTCTCCCTTTATGTGTTAGTATTTGCTTTGTACGTTTAGGTGCTCCTGTATTGGGTGCATATATGTTAATGAGAGTAATATTCTCCTCTTGTATCGATCACTTTATCATTATATAATGCCTTTCTTTGTGGTTTGTTAAAGACTTTGTTTTAAAGTCTATTTTGTCTGATATGACTATTGCTACCCCCGTTTTGTTTCCATTTGCATGAAATATCTCTTTCCATTCCCTCACTTTCTGTCTGCGTGTCTTCAGCTCTGAAGTGAGTCTCTTGTATTATCCAAAGAGCCACCCTATGTCTTTTGATTGGAGTACTTAGTCCATTGACATTTAAAATAGCTATTGATAGGTACCTACTTATTGCCTTTTATTACTCATTTTTCTGTTGTTTTTATAGCTCTTCCCTGTTCATTTCTTCTTGTTTCTTCCATTGTGGTTTGATTTTCCTTAGTAGTATGGTTGTGTTCCTTTTTCTTAGTTGGTAGGTTTTTAATTTGTGGTTACCATGAGGTTCATATATCTACTTGTTTAAACTAGTAGTCATTTTAAGTTCAAACACACTCTAAAAGAGCCACATTTTTTACTCCCCTCCTCCGCACCATTTTTAATGTCATATTTTACATTTTTACATGTATCCCTTTACAGTTTATTGTAGTTATAGTTGCTTTTACAATTTTTGTCTTTTAATCTTTGTACTGGCTTATGTAAGTGGTTGATCCTCAGTCCTTACTATATATTTGCCTTTCCTAGTGGGATTTTCCTTCTCCTATAGATTCCTATCTTTCCACTTAAAGACACGTTAACATTTTTTAGGATAGGTTTAGTACTGATGAACTCCTAGTTTCTGCTTGCCTGAGAAGTTCCTTTTCTATTCTAAATGATAATCTTGCTGGGTAGAGTATCCTAGGTTACAAGTTTTTCCCTTTCAGCATATTGAATATATCATGTCATTCCCTTTTGGCCTGCAAAGTTTCTGCAGAGAAGTCAGCTGATAGCCTTATGGGGATTCCCTTGTATTTGACTCTTTTTCTCTTGCTGCATTTATAATTCTTTATCTTTTGCCATTCTAATTATGATATATCTTGGTGTGGGTCTGTTTGAGGTCATCATGTTTGGAATCCTCTGTGTTTCTAATACCTAGATATTTATTTCCTTGCTCAGGTTTGGAAAGTTTTCAGCCATAGTTTCCTCAAATACATTTTCAATCCCCTTCTCTCTTCTCCATTCTGGGACCCCTATAATGCAAGTATTGGTGGGCTTAATATTATCCCAGAGGTCTCTTATTTTTATTTTTTAAAATTTGTTTTTCTTTTTGCTGCTCTGATTGGGTGATTTCCATTATTCTGTCTTCCAGATCACTTACTCATTCTTCTGTATCACTCAGTGTGCTATTCATACCTTCTTGTGTTGTTTTTTTTTTTTTTTTAATTTCAGGTATTGAATTCATTTCTGATTGGGTCTTTCTATTTTTTAACTTGTTAAAATTTTCACTGTGTATATCTATTCTTTTCCCTAATTTAGTTAACATTTTTTATTACCAATATTTTGAATTCTTTATCTGGCAAATTGTTTGTTTCAACTGCAAATTGTTGAGGCTTTTCTCTTGCTCTTTCAATTGACAGCAATCCCTCTACCTTCTCTGCCTCTATGAATTTAGGTGAAACAGTTACCTACTGTGGTCTTGAAGGAGTATTCTTATGTGGGAGAGTCCCCATATGGACTGTGTCCAATGCCTTTGGTAGGAGAGCTGGATTTGATGAGGATGCAAGTCATATCTTTCCTCAGGGTGTTCTGGCAGCTATGACCTTGGTAGGGGGTAGGGATGGAGATGGAGGCGCTAGAGCCAGGTGTGAGGCAGGACCTCCCCTCTGCTCAGTGGCCAGCAACACACTATTGGAGGGAGTGGTCTGATCCCAAGTTGCTGGAGCAGACTCCCTGAGGGTCAGGCCTGAGCTGGCTCTATTCCCTTTAAGTATGTGTTTATCCCTCTCCCTGCACTGGGGACCCTTGCCCCAGAGGGGGTAGTGCTGAAGCAAACGGGGCCCTTGGGGGCTCTCTGCTCCTGTCTGCCTCAGACAGAAGTCCAAGCTTTCTCTGCCATGCTGCCTGTGCAGGCACCCACAATAGTTTCCCTCGCTCTGCTCAGACACAGCCTCAGGTGCAAATCCCTTTGTCCCTCACAGCTGATCACTCTCCCCAGCCTCTGCCACCCTTGCCCTGTGGTGGAGCAACACTGAAGGGCAGGGGGGACCCACATGGACTCTGGGCATGTATGGGGGTGGTGAGCTGCGGTGGAGTAGCTGCCATAGAGATCTGGGCTGCTTTTGATGGGCTGCTTAAGTAAGTGCCAACAATGGCTGCCACCACCTCACCCAGGCTCTGCCCCAGTACCTGGTAGCCTCCGTGTCCCACAGTTGAGTCTTCTCCCCAGTCACGGCTGCCCAAGATCCAGTGTCTTGGGAAACCTGGCAGCTGCTAGAGCAGACCTCTCTTCACCCTGCCTTGGGGGGCAAGCCAGTGTGCTCGTGCTGCCCACAAGCCGAGCCCAGTGTTCCCAGAGCCCTCCTGTTAGCCCTCCTGTTCCCAGAGCCTCCAACCAGCCAAGGGGGTTCATCTCCCCTGTTCAGGACCCCAGGACTGGGGTGTCCAATCTGTGGCTCTCACTGCTCATTCCCCAGGGCAGGTGCCCAGCCGCGTATTCTCCCTTTTCCTCTAAGTTCCCTTCCAGGGGCACAAGTCCCAACCTGATCGTTTTTCTTCCCTTCCTACTTGATTATATATGTATCTTTCTTACAGCCTTGGTTGTAAAGGAGTCCTTCTGCCAGTTTCCAGTTAGTTTTCAGTGAGAACTGTTCCACATGTAGGTGTATTTCTGATGTGTTTATCAAACACATGTGAGTTCCACATTCTCTTACTCCTCCATCTTGATTGATCTCCTCCTGGGATGTACAGTTCTATGTGTTTAGGCAAATACATACATTCATACATCCAATACCCAGTATCACACAGAAAAATTCCTTCACCTTGAAAGATCCCTGTACACCCCTTTTCAGCCAACCACTTCCCCCCTAGGTCAATCCATGGCAAACACTCATCTGTTTTCTGTTTCTATAATGTTGCCTTTTTTAGAACAAATCATACATTATGTAGTCTTTTGGGTCTGACTTCTTTCACTTGCATTTAAGTTTCATCTATGTTGTTGCATGAATTAGTAGTTCATTTCTTTTTATTGCTGAATAGTATTCCACTCTATAGATGTACCACAATTTATCCTTTACTCTGTTTAAGGACATGTTACTGCTTCCAGTTTTCTGCGATTATGAATAAAGCTGTTACAAACATTCACATGCAGGTTTTGTGTGGACATGAACTGTATATACCCTTGGGTAAATACCTAGAAGGGCAGCTGCTGGGCTATATGGTAAGTCTAAGTTTAACTTTATAAGAAACTGGCAAGTTGTATTCCACAGTGGCTGTACAACTTTTCATTTCTGCCAGCAAAGATTAAGTTTGTTGATTTGAATCCTTGTCAGCTTTTGTTATTGTCAGTTTTCTTGTGTTATATCCATTTAATGTATCTTCTTGTGCTATACATCTATTTTAAAGGCTGTGTGACTTATCTTTCAAATATCACACAAAATTTTAATTAAAAAACTTCACTAAACTAAGATCCCCAGATACAAGAGTTATATCATTTTAGACTACAGAGCTCACATGATGTAAGGCCTTTTTCTTCAAATTAAAATGTTGTTACTGTTTCTAAGTATAAAAGTAGGTAAATATACAGAAAACATTACCAGTAGCTCTACCCTCCAGCGATGACCACCATTCTCTTCTAATTTTCTTCTAATTGTGTACATGTGGTCAGATTATAACACATCTAAAGACCCAAAGTGTAAACCAAGAATGAGTCTGATATGTTTGAGGAACAGAAAGAAAGCCAAACACGAAGGAAGAATGATAGTAAGTAAGGAGGGTGTAATAGGAGATGAATTTGGAGAGAGATCAGTTCATGCAGAGCAGAGTTCTTCACTGTTGGTGTGTGTCCAAATTATGAGGTGGCCTTGTTAGAACAGAAGGCAGCACCCCACCCCCAAGTTTCTGTTCCAACAGATGGAGAGTTGGGCCTGAGAACCTGCATTTCTAACAATTTTCCAGGTGTTGCTTGTCCAGGGTCCCACCCTGACAACCCTTCTTGGGCGTACGACACTATGATGAGGAGTCTGATTCTTTGTTCCAAATAACTGAGAAGACAATGGAAGATCTCAAGGACAGAATGATGTGATTCTGTTTTGAATTTTAAATAGATCATAGTGGCTGAGGTGTGAAAGCTGGATCAGAAGGGACGAGATGACAAATGAGAAAGCCGTAAGCGGTCTATTACTAGTGAGAAATAATGATGTCTTGAATTACGGTCAAGGAAATGTTAAAGTGTGAACATACTCAGTATAAATTTAGGAGAAAGCTGACAGAACTCGCAAATAGATTGGGTATTAGAGTCAAAGAAAAAGAAAAAAAGGGCATGCTGAGGTCACTGGCTTGACAATGGCCCCTATGGAAGACTCGATGGGGTTGCTAATCAAAAGTTCTTATTTCAAAAATATTTAGTGTGCGATATCTGTTAATACACAATTAGAAATACCAAGTAGGCAAGTTGGATATACAAATCTGAAGCTCCAAGGAAGGAAACTAATTTAAAAATTGGAAGTCATTAACCCAAAAAAACATTTATAATCATGAAACCTACTGAGGTCATTAGCATAGATCAATGGATCTCAAGCAGAGGTGCTCCCAGGGGACACTTGGCAATGTCTGGAGACATTTCTTATCATCTTTACTTAAGAGGGGACGAGACTACTGGCATATATTGACTGGTCAGGAATGCTACCAAATATCATAAAATGCACAGGAGTGTTCCTAACAACGAAGAATTATCCTACTCAGAACATCAATAGTGCTGAGGTTGAGAAACTCTTATACAGATAGAAAAATTGTCTTTCGTGTATCACAGGAACAAGGGAGCATGAGGTCTTTCTCAGATACACAACTGATTGGAAAATATACCACTCATGTACATAATTTAAAAATTGCTTTTATATATATATAGATATCTATATCTATCTATCTAGAGAGCTGAAAAATAAATTAAAAATACCTTAAATTACGTTACAGCATTAGACTTAAAACGGCTATTACACAGTAAAAAATAGTTACAATAAGGAAATAAGGTAAATGAATGTAATAATAATTTAAATGAGAAACCCTGATTCACAAATCCATCAGACCATATGCAGTCTCCAGGGTTCTTCTCTTAGATTATGCCACCTGTATACCTTTGTTGAATGAATAAATGCACAAATATGTAAGCACATGAATGAACGAACATTATGGTTTAGCTCTCTTAGGTATTAAGAAATACACATAACAGGGAAGCAGAAGAGGAAATCTAGCATATGAATGCAGACTCACAATTTCTTGAGTGTGGGTATCGATTCACGAAATCCGTAGAAATGAAAGAACTTCAAAGGTGTAAAGGATACAGAAAAGGAGGAAGATTTGAAATGAACAGAAATCCCAACTTTAGGGGGAAAAAAAATCCAACATACACACGAATCCTAGCATCCTTCAACACCTAACATCACACCAGCTAGCCACCATTACCAGAAATTTTCAAGTAAGATTTCTTAAGGCTTTATTTTCTAGAAAATATATACGAAAGCAGTGCTCAGGTCTGGGTAAAATAGATCCACATTACAGAACATAACTTTATAGTCTACTCACTGGAACACATCTACCTCGTAAACAAAACCGCAGATAATCATTCACACAGAGAGGTGTTAAGATCACAAATCTACCGTAATGTCAGAAGAAGCTGAGTATAGGTGAGAGATCCTGGATTAGAGGATAAATATATTATAGGGATGAGGAGGTGACTACAGGAAAAAAACAATTCTAGGTTAAAAGGTGTGTGGCGAAGACCTTCTCACAGGGAAAATGAGAGAGGTACGAGAGATAAATACACTTAAGAGATATTCTGTAATCAATCTAATCACAACGAACACAAAGAGCAGATGACTTCAAATATAAAGCGGATGCTTGTAACCCATGGACAGAAATGTTTGAATCAGGGTTACCTTTCACCAAGAAAGACAAGTTGGCCTATACCATTCACTCACTGGCCACTGGAGTACGTGTGACAAGAATGACTCAGTCAGTGACTATGACCTTATGTGTTCCCCTTAAACACCCAAGGCCTATCACAATACTTTCTCCATTACAGCAATTATGTTTAGTAAATCAGAGCTGTAAGCTGGGCTCATGGGAAATTACAAATAAATTATTAACGTACGAACAGATGGTTTACACACTGCATACTGGTCCACCCTAACTCTAAATCAAGAGAAGTTAAAATTGTGCTCCCTGGGAAACACGGGGCTGACCATAACTCACCCTTCCCAGTTCTTTATCTTCAAGGGCCAGGACCCCAGTGCTTTCCGTGAAGAGTTTTACTTTGACCACAGGCCGTGGATGAGTAGTGGTAAAATCTCCTTGGGTTCCCCACCTGCAATGAAGTAACAAAGATTCTCTTTGAAATGCAGCATTAATTTTGTTTTCCATGTAGATGTGTTTCCTTAAAAGGCAGATGAAGCAATGGAGAATCTTTCATGGCTCACTGAGATTTTTATCTTTGCTTTTGTTTCTGACAGATGGCACAGTCAAGAAAGAAAATAACAATAAGCTTTACAGCTTGTAATAATTATTCAGCTGTTCTAAAAATTAGCACATTAGAGTACAAAACACAGTGTGCCATAAGAATTTAGGTTAAGGTAAAGCATTAAAGAATATATATATATAACTGAATCACTGTGCTGTACACCTGAAACTAACACAACACTGTAAACCAACTATACTTCAATTTAAAAAGAAAGGTAAAGCATTATAGATATAGCTATTGGAACCTATTTTATTAATTCAAACACAAATTACAACACGATTTTTATGGATGGCTGGGGAAAACTGTTAACGGTTTGAGTGTGTAAGAGGTAGTTTCTCAGAAATTATTTTTGCATGCTGAAGATTTCATACCATCTCTTCTTACAAAGTCTTCACTAGATATTTTATTTATATTTTTAAAAGTGGAGGTAATCATCTCATCCCTTACTTTATATGATTTTTTAAAGCTCCTGTCAAAAGGAAAGAAATAAGCACCATAAAAATAGGAGTGTTTTGCCATTAATTTCCCAGTACACTCTCCTAAGAATGAAGTAAGTCTGTCGATATCTGGCTTTTCAAATCATAACAAAATAACATGTTTCCTTGGCTTATCTTTTAATTAATAGCATCTCATCTTTACCACATACCAACTCATTCTAGTCCATTTACAAACTTAGATGGCACACACCCGATACTAAAAAATCTTATCAATGTTTCTCATAATTCTGAGATCAGACTTGATATTCAGCACAGCGTAAAGAAAATACCACTGAGAAAAACAGACATAACAGGAAGAAAAAGAGAGATTTAATGAGATAAGATTCCTGTTAAAAATCAATAACCAAATAAAAATACCAATTTCTTATTTTAAAAAAACAGTTTACCACATTCATGGCACTGTCTAAACTTTATTTTATAAACTTATTCAGAAAGCTGAAATACAGAAAACTGAGGTAAGTATACCAAAAACTAAATAATCATGATGTCTTCTCCTATCACAGCAGTTTTAATTTTTAACATTGTGATACATGTACAGTAAAAGCACAGGCCATTTCAATGACTGAAGAAACCTGCATCAAGATGCAGTTTGTTCTTTTGAAATTAAAGTCATACTTCAGAGGGAAGGGAAAGATTCATTCAGGATGGAAAGCAACTTAATTTCTATTTTAGATTTCTAAAATCTGATTAGCAAAGAATCTCTTTGCCATTTCATAGAATTAAGATGGTCTGAGATAAAGTAGAGCTAAAATAGGAATAAAAATAAAAATAGATTCAGAACCAAAATAAGGAAGGAGAGAACAATTCTTAATTTAGAGTGTGGAATCTTAAGCCTTGAATACAGTCAGGCGATCTGGATAACAACTCCGGAGTTGACGCCCATGACATACCCTTCTCTTTATTTAGTAACATGTGGTTAAATTTGGAAAAGTAACTTTTGGAGACATTTTCTTATAACTGAAATCAATGATTTTTAGTAGTCATGTAGACACAGCCTAATAGTTTTCCACAGAATTTGCTGATCTTTTAAACTAAATTCTCTTCATAAAAATTCTTTTGTGTATTAAATCAATGATATTTTGTCTCCTCTGTCAAAAATCCTTTGAAACTATTACAGTTTTATATGATTATTTGAAATTCCTAATCTACTCCAATATGCAGTTCTCCAAAGAGAAAAATATTGACTGACCCTATTAACCATCACTGAGGGACTTGGTGAGTTTTGTCTTTTACCCTCATCCTCCTGTCATTTTACCTGAAGGAAGGGAAATGTGTTACCAATTCCACTTTGTTGGATACAATAAGACAAATAACATCATACATGTAAAGAGCTGTGCTCACCCACGATCGCATGAACTTCCGGAAAACTGCCTACTCACTCAGATCCTTGACAAACAAGCATCTTCAACAACTGCTCTTCAATCTTTATTCACTGTGGCACGTCTCTCATTTACTCATTAAAACCATTTTATCGTGAACATCCTACATAAGTTGTCTAAAAGTGAGATACAATGTAAATAATAAAAAAAAGAAAATCGACATTCCCACAGCTCAGGTTAAGATGAAAAATGTACCAGGACATTCGAAGAGCTCTGTTCAGGTCTGCAGTGGTCACATCTTCCTCTCACCCCTACTCCACACTACCACCAAAGTAGCTAGAATTTTGGATTTTATGTTAATAATTCCCTAGAATTTCTTCTTAAAGGGAATATTTTCAGCATTTTACCTCTGACTGTGACCACTGCTCTAGGTTTCTTGTAACTGGTTTTTAATGGGTAAAGAAAATTCTGTTTTCCTAGTTCATTATATACACACGTGTAAATACATCAGAACTTATGTGTGTAACATACATATATATTATTATATATGACATCACCGGTAGACCACAGATATGTCATATATATATATATATATATATATATAACATCCCCTGCTCCTATATATCATGTATACAATCCACTTTTGGACTTTATCATTGCTACATCATAAATATGTTACATGGAGGGTCATAGATATATCACAGATAACGCTATATATCAAGGACATAGATAAATCCTAGATAGATTCTATCATCCAGAAATGGATACTCTAACATTTTATTAAATGTTTTCCTCCATCTTTTGAGATGATTAGTCATTGCAGATTATATTAATCCATTTTCTTTTCAGAGATAATCCTAATTTCTTCTCTTTAAAAAAAAATTTAAAAGCACAGGGCATTCCCTGGCAGTTCAATGGTTAGGACTCTGCGCTCTCACTGCCCAGGGTGTGGATTCAATCCCTGGTTGGGGAACTAAGACCCCGCAAGCTGAGTGGCATGTCCAAAAAAAAAAAAAAAAGAAAAAAAAATTAGATTTAGTACGCTAATATTATGTATCAAAATTCACGATTGAGACTGGCTTGTAGATTTACATTCTTGTATTTCCCTTGTCTGTTTTTGTTATGCTAACTTTATTTGAATGAGTTGAAAAGTGCTACAGTTCTCTGAAAGAGTTTGTAAAAAATGGGAATTATCTATTCTTGGAACTCACCTATTAAGCTGTTTGGGCCCAGTATTTCTTTGTGGAAAGATATTTACTAATGATTCTATTTCTTCACTGGTCATAGTTACAAAACTACTCAGGGTTTTCTCTTCGAGCCAATTTTGATAACTACTATTTTTCTGGAATATATTGATTTCATCTAAGTTTTTCAAAAGTATTTGTACAGAGTTGTAAAAATTCCCTTATCTTTTGAATCTACAGCATCTGTAGTTATGTCTCCTTTTCATTCCTAATATTTTTCTTTCATTTTTAACCTTGAGAGAGGTTTGTCTCTTTTATTATTCTTTTCAACTTACCATTGTTTGACTTCGATCGATGACCCTCTCTATTGCATGTTGGTTTTCTATTTCATTAAACCCTGCTCTGTTATTCCATTCTAATTTATCTTGTGTTAATTCTGCTGTTCTTTTAAAATTTTAACTTGAATGCATGGCATTAATTTTAAGCCTTTCTTTTGTTCTAGTTAAGCATATAAGGCTATAAATTTCCCTTAACCACTTTAAGTACAACATCCTATAAATTAACAATATTTTTATTAATCAGCTGTTTATAGGTGTGTTTTTAAATTTTTAAATGAAGTTCTTTTTCTTAAGCTCTACTTTTAGTGCATCATATTAGAGAATAAAACTTGCATGACAGTAATCTTTTGAAATAATTAAAACTAGCTTTATATTCTAAAATATGTATGTATGCATGTCTATGTGTGAGTTTAACTTTTCCATGAGTACTTGAAAAGTATTCTCCATTGTGGGCACAGTGCTGTATATATGGCTATAAGCTCAAGGTAGTTACTGTGTCATTTTTTTATTTTTTAACATCTTTATTGGAGTATAATTGCTTTGCAATGTTGTGTTAGTTTCCACTGTATAACAGAGTAAATCAGGTATATGTATACATACATCCTCATATCCCCTCCCTCTTGCATCTCCCTCCCACCCTCCCTATCCCACCCCTCTAGGTGGTCACAAAGCACCAAGCTGATCTCCCCATGCAATGCAGCTGCTTCCCACTAGCTATATTACATTTGGTAGTGTATACACGTCAATGCTACTCTCTCACTTCATCCCAACTTACCCTTCCGCCTCCCTGTGTCCTCAAGTCCATTCTCTACATCTGCGTCTTTATTCCTGTCCTGCCCCTAGGTTCATCAGAACCTTTTTTGGTTTTTTTTTTTAGATTCCATATACATGTGATAGCATACAGTATTTTTCTGTTTCTGACTTACTTCACTCTGTATGACAGACTCTAGGTCCATCCACCTCATTACAAATAACTCAATTTCGTTTCTTTATATGGCAGAGCAATATTCCATTCTATGTATGTGCCACATCTTCTTTATCCATTCATCTGTTGATGGACACTTAGGTTGCTTCCATGTCCTGGCTATTGTAAATAGTGCTGCAATGAACATTGTGGTATATGACTTTTTGAATTATGGTTTTCTCAGGGTATATGCCCAGTAGTGGGATTGCTGGGTCATATGGTAGTTCTATTTTTAGTTTTCTAAGGAACCCCCATACTATTCTCCATAGTGACTGTATCAATTTACATTCCCACCAACAGTGCAAGAGGGTTCCCTTTTCTCCACACCCTCTCCAGCATTTATTGTTTGTAGATTTTTTGATGATGGCCATTCTGACCAGCGTGAGGTGATACCTCACTGTAGTTTTGATTTGCATTTCTCTAATGATTAGTGATGTTGAGAATCCTTTCATGTGTTTGTTGACAATCTGTATATCTTCTTTGGAGAAATGTCTTTTTAGATTTTCTGCCCATTTTTGGATTGGGTTGTTTGTTTTTTTGATATTGAGCTGCATGAGCTGCTTGTATATTTTTTGAGATTAATCTTTTGTCAGTTGCTTCATTTGCAAATATTTTCTCCCATTCTGAGGGTTGTCTTTTCGTCTTGTTTATGGTTTCCTTTGCTGTGAAAAGCTTTTAAGTTTCATTAGGAACCATTTGTTTATTTTTATTTCCATTTTTCTAGGAGGTGGGTCAAAACGGATCTTGCTGTGACTTATGTTATAGAGTGTTCTGCCTACGTTTTCCTCTAGGAGTTTGATAGAGTCTGGCCTTACATTTAGGTTTTTAATCCATTGTGACCTTATTTTTGTGTATGGTGTTAGGAAGTGTTCTAATTTCATTCTTTTAAATGCAGCTGTCCAGTTTTCCCAGCACCACTTACTGAAGAGGCTGTCTTTTCTCCATTGTATGTTCTTGTCTCCTTTATCAAAGATAAGGTGGGCATATGTGTGTGGGTTTATCTCTGGGCTTTCTATCCTGTTCCACTGATCTATGTTTCTGTTTTTGTGCCAGTACCATACTGTCTTGATTACTGTAGTATTTTAGTATAGTCTAAAGTCTGATAGGCTGATTCCTACAGCTCCATTTTTCTTTCTCAAGATTGTTTTGGCTATTCGGGGACTTTTGTGTTTCCATACAAATGGCGAAATTTTTTATTCTAGTTCTGTGAAAAATGCCATTGGTAGTTTGATAGCGATTGCCTTGAATCTGTAGATTGCTTTAGGTAGTACAGTCATTTTCACAATGTTGATTCTTCCAATCCAAGAACATGGTATCCCTCTCCATCTGTTTCTATCATTTTTAATTTCTTTCATCAGTGTCTTATAGTTTTCTGCATACAGCTCTTTTGTCTCCCTAGTTAGGTTTATTCCTAGGTATTTTATTCCTTTTGTTGCAATGGTAAATAGGAGTGTTTCCTTAATTTTGCTTTAAAATTTTTCATCATTAGTGTATAGGAATGCAAGAGATTTCTGTGCATTAATTTTGTACCCTGTTACTTTACCAAATTCATTGATTAGCTCTAGAAGTTTTCTGGTAGCATCTTTAGGATTCTCTATGTACAGTATCATGTCACCTGCAAACAGTGACAGTTTTACTTCTTTTCAGATTTGGATTTCTTTTATTTGTTTTTCTTCTCTGATTGCTGTGGCTAAAACTTCCAAAACTATGGTGAATAATAGTGGTGAGAGTGGGCATCCTTGTCTTGTTCCTGATTTTAGAGGAAATGGTTTCAGTTTTTTACCACTGAGCACAATGTTGGCCTTAGGTTTGTTATATATGGCCTTTATTATATTGAGGTAAGTTCCCTCCATGCCTACTTTCTGGAGGGTTTTTATCATAAATGGGTGTAGAATTTTGTCAAAAGCTTTTTCTGCATTTACTGAGATGATCATATGGTTTTTATCCTTCTGTTTGTTAATATGGTGTATCACACTGATTGATTTGCATATATTGAAGAATCCTTGCATTCCTGGGATAAACCCCACTTGATCATGGTGTATGATCCTTTTAATGTGCTGTTGGATTCTGTTTGCTAGTATTTTGTTGAGGATTTTTGCAACTATGTTCATCAGTGATATTGATCTGTAGCTTTCTTTTCTTGTGAAATCTTTGTCTGGTTTTGGTATCAGGGTGATGGTGGCCTCATAGAATGAGTTTGGGAGTGTTGCTCCCTCTACTATATTTTGGAAGAGTTTGAGAAGGATAGGTGTTAGCTCTTCACTAAATGTTTGATAGAATTTGCCTGTGAAGCCATCTGGTCCTGGCCTTTTGTATGTTGGAAGACTTTTAATCACAGTTTCAATTTCAGTGCTTGTGATTGATCTGTTCATATTTTCTATTCCTGGCTCAGTCTTGGAAGGTTGTGCTTTTCTAAGAATTTGTCCATTTCTTCCAGGTTGTCAATTTTATTGGCATATACTTGCTTGTAGTAATCCCTCATGATCCTTTGTATTTCTGCAGTGTCAGTTGTTACTTCTCCTTTTTCATTTCTAATTCTATTGATTTGAGTCTTCTCCCTTCTTTTCTTGATGAGTCTGGCTAGTGGTTTATCAATTTTGTTTACCTTCTCAAGAACCAGCTTTTAGTTTTATTGACCTTTGCTATTGTTTCCTTCATTTCTTTTTCATTTATTTCTGATCTGATCTTTATGAATTCTTTCTTTCTGCTAACTTTGGGGTTTTTTTGTTCTTCTTTCTCTAATTGCTTTAGGTGTAAGGTTAGGTTGTTTGAGATGTTTCTTGTTTCTTGAGGTAGGATTGTATTGCTATAAACTTCCCTCTTAGAACTGCTTTTGCTGCATTCCATAGGTTTTGGGTCATCGTGTTTTCACTGTCATTTGCTTCTAGGTATTTTTTGATTTCCTCTTTGATTTCTTCAGTGATCTCTTGGTTATATAGTAGCATATTGTTTAGCCTCCATGTGTTTGTATTTTTTACAGTTTTCTTCCTGTAATTGATATCTAGTCTCACAGCATTGTGGTCGGAAAAGATACTTGATACGATTTCAATTTTCTTAAATTAACCAAGGCTTGATTTGTGACCCAAGATATGATCTATCCTGGAGAATATTCCATGAGCACTTGAGAAGAAAGGGTATTCTGTTGTTTTTGGATGGAATGTGCTATAAATATCAATTAAGTCCATCTTGTCTAATGTGTCATTTAAAGCTTGTATTTCCTTATTTATTCTCATTTTGGATGATGTGTCCATGTGAAAGTGTGGTGTTAAAGTCCCCTACTATGATTGTGTTACTGTTGATTTCCCCTTTTATGGCTGTTAGCGTTTGCCTTATGTATTGAAGTGCTCCTATGTTGGGTGCATAATTATTTACAATTATTACATCTTCTTCTTGGATTGATCCCTTGATCATTATGTAGTGTCCTTCTTTGTCTCTTGTAATAGTCTTTATTTTGAAGTCTATTTTGTCTGATGTGAGAATTGCTACTCCAGCTTTCTTTTGATTTCCATTTGCATGGAATATCTTTTCCATCCCCTCATTTTCAGTCTGTATGTGTCCCTAGGTCTGAAATGGGTCTCCTGTAGACAGCATATATACAGTTCTTATCTTCGTATCCATTCAGCCAGTCTAGGTCTTTTGGTTGGAGCATTTAATCCATTTACATTTAAGGTAATTATTGATATGTATGTTCCTATTACCATTTTCTGAATTGTTTTGGGTTTGTTTTTGGAGGTCTTTTCCTTCTCTTGTGTTTCCTGCCTAGAGAAATTCCTTTAGCATTTGTTGTAAAGCTGGTTTGGTGGTGCTGAATTCTCTTAACCTTTGCTTGTCTGTAAAGGTTTTAATTTCTCTGTCAAATCTGAATGAGATCCTTGTTGGGTAGAGTAATCTTGGTTGCAGGTTTTTCCCTTTCATCACTTTAAATATGCCTGCCACTCCCTTCTGGCTTGCAGAGTTTCTGCTGAAAGATCAGCTGTTAACCTTATGGGGACTCCCCTGTATGTTATTTGTTGCTTTTCCCTTGCTGCTTTTAATATTTTTTGTGTTTAATTTTTGATAGTTTGGTTAATATGTGTCTTGGCATGTTTCCCCTTGTATTTTTCCTATATGGGACTCTCTGCACTTCCTGGACTTGACTATTTCCTTTCCCATATTAGGGAAGTTTTTAACTATAATCTCTTCAAATATTTTCTCAGTCCCTTTCTTTTTCTCTTCTTCTTCTGGGACCCCTATAATTCGAATGTTGATGCATTTTTATGTTGTCCCAGAGGTCTCTGAGACTGTCCTCAATTCTTTTCATTCTTTTTTGTTTATCCTGCTCTGCGGTAGTTATTTCCACTATTTTATCTTCCAGGTCACTTACCCTTTCTTCTGCCTCAGTTATTCTGCTATTGATTCCTTCTAGAGAATTTTTAACTTCATTTATTGTGCTGTTCATCACTGTTTGTTTACTCTTTAGTTCTGCTAGGTCCCTGTTAAACATTTCTTGTACTTTCTCCATTTTATTTCCAAGATTTTGGATCATCTTTACTATCATTACTTTGAATTCTTTTTCAGGTAGACTGCCTATTTCCTCTTCATTTGGTTTGTCTGGTGGGTTTTTACCTTGCTCCTTCACCTGCTGCATATTTCTCTGTCTTCTCATTTTGCTTAACTTACTGTGTTTGGGGTCTCCTTTTCGCAGGCTGCAGGTTCATAGTTCCCGTTGTTTTTGGTGTCTGCCCCCAGTGGGTAAGTTTGGTTCAGTGGCTTGTGTAGGCTTCCTGGTGGATGGGACTGGTGCCTGTGTTCTGGTGGGCAGGGCTGCGTCTAGTGGTATGTTTTGGGGTGTCTGTGATCTTAGTACGATTTTAGGCAGCCTCTCTGCTAATGGGTGGGGTTGTGTTCCTGTCCTGCTAGTTGTTTGGCATGGGGTGTCCAGCAATGGAGCTTGCTGGCCATTGGGTGGAGCTGCGTCTTAGCATTGAGATGGAGATCTCTGAGAGAGCTCTTGCCGACTGATATTATGTGGGGCCGGGAGGTCTCTGGTGGACCAGTGTCCTGAACTCAGCTCTTCCACCTCAGAGGCTCAGGCCTGACACAAGGCCAGAGCACCAAGACCCTGTTAGCCACACGGCTCAGAACAAAAGGGAGAAAAACGAAAGAAAAAAAATAATAATAATAAAAGCATGAAATAGAATGAAAATATTAAAAAATAATAAAAGAAAAAGAGAGCAAGCAAACCAACAAACAAATCCACCAATGATAACAAGCGCTAAAAACTATACTAAGATGAACATAAAAATCAGAAACAACTCAGTCGCAGGCAGCAATCCCCAGGTCTACAGTTGCTCCCAAAGTCCACCTCCTCAATTTGGGATGATTCATTGTCTATTCGGTTATTCCACAGATGCAGGGTAAATCAAGTTGACTGTGGAGATTTAATCCGCTGCTCCTGAGGCTGCTGGGAGAGATTTCCCTTTCTCTTCTGTGTTAGCACAGCTCCTGGGGTTCAGCTTTGGTTTTGGCCCCTCCTCTGCGTGTAGGTTGCCCTCAGGCTTCTGTTCCTGCCCAGACAGGACAGGGTTAAAGCAGCGGCTGATTAGGGGCCTCTGGCTCACTCAGGCCAGGGGAGGGAGGGGTACAGTATTTATAATTGGAATGCGGGGAGAGCCTGCAGCAGCAGAGGCTGGCATGACGTTCCAACAGCCTGAGGCATGCCGTGTGTTCTCCCGGGGAAGTTGTCCCTGGATCAGGGGACCCTGGCAGTGGCGGGCTGCACAGGCTCCCAGGGGGGTGTGGATAGTGACCTGGGCTTGCACACAGGCTTCTTGGTGGCTTCATCAGCAGCGTCAGCATTCCATGCCCGTCTCTGGGGTCCAAGGTGATAGCCGTGGCTCGCGCCCATCTCTGGAACTCGTTTAGGCAGTGTTCTGCCTTCTGTGGGCAGACAGGGAAGGAATCCCCTCTCCTCACGTACCCCTGAAACAATGGTCTCTTGCCTCTTAGGCAGGTCCAGAGTTTTTCCCGGACTCCCTCCCGGCTAGCTGTGGCGCATTAGCCCCCTTCAGGCTGTGTTCACACAGCCAACCCCGGTCCTCTCCCTGGGATCCGACCTCGGAAGCCGGAGCCTCAGCTCCCAGCCCCCACCCACCCCGGCGGGTGAGCAGACAAGCCTCTCGGGCTGGTGAGTGCTGGTCGGCACAGATCCTCTGTGCGGGAATCTCTCCACTTTGCCCTCTGCACCCCTGTTGCTGCGCTCTCCTCCGTGGCTCCGAAGCTCCCCCCCTCCGCCACCCGCAGTCTCCACCGGCAAAGGGGCTTCCTAGTGTGTGGAAACTTTTCCTCCTTCACAGCTCCTCCCAGAGGTACAGGTCCCGTCCGTATTCTTTTGTCTCTGTTTTTTCTTTTTTCTTTTGCTCTACCCAGATACGTGGGGAGTTTCTTGCCTTTTGGGAAATCTGAGGTCTTCTGCCAGCGTTCAGTAGGTGTTCTGTGGGAGTTGTTCCACATATAGATGTATTTTTGATGTATTTGTGGGGATAAATGTGATCTCCACGTCTTACTCCTCCGCCATCTTGAAGGTCCCTCCTCTACTGTGCTATTTAAATCTATTTTATCCTTGATGATTTTTGGTATCCCTTATATAGCAAGGTATAAGTATCGAGGTCTCCAACCAAAATTGAAATTTTTGTCAATTTCCCTTTGTGTTTTTGTCAACTTTTGGTGTCCTTTTTGGTGATGTAAAGTGTTCAGTAGTAACCATGCCCTTTAAGTATGAACAGTTCATTATTTTTTCACAATCCCAAGGTCATGATTACTTTTCAACCATCAGACTTTTGTAAAATTAGAGAACTAAAACTATGCTAAGAATGGTGATAAGGTACAGACAAGCTTAGAGAAGTCAGACAAGGAATCTAATCAATATATTCCAAGTAGAGACAGTAATTTATTAGAAAACAAAGAGTTAAAATTTATGGGAAATCATTAGTAATCTATAACTTGGAAGGGAATCCAAGATATCCTTTCTCAAAACCAGTATGCCAATGAAGGCAGGAAACAGATGAATATCATAGGCCTGATAGGCAATCCACAAGAGTACATTTGCCTACAAACAAGGTCCAGGAACTCTGTAGAGTATGCATTGCTAATGGCCAACTCCTGTGAAATAAGGAAAGCTTAAACAACATGCTTTCAGGCAGGGAGAAGCTGAGGCACAGGGATACTGGCAGATCCTAACTAACAGCTAGAGGTCTAAGCTTTTATGGACATTTGACAAAAATGTGCAATTTTAAAGTGTGCATGAATATAAATATGGTGACACTTAACAGTCCTTATATACTCCAACATTCTAGGATACAAGCAAACTGGCATCACCTTGATAATTTCTCCTCTGAAAAATAAGTTAAAAAGATATGTACAGTTAAAAAATGCTTATGAATTCTGTAACGAATGAATTAAAAACCAAAGTCTCCCTCTCCCTCCACCAAAAAAGTCAGGGAAGAAAGGAAAAAGATAATAGGCCTATCTTCAATATTCACCATGATATTTCCTTGTTTTCTACTTAATTGGCATGTTTAAACACTTTAAGGAATTAATACCAGTTATCATCTTACTATTTTCTCTGTATTAATGTGATGAAAGAATACACTACCCTTGCTGTCAATTTGCTTTGACTCAAAATGCATTGCCTTTTTCTACATCTATGAATGTATTATTTATGAGGATTAAGACTTCCAGTGCAAATCTTCCAATGAATAAAATATCTACAAAGCACCTGCAGGACTTCGTGGCTATGAAAACAGGGTAGTTCATATACAACTGAAATAACTGACATTAATTATGTATTTGCTAATAAATAAAGTATGCTGGAAATTTGTATCAGGAGCCAAAATATATGTTCAATTTATTCATCCAGTAAGGCTATTTCTAGGAATTTATCCTAACAAAATAATCATGTGCAATAAAAAAGTATAAGCAGGAACATATTCCCTATAGCATTAGGTATAATAGCAAAAGCAAGCAACTTAAATATTGAATATTAGGGGAAGGATTATGTAAATTATATGGCACACAATGGAATATTTTGCTGCTACCTATGACAGTTATGAAGGTGATGTACAACCATGCATGATGTATTAAAAAAAGAAAAAAAAAGAGGGGACACAAAACTGAATCAGGGCCTTTTATTCATTCAAAAAAAATTGATGAGTACCTTGTGTGTGCCAGACATATTCTAGTGTCAGCAACCGAAGTCTAGCCTCTTGAAACATATTCTAACAGAAGATTACAGACAATAAACATTTTTATTATTATACTCTGTAACATATCTCTCTCCACCCTTGCCCTGCATTCTTAACAGCTAGATACCTCCCATGGCCTCAGAGAAGTTAGAGAACTAGATTTATATTGTGATCGGAAAGAATTCTCAGAAGTTAACAGCATATTTGTTTTAAAGTATGTTGAAAACCATAAGCAGTAAAACAGTTATGTCAAAAACCATTCAAATTCCTTAACTCAAAATTCTTATTCATTGTGACCACATAATGCACCATGATTACAGAAGCTAAGAACTTAAAAGCAGTCTCAGGCTATGTTCCTTATTATAACCAGCAGTAACGAATTAAAGATATATGTAACTCAAAAAATTATTTCATCCATCATCTATCTCTTCATTGTTTTATCTAACCAACTAAGTGACTGGTATTGGGAAAGGTAGTGGGCATTCAAAAAAAATCAAGACAACAGATACTGTACTAAGTGAACTCAGAGTAGTAGGGGAGACAGACATATAAACTCAAATATAAACAATAAACCAAATCATACAGAACTGAACAGGGCTCTAAATTGGACTTTTAAATTACTTTTGAGGTCTAGCACTTTCTCTTTATTAGTCATCTGCATTTCTGACTTGCCTTTTTATTACCATTGTCCATTTCTCTCTTAGTAGGCTTTCTATCAATTGCTGATTTTTAAAAACTCTTTGTAAGATAGACATTCACTGTTTCCATACATATGGCAAATATTGTCACACTTGGTTATTTTCTATTTAACTCATATATGACTTTTTGAAATTGGGGTTCACATACATACACTACTATATATAAAACACATAATAAGGACCTACTGTATAGCACAGGGAACGCTACTCAATACTCTGTAATGGCCTATATGGGAAAAGAATCTAAAAAAGAGTGGCTATACATATAAATGTATAACTTATTCACTTTGCTGCACACCTGAAACTAACACAACATTGTAAATCAACTATACTCCAATAAAAATTTTTTTTAAATAAAACATAAATTTAAAAAATGTATAGTTTAAAAGTATTAGGTAGCTAATTCTATCAATTTGATTTATAGTCTCTGATGTTGACATCCGACTTTAAAAGTTTCTTCTTAACCAAAGATTATATGAATATTAACCTATATTTCTTTCACACATTTCCACTGTTTAAATCTACAAGTTGTCTGAAATTTAGTAGTGATATTAAATTTCAGTTTCACTTTTCCTTTTATCCCAATCTCATTTGGTTTAGAAGTCAAATATATTTACTATTACATAAACTTGAGTTTGGTTTTGAATTTTCTGTCCTAAATATCTATCTCCTGAGCTCCTGAGCTGTGCTATTCTGTTTTAATTATTACAGCTTCAAAAGATATCTGTTAGAACAACAAAAAAAAAATAGACATTTTCAAATTATATTTCTATTCAAGAAAAAGGGAGGTCTCCATTAACTAAAATCTGTTCTGATATTTCTTGGTGAAGACTTTTTTTTCTTCTTCTATGTAGGTCTCACGCATTCCTTGTTGAACTCATTTCATAGTACAGTTGACCCTTGAACAATATGGGGGTTAATCCCCATATAAGTTATAGTTGACCTCTGTATCCGCAACTCCTCTCCATCTGCAGATTCAACCAACCACTTACTGTGCAGTACTGTAGGATTTACTGTTGAAAAATATCCACATGTAAGTGGACCTATGCAGTTCAAACCCATGTTGTTCAAGGGTCAATTGTATTTCTTATTTTGCAATTCTAAGGAATCTATTTCCTTTATACTGTCTGACTATTGCTGTTATATAGGAAATTTACAAACCCTTTTTTTCAAATGATAGTTTTGCCTTATTTCCAATCTAGTGACTGCTTTTTAAAATAAAGTCTTCACCAAATTACCTTTAATTCTATTACAAAAGTTGAGTTATTAAAATGATCAAAAATCAATGACATAGGGGGCTTCCCTGGTGGCACAGTGGTTGAGAATCTGCCTGCCAATGCAGGGGACACGGGTTCGAGCCCTGGTCTGGGAAGATCCCACATGCCGCGGAGCAGCTAAGCCCGTGAGCCACAATTACTGAGCTTGCGCGTCTGGAGCCTGTGCTCCGCAACAAGAGAGGCCACGATAGTGAGAGGCCCGCGCACCGTGATGAAGAGTGGCCCCCGCTTGCCACAACTAGAGAAAGCCCTCGCACAGAAACGAAGACCCAACACAGTCATAAAAATAAATTAATTAATTTAAAATATATATATATAAAGAAAACATTTAAAAAAAAATCAATGACATAATTCAAATACATCACTAATTTTATAATAAAAACATTAAATAAGGATCTAACTACAGAAGTAGAGATCAGTCTTTAAAGAATCACATATAATTCTTAAGATCTTCCATGCTGCAATTACTTAACCAAACAATCCAACTATGGATAAGTTATCATTTTCATAATTTAGGCATTTTAAGATTAAAATGATGCAACATTCATCCAACAATCTTTGCCTAAATAAAAGTTTCGGTTGATAAACATCCAAACATCAGATATTTGGTAGCACTGACTTAGATACTCTCTTGGAAGGTAGAAAACATTTCCAAGTTTTCTGCAATTGATTTCAAATAGGTCTGAGGTCTCTTTCTGTTGTCCTATAGGGAATTTGCCCAAGAAACTAGATTTGGATTCACCCAATTCATGATGAACAGTCAGGATTGTTTTGAGTTATTTTCAATGACTCATATTTGGTGACAAGGTAGTTGGGCCTTCTTCACAAGCTCCAAGGACCAAGAAGGAATAAGATGCTTGAGAATGGGATGCAATGAGTTCATGAGGAAGGCCTGATGGTATGTATCCACAAGAGTTTCAAACAGTTATCATCTACAGACATGTGCCTTCTTGGGGACTGGATGCCAGGGAAATTTGCCTGGTTGACTGAGGGCAAACAGCTGTGTCTCTGCTTGTGCAGCTGTCTTTATGCAGGTGAGCTCTAGCATGCTTTACTTACATAAAGAAACCTATACCCCTTGTCTGAATCTGTTGGTATATTTCTATCAGCCATTGTCCCACTCATCATGGCCACGAGTATTCTAAAATCACTCTGAAATAGATGTGTGTGTAAAATAGGTACATTAATATGACGTATAAAAGATACCAAGCAGATACAAGACCTCACTGTTACAAATACACAGGACTATATTTTTAATTGAATTATTTAAAATGGGGATTAATTTAAAAAGCATTACAAATAGGCTGATTATTAATTACATGAATATAAATTAAATAAGAAAACACTGAAAGCATTTTAAAAATTGTTAAGCACTGTATAAATGCTTTAAAATATAGCATTTGATTAATATGAGCAAGTAATAAGACAGTTTCATGGAAAGCTCTTTTTAAACAGAAGACATTTTTGGAAGAACAGATCTTCAAATTTAAAAAGTTCAACATTTCTAAGTCATTTCCAGGGCCCAAGTGTTTCAGAGTTTTATCCAAAACTGATGGACTTAAGCCAAAGATTAATGGAAGAATGGTGAAGATAACTACATTTTCATGGGAATTTGGATGACTGGTGATGTCATTTACCATGGTCAAAACTATGAGAGGGACTTATTTGAAAATTTTAACTGATTGCAATTGGCTGCTGGAAACTCAGGTCTGGACTTTTGCTAAAAAGCTGCAAATGAAGATACGGATTTGAGAATTATTAACATAGAGACGGTAGAAGCTATGACAATGAATGAGCTTGTGAAAGGTGCCCATTAAAACTCCATGATAATGGGGACCTGTATCTTACAAGTCTAGGTCCATATATGTATCCATATGCTTGTGTGTGTACCTAAGTGCATACTTATTTCTAACTTATTTCTAACAATTTAAATTGTTCCATAACTTGTACTTTCATATAACACTACGTATTCTTTATGCATCAGTACATGGATTTACACAATTTTTAAGACTTGTAAAGCATTCCCCTTGTATAGCTATGTCATCATTTATTCAACCACTCTTCTGTGAACGGATCCTAAGGTTGCTTCCAATTTTAACTATTACAAGAAATACTACAAAAAAGTCTTTCTATATATTCAATTGTTTTTACAACAATATTAAAAACAAAAGATCAAGGACAGAATTCCAAGACATCTTTTGTGTTCTTAAATATTAAAGGTTTCCTAAGTAATTAAAAAGGTTGATTCATAAGAAATTTATCTATGTATTACATAAAATTTGTCACAAATAGCTTTGTAATTACAACTCCAGATTTGAAAATAATGCATTGTAATACAAAACCCAAGATTACTGGATAGAATTTCAAACTTTTATTACAAACACCCCTCCCCTTCAATTTTAATAGTTAATCTGTAGAGCAGATTTAAATTTCTTCCCTTAAAAATATACTGAGTATATTTTTAAACAATTTTCTATATATTTAATGGAATTAGTTTAAGTTAGGTGATCAATAATGTTTATAAAAGTTGCCTTACTTATTGTCATAACAGTTGACATACTTCAAAAGTATTTGAAATTTCGATTTGAGATATCTAAATTGAAATGCAGAAGTTAATAACATGCCCAAGGCAATACTGTGGTAATGAATAAAATTATGATATAACTTCCTAGGCCATGAGGATAACATTTATTCAACAAACCACATTTCCATTTAAGACATCATAGTATACTACTCTCTCCTTTCAACAAAACCAAAGGAATTATTCTGCATAGCTATCTGTGAAATACAACAACCTTAATGAAATTAATGACAAGTATCACAACACTGTTCTAAAGAGTTTCATATAAAGATGGGGGGGTGGGGAAAAACAGACTGACTAAAAAAAAAAATCCGAACCAGTATCTGAGCCCTTGCCTCAATGGAGTAACAGTGGTAGTGAGACAGGGCTAAAGAGCGCAGGTCCCAGAGACAGTTTGTGGGCTCAAACACCAATTCCAATGTGCAAAGGGACTCCAGGAAAGCAACTTTGTCATAACTAAGTAACACTTCCTGCATAAAACTCCTGAGGTATAAATGAAGACAATTCATATTAATACTCATAATGGCACAGCACCTGTCTCACAGAAAGTGCATATAGAACGCTAACTATTACTATTATGATCCACAGTAGTATTCCTTTAGTTTTACTAAGCAAAATGATACCTACCTGGAAAAAACTGATAGATTTGAACATTAAGATTTTAATCAGTTTCATAAAACAGCAACATTAAAATCCAGACAATATCAGAAACTAGAGAGAGATATCAACTAATAGCAAAACACGACAAAGGAGAAAAAAAGAAACAGGAAGAGAAAGAGCTGGGGGAGAAAGAAAGTAGGGGTGAAAAAGAGAAGAACAATGGAGAAAGAGGGTAGAGGGGGGAGAAAAGAAAGGAGGATTAATAAAAGACCAATCTGGAAAGGAGAGACAGTAGTCTGGATCTTAACCTATTTTTGCACCTTATGTTTAATCTTTCTTTTAAAGACAATTTACAGTCTAAATGCTGACATGATGCAAATCTTAATAGAAGAAATAAAAAATATCCTTTAAAGTAACTAAGTTTTATCACTCTAAGCTTTGGGAGGAGCTTTCAAAAACACCACACTAAAACATTTTTATTATGATGAAAAGACAATACAAAGTTATCTGTTTCTTCAACATGACAATGAAGAAATCCTGGGATGGTATCTTGCAATTTAAGGTAGAACAATATTTGGGGGTGGCTCGGGGTGGGTAATGATCACTTTCATAATGAAAGAAAAACGCTATGGGCTTCACCTTCATTTTGGCTCTTACCCTCTACTGGATGTTTCCCTTTGCCTTCAAAGAGACAGCTCCATTTTGTTGCTCTCAAGATTGGTAAAGCCTCAAGAATAATGGGACAAAATTCTCCTCTAAAGTCTGCATTTCATTTATGAAGTTATTCAATGCCATTAAACTTCCATATCCAGAGTACAGAAATCATTATATTTGAACCATTTTCTTCTGAACAAGTCTAACAAGCATGTTAGCTCAAAATCGGGTTTCAGAAAAGGCAGAAGATATAATCTCTCATACGCATTTTTCTTTTTCTCCCTCAGAGCAAGGTAGTTCAGAGACATTAGCTTGAAGTATCTAATTTTAAAGAGAACCATTTGTCACGTCTTGCATTACAATTTTACTTGGTCAAGAAAGCACCAAAAAGTAACTTTTTATAAGCTGGAAATCAAGATTTTTAAGAACTTACATTTAGAAAAACAGGCTAAATAACTGATATAGAAGATAAATTAATTTAACTTTAAAGCATAAAGTCCACTATACACATATAAATCCCTAGAAAAGCGTTTAAATAATAAAATGCAATGGTGTAAAAATGAGAACATACTGCATAAACCACTACAGAAATTTACCAATGTATGTTCATACTGTTCTCATACCCGTAACATTGAGGCTTATGTGAGAGCATCAGTCTGATTTTTTCCTGTTTTTCTTGACATGAAAATAAAAGGTGGATGTGTTATATGAACTGGAATTTAAAAAAAAAACTTTCAAATGTCATAGAATTAATGTATTATCCTTTAAAGATAAAAAGAAATTTAAACTATACTGTTTCCAAATACTAGGTTATAATTATCACTAATCAGTACAGCATATTGTTATTAGTAAGTTGTAGTGTCCATCAGTTACTAGTACAGTTGACCCTTGAACACAGGGGTTGGGGTGCTGACCCTCTGCATAGTCGAAAATCCAAGTATAACTTATAGTCAGCCCTCCCTATACACGCATCTGTGGATTCAACCGACTCAGATGGCATAGTACTGTAGTATTTACCAGTGAAAAAAATTCACGTATAAGTGGACCCATGCAGTTCAAAACCCATGTTGTTCAAGGGTCAGCTGGTGCTTGCTTTACCAGACCTTCCAATGATTACTCTTTAATTTGATAGAATTTCAAGCAGGGGTTAATGTTCTTTGGGGCTAGACAATATGGGCAAGAAAATATTTTGCTTTATATATTTTTTAATGTGAAGGCCTTGGAATTGCTAAAGTAATATAATGTTAGTGCATCCCATTCTTAATGACTTAACATTTGAAAGCAAATGCTCCTCAGCTGTTTCTAACTGCTCCAAAGGTAAAAGACTCTTGGTTGTGTCTTCAAGCCGTAACATCGGGTGGGGGGCAGGGGGGTTGAAAGGGAAACAGCAGACTGAATCATCTACACAGGCTGTTTTCTCCTAGAAAAATCCCTCCTGGGGTCTCCCTGCAGATAAAACTACTTTTTTTTTCATTCCTAAATGACTATTTATGTGAAATAAAAAGATTTTCCAAGGGCAGAGTAGTTTGGGAACAATAGGAGAAGTCTCTGAATTATACCAACATCTCAGATTCCAGAGAGGGTAGGAGTCACCTAGGACCATTCCTGAGGGGGTTAAGAAGACAGCCAAAAGCAGCAAGCACTCAACAAGAGCATGATGTATGGAGCTGAAACAAGCAGATCTAAAGCACGCAAAACATAGCAGGGCCCAAACCAGCCCCAAGAGCATCAGTAGAGCACTTGTACACCAGTCCACGGCCCGGAGGACATCACAGCAGGACTCAGGAGGAATCTGGTCAAGGAGTCGGATCTGGTAATTTTCATAGTACACAGTCACTGCTGGCACTTGGTGCTTCTAGATCCTATGAGACCTACCCTGTGTTACTCAGGAAAAGAAATCCCCATTTGCTGGGGATTTCTGATGGCCGGTGACTACTTAATTTTGTGATACTTTAGAACGTAAATACAACGTAGACATGCTTTTAAAAATTAAGGACATTTAAATTGATTTTTTTGAAAAAATGTTTGATACTTATGAGACAACGGGAACTCTGTTACGGTTTTAAAGGAGCGAAAGTGATTTCTGTTTCTCCATAGCTTACCAAATTGGCACTTGAGGAAGCATTTTAATAACGACAGTTTAATTCTTGCCTCATTTGTGCAACCTCTAGAATGATATTTAATAAGCACCTAGTATGTGACCATTGTAGGGATGAATGTTTAAAATACAAAGATGAAAGAAAACAGACTACGGCATCCAGGGACTTAGCTTGTGGGAAAGGGAGAAGCGTGAAACAAACAAATACTATATAGTACAGATTAAAGGTACATAGTGGCCTCCACATTAAGACCTAAGTCTCCCACCTACTGCATTATCCTCTACGTTTATGATTTGTCTCAGCAACAACAGCTAGACCCCTCACTGCAACCACCACTGTGCTCTGTACATAACAAGCACACATTACATATTCAAGAGAGAAGATGATGATGTGTAAAAAAAAAAAAAAAAAAGTACAAAATTTGTAGCCTAAGAGGACTGTGCTTGAAAAGCTGAGTTAAATCATGTATGTCAAACTTTTTGAGGATACGTTCTCCTACCTAGAAAATAGGAATAGTAGTAAGTCCTCCCTGACAAGGATTCAGAAGAATAAATGAAATCAATAAGAAAACACCTATCATAATGTCTTGAAGATTAGAAGGGCATACTAAATAAATGACTGTTCTCAATTCACCGGAGCACCCTATTCTCCTGATGTCAGGATAGAGGTCCAAGTGACCAATTCCTGACTGCTTCCTTATACCCGTTTCTCTGAAGGGAAAGCAGCCCTGAGAGTGATTGTACATTCTGTTTTCAGGCGAAAGCAGCAGCAAATACATCAAGTAGGACAGAAGACAGGTCCTGAAACACCACAGGTTTTATCCATATTAGGTGGGGATGCAGTGGGGATAGCTCTTTGACTTCTGGGAAGTCCATCAGTGCTGAATTAGCTCCAGAAAATACGGCTGATGCATGTTTTGGCTTTCTGTGCCCCTTAGTCTGTGAGAGTAAGGCACAGTTATTTTCACACAGTCATGGTACCCAATTTCGAGGTAGGAAGCACTTTGGGGAATGTTGTATCCAAGTCTAAGATACAGATATTTGGAATTCCTAGAATCCTTATTAAATCTTTACAGATTCCACTTGGAGGAAATTCTGAAACAAAATAAAATGAAAATTCCAGTCCTTATAGTACTTTGTAACAGTACAAAGCTGGTGCTTATCTTGGTCAGGCTAAGAACCTGATAGTCTAGGTGGAGCTTTTGTCATCAACATATCAGTGGGAAATCTAGCCTAGAGAAGAATTTCTTAAGATTCAAAACCAGCTGGCAGGTCTCTCCCCCGTTTTGGTTGGCACGTGCAGAGGGAGGCTTGGGATTTTTTTGTCTTCATTTTTTGGGTGATTGTACTCCCAATTGTACTCACAATCTCTCTGGGTGATTGTGTTTTTTCCTTCATTCATTCTGTCCTTGAGCTACTATGGTTACCAACAGAGTCTTACCTTCAAATGGTGGAGATAATGGTAAAATGTAAAGAATGGCTACAGAGATGAGCTGGCCAGAATGACAGAGTCAAAAAACAGGCCAAATCAAGTAGTAGGGATGTGGTGGTACACACAGAGCACCACATGGCACTGGAAGGAATGGGCAGATGATGCAGATCTGGTGCAACCCAGAAGAGGCAACTATGGATGGGAAAATCAGAAAACGATAAACCAGGAAAAAGAGTACAGGAGAACAGGGCTAAGGTAACCTGAGAAGCATGATTAGAAAATCTGTGGTGGTCTTTATCCAGCTACAGAGCTGGAGTAACTACTCGTGAACGATTAACTAGCTTCCGGCAATGATGAGAGAAGAAGATACTGCTGTTTTACGTGTGAGCTATCCTTACAAATGGTTCTTTCCCACCAAACTCCAGAATATGAAAGCAGTTCCTTTTTATTTTCCCTAGAAAAATCCTACCACTCTGAGAAGTACTAAGTAAGCAAGTCTATGTTTAAGAACAGAAGCAAAAACTCTGAAGTACACTGAGGTTTCTATCGTAGAAGATGGGAAGGGGTAAAATAAAAAATTTAAGGTAAGGAAACAAAGACACCAGAATGAAGATTAATATCCTTACCATGGCTCTCAAGGTTGGGCATACCCGGCCCTTAGCTATGCCTCAGGCCTCATGTCAACCATTGTAACCCCAGTCTATGCCCATCCAGAAGGTTCCCGCCATAGGGCAGCTGAACTTGCCTGTTCCTTCATTAGTATAGACTCCTAGTTGTCCCATGATCCTCTGCCACCATCCGATTAACTACTACTTGTCCTTCTGTTGAGAGCTCAAGGGTTACATTCTCAAAAAGACTTCCCTAACCAACTCCATTTGCAGCACTGGACAATCCCCCAAGTAAGTAACATTACTGTGTCACATATATTTGCTAGGATCAGATTCCTTTTCTTCAAAGCAGTTAACTCAGTTTGTAATTATGTGTTCCTGTACACATAACAGGGTGTCTCCCTGCTTTAGACTTCAATCACCATTGGCAATAGCCATTTCTTTTTTTTTTAATTTTTATTTTATTTTTATTTACTAGCCATTTCTGATTTTAGTCATCACTTCAAACCCAGTACCTGTGTGTCACTTAGCACAGAGCAACTCAATAACTATTTGTTGAATGAATGAATGACACCATATACTTTATTCTAACCAGTCCTCAAAGGACTATGAAGTGATTCACAGCAGTTGAATGACCAAGTTTGGTTGATAGTATATTTTACTGAGCTATATAGTTGTCTCTTGGTATCTGCAGGAGATTGGTTCCAGTATCCCCCTCAGATACCAAAATCCATGCATGCTCAAGCCTCTCATATAAAATGTCATAGGTACAGTCGCCCTGGGTATCTGGCAGGTTCCACATCCGCTGATTCTACCAAATGAGAACCGAGTGCCGCTGGTTGAAGCTGCAGATGTGGAACTCTCAGATGTGCAGGGCCAACTTACACGGAAGGAGAACTGAGATCAGGAGCTGAGTTTCTTTAATTACTGCCACATCGGACAACTGCTCAAGTTGCATGCACCAGAGCTTTAGATCAGACTTCCATTAATATATACAAAAAATACAGAAAACATTTCATGTTTACAGACACACAGTTGTATGGATAACGCAACCAACTCAAGGTGGGGGGATGCTGTTAAATAAGAGCAATCCTCTGAATCTGAAAGCCACTTTTGTATTTTAAAATATAACATTACGTTTAACTAAAATAATATTGCCAGTAATTTTAATATATTTATAGTGGTTCAGAAAGATTCTCAAATAAGTGAATTTCTACGTATCAGAACTGTCACGGCTGATAAACAACACACGTACGTTTTTTAAGTGTTTACCTGAGACTACTGTCCGTTTCTTACCCAATCTCTGTCTTAGCCAACTGTGAAGACGTGGAACTTTCTTTAGGCAAAATTTGCTAATGAGTAACATGTGTGTTTTAGTAATTTATTCAATAAACATTTCATTTAGTTTTTAAGAGCTTAAATTTATTTAAGCTCTTTTTGGTGCTTGAACGAAATGATTTTGTGGTATTTTTCCACTTGTCTTTTTGGGTACACATTTCTTATCCTATCATCACTGCACCTGTGCCCTGCTTAAGTAGAGAATTAGTATAGAATATGTCACAAGAATTAAATGCTACCTGACTGCTTAAGTAGTAATCATAATTTTCTCTATGAGGTGAATCTGATAGAGCATTTATTCACTAAAGTCTTCCCCTGAAATAAAAATGAAATACTGAGGCAGAGTCTATTTGTACATATTATAAAACCAAACACTAGGGGCTTCCCTGGTGGCGCAGTGGTTGAGAATCTGCCTGCCAATGCAGGGGACACAGGCTCGAGCCCTGGTCTGGGAAGATCCCGCATGCCGCGAAGCAGCTGGGCCCGTGAGCCACAAATTGCTGAGCCTGCGCGCCTGGAGCCTGTGCTCCGCAACAAGAGAGGCCACGATAGTGAGAGGCCCACGCACCGCGATGAAGAGTGGTCCCCACTTGCCACAACTAGAGAAAGCCCTCGCACAGAAACGAAGACCCAACACAGTAATCAATCAATCAATCAATAAATAAGAACGTGAATTTCTAAAAATAAAAAATAAATTAAAAAAAAAACAAAACCAAACACTAAAGATTAGAAAAGACTTTGTCTCCAATTTTCCTTTGAATACCTCAAAAACACTAACTTAACCAATCACATCCTATGTCTGATATGTTTATAACTTAAGAAGAATCACAAAACTGTGGATCATATTCCAATTTAACCAAGTAAAATACATCTGTCACGGTTTCAGTGGAAGCACACAGAACTTGTGTGTAAAGCCAGGTTTGGCTTATTCTTAACACTTTTAAAGGGAATAATATGATTTTAGAAGATGAAATATCTGGGTCCTCTGATCACCAAAATCATATGTATTTACAAACCAGGTGGAATTTAGTTGCCTGGTTAGATATTTAATTATTTTGGAACTGCAACTTCCTTTTTCTTAATTACCTATATGCATATATTTTTAGCTGCTGCTTTGTTAATCCGTATTTACATATGCAAAAGTTAGAAGTAAACAATGTGGGTGGAAAATTTTTAAGTGAAAACAAGCACAGTTGTGTATCTGGTTAAATAAAAATATTCTACCTTTGGTACAAAGATGTCTTTTTGAAAAGTACCCATATATGCTTTAAAAAATTAGAATATTATAATAGCTTTAAAGAACTTTACAATTCCAGCTTAAATTTAAGGAGCATATTCTCCGAGAAATTCCATTTGATTTACAGAGGAGATTTTATTTATATATAACATTTTTGTCACTGCACCAACGTTCTGGATATGCAAGATGGGACAGCAGTGTTGTGTTAGTTGTAATTTGTGAAGATCTGGGCCACAGAAAGTGATTTGTACACTGTCACTCAGGAGATTGTATTTCACTGTGTAGTGGGTGGAAATTAAGGTGACAACTGGCTCCCAGTTGCTCTTAAGTCCATTCAGACTCAGGTTTAACTTTCTCATGCATGAATACTAGAAGGCTGTCAGTTTTATTTGCATGTCTTATTTTTGTTAAAAGTATCCTTCTTATGGATGAATTACTCTCACTGATGCTTAATAGAGTCAAGAGAATTTTGTTGTCAATTATTTGAGGTCAAATGCTTCATCAGATAGAGGTCAGTCACTGAGCCGGATACTGGGAACACAAGGCTGAACAAGACCTGGCCTCTGCCTTTACAGGGCTCACAGTTTTGGGGAGCAGCATACAGAGGCAATTACAACACAGAGTTCCACACTATACATAGGTGTTAAGGAAGCTGCCTTAGGGAAGTGGGGGACAGGGGTTCAGGACAGCTTCACAGAGCAGAGCACCCTAAACTGAGCCTTCAAGGAAGAAAAGTAAAAGATAGGCAGCTAGGTGCAGAATGAAAGGTAGGCAGGCCATGGGTGAGGACAGACAGTGGCTCTCCCCAGGGATGGTACCTCCCCCTGTTAGGGGCACTTTAAAATGCATATGGGCAGAAGCTATGGAAGCTAACTAATCCGTGATAGAAGGGATAGTTCCACTGATGAAAACTGCTCCCGTAAAAATGCAACAGCGCTCCTGCTTGGAAACACTGTGGCTGGCAAGACGTAAGAGGTCGGGTGGAGTGGTAAGTGGCAGTCAGGTAAACGTAGAGTCTTTCAGGCCGGACTTCATCCTGAGGGCAAAGGAAAATTACTAAAAAATGTTGAGGGAAAGGACATAATCAGATTTGCGTTTTAGAAATTGGACTGAAGTAAAGGAAAGAACAGAGGTAGGGAGACCAAATAGAGGCTTCTGAAATAATGTTAGCAACAGCCCAAACAGAGGTGTTGGCAACGAAGATGTGGGAAGAGAGTGAGATTTGCTGGACATTACAGAAGCAGAATCAATAGAATTTAGATGTGGGGATCAGAAAGAGAAAGAAATGATTAATGCCCACATTTCTGCTTTGGCCACCGCTATAATATAAAGGTACCACAAACTGAGACGGTAAACAGAAAGCAGGAGTCTGTTATAGGTGAAAAAGAATTGTTTCTATTCTGAACATGTTGAATTTCAGAGTCTGCAAGATACCCAACTGAAGATATCCAGACAAGAGAAGGATATGCTGTCCAGTATTAATCTGGATAACTAAAAAGAAGACTCTAGATTGTAGAATTACTTTTAGTAACAGCTTTCTCAACTTGGAAGTTTTTTTCTTTGTATTCTACCACAGGGGTTGGCCCATTATAAAAGTTTCTTTCAGAATGAACAATACTACACACAATATGAATTACTCACCTATTAAAGTAAGAGAGAATAAACTGTATCTGTTGCCTATCTAATAAAAGAGAGTGATTATATTCTACTGTGAAATTCTTGCTCATCCATGCCATATGGATAAATATTCCCACATCAAATTAATTATCCTCCTTGTAATATATCTTACTTTACATAAGTGGTGCTATAAAACTGTGAACAATTTTGATCACTTTATAAGAATGTGCTGTTGGAGTATTACATCTTTGGATTGCTTTTAAGAAAAGGATCATTATAAAACGGACGTACACTTTTTGTCCAGGCCATCACAAGCTACATGATGGAAAGAAAACAAAGCAAAACAACACATGCAGTAGCTAAATAAAGGAATTAGCCTCTTTGTGCGCAGAAAGAGCAGCCCTGTGGAGTCAAAGCAACAAAGCCATGCTCAGCTTGGTGTAAACAAGCTTTCTCTTTCTAAAGATGCCACCAACTGAGGGAAAATAGCAAAGGTCACTGGCTAGGTTGGGGACCTTCTCTGAAAAACTAAGCCGTGAAACATTCACAGATATGCCCAAGAAAATATTAATCATGAAAATTTAATGTAATCACTAATCTGTCTGATGATGAGGGAAACAGGTCCAGCTGTCAGTAGGTCTCATCACAAAAGTGAGTAATCATATTAAGTTCATAAACCTGCTCTGAGCCTTCCAGAAATAGTTACTTCTGCAATTTTAATGGGTTTGCAGCAGAAATCAAGACCCTTACTCTAAGCCATTTACCATTCTAGTCCCACTATAAGTAGGATGTACACTTAAGCAAGGGGCTCAAATAAATACTGAGGTCCACCAAGTTCCTGCTATGACCTGAATTTGCTTGAAGCCAAACTTAGAAAAACATGTCTGTTTTGGTCCTAACTTGCCAAGGGTCTTATTTTCTAAAGAACTAACGAGTCTCTCCCCTAGAAGTTCATTCTGGAGCTTTCACCTAGAATGGAGTATTTGCGGAGAAATAACATGAGAAGGAGGTAACCTGAAACACTGCCCCTCTGTAAAATAAGTAATTGGATGAGAACATTTTGAATTTTTAGAGGGAACCTACAGGAAAAGGTGTTTGACCCTGATAGAAATGTTGACTTTCAGCTACCCGTATTATTTTAATAAAAACACAAGTTGTTACTTTAGGAGCACAGTTTTTAAATATGGAAGATAAAAGGTTATGTTTTTACAACTCTAAGATTATATTCATAGTAAATAGTTTAACTTTTTTTTCCTAGACATCAATCCTATTTAACTGTAATACAGGGTACGAAAAGAAGAAAAATGCCTAAGAATTTGTCTTTGCCACTCTGGCAGAGCTATGTAAAAATTGTGATTTTTTTCCCACATGCAAATATTAAAATTTTTAAAGATTCTTATGAGAATTTGCCAATTTCAGTATGATCCAAATGTTGCCATCTGCCAGCAAAGCTATATTATGGCAAGAAGAGGAAAATTAAACATTAGAACACAGTGAGAATTTCACAAAGTTGCTTCAGGTAAAATTTTGCTATTTTATAAGCCAAAGATATAAAATCTTTGCCAACCAAATTCATCTTGCATTTTATGTAATAAGGAAATTTGTGCCAAGATAACAAAAGTGTTACTTGTCTAAAAATTGACTGATTCTTCACTTACATTTCTTTTGCCAAACTTACTGTCACTGTGGTTTCTTTGGTCATCTTAAGTCAATGAAGTCTTTTCTGAGAACAAGAGAAATTCTAGAATAGGCTTCTTTTCCCATCTTTCAAAACTCTCTTTAAATGATGTGATGTCAATATCTTTGATGCCAATTTCCAGAGCTGATAGTTTTAATTGGGAAGATGTAAAGTGCAAAACAAACAAACAAAAACGCCCTGAAATTTACATAAGACTTATTCTTTCTTTAAAACAAAAGAAAAACTCTCACATCTTCTAGATCATAGGGTTCCCATGCATAAAGAGTTCTCTTCAAATTTCAGAAAGAAGAAAAAATACCGTGAACAATGGGTCTCATTCAGCAAAAGTTACCTGATAATTGTCAATACTTTAGATTTATTTAAGTGTCCACTTCCTTCTAAACAGAAGGGCTTAGAAATTATGATTTTTAAAAATACATTAATTTTAAAATAATCAGCTTGTAATTAATCTTACTAAATAAATTGGTGACAAAATATCTCATAAGTAAAATTTAATAAGGAGAGTCACTGTCATGAATAAAAGTGCCTTAGCAGGGGAAAAAAATGTCATGTAGGTGGTTTAAGCAGAGATTTCTTAAGTTGACGAATCTTTAGTTAGACTATGTAGGATAAAGAGAGACTCAAACTTAGAAATGAAAGAGGGGACATTACAACTGATGTCACAGGAATAAAAAGAATCATATGAATCTACCATGAACAATTATATAGCAACAAATTGGATAACCAGAAGAAATGGATAAGTTCCTAGAAACATACAACTTACCAAGACCAACACATAAAGAAAAAGAAAATCTGATCAGACTTATAACTGGCAAGGAGATTGAATTAGTAATCAAAAACCTCCCAACAAAGAAAAGCCCAGAATCAGATGGATTCACTGGTGAATTATACCACAATTTTAAAGAAGAACTAATGCTAATCACTTCTCAAACTCTTCCAAAAAATTAAAGAGAACACTTTGAAGCTCATTTTAAAAGCCCAGCATTATCCAGATACCAAAGTCAGACAAAGACACTACAAGAAAAGAAACTACAGGTAAATATCCCTGATGTACACAGATACAAAAGTCCTCACAACATACCAGCAAAACAAATTCAACAGGATGTTAGAAGGATCATGCACCATGACCAAGTGTGATTTATTCCTAGGATGCAATAATGGTTTGACATATACAAATCAATGTGACACAGCATATTAATAGAACGAAGGATAAAAATCACATAATCATTGCAACAGAGGAAGAAAAAACGTTTGACAAAATTCAACATCCTTTTATGATAAAAGATTGACTAAGTACAAAAGGAATTTACTCAATATAATAAAGACCATATATGACAAGCAGACAGCTAATACCATACTCAATGGTGAAAAATAGAAAACTTTTCCTTTAAGATCAGAAACAAGGCAAGGCTGTCCACTCTTACCACTTTTATACAACATAGTAATGAAAATTCTAGCCAGAGCAATTAGGAAAAAAAAAATTTTTAAAGCATACAAATTGGAAGGGAAGAAGTAAAATGATCCAGGTGACATTATCTTATATGTAGAAAACACTAAAGAGTACACAAAAAACTGTTATAACTAATAAATTCAATAAATCTGCAGAATACATTATCAACATACACAAAAACCAATTGCATTTCTGTACACTAACAACTACCCACAGAAGAAATTAAGAAAACAATCCCATTCACAATAGTGTCAAGAAGAACAAAATATTTAGGAATAAACTTAACCAAGGATGTGAAAGACTTACAGAATGATAATGATATAAAACTGATGAAAGAATTTAAAGACAGCACAAATAAATGGGAAGATATCCCATGGTCATGGGTTGGAGGAATCAATATTGTTAAAATGTTCATACTACCCAAAGCAATCTACAAATTCAATGCAATCCCTATCAAAATTCCAGTGGCGTTTTTCTGAACAGAAATAGAAAAAAATCCTAAAATTCAAATGGAACCACAAAAGACCTTGAATAGCCAAAGCAATCTTGAGAAAGAAGAAAAAAGCTGAAGGCATCACATCTTGATTTCAAAACACATAACAAAGCTACAGTAATTAAAACAGTACGGTAGTGGCATAAAAACAGAAATATAGACCACTGGAACAGAATGGCAAGAACAAAAATAAACCCATACATATATTGTATGATCAACTGATCTTCCACAAGGGGGTCAAGAATACGTAATGCAGAAAAGGTAGTCTCTTCAACAAATAGTGCTGGGGAAACTGGATCACATGCAAAAGAATAAAACTGGACCCTTACCTTACACTACACACAAAAATCAAGTGAAAATGGATTAAGGACTTAAATGTAAGGTCTGAATTTAAACAGCTCCTAGAAGAAAACATAGGAAGAAGTTTCACGACATTAGTCTAGGTAATGATTTATTGGATATGAGACTAAAAGTATAAGCAACAAAGCAAAAAGAGCCAATTAGGACTACATCAAACTGAAAAAGCTCCTATAAAGCAAAGGAAACAATCAACAGAGTGAAAAGGCAACCTATGGAATGGAAGAAAATATTTGCAGACAGTATATCCGATAATGCATTAATACCCAAAACACATAAGGAACTCATACAACTCAGTAGGAAAGAAATGAAGTAACTTGATTATAAAATGGGCAAAGGACATAAACAGCCATTTCTTGAAGGAATGTATACAAGTGGCCAACAGGTATATAAAAATTTGCTCAACATCAGTAATCATCAGGGAAATACAAATCAAAACCACAATGAGACATCACCTCACACCTGTTAGGATGGCTATCATCTAAAAAAAAACAAAAGATAACAAGTGCTGGCGAGGATGTGGAGAAATTGGAGCCCTTGGAACACTGCTGGTGGGAATAAAAAATGGTGCAGTTGCTATGGAAAACAGTATGGAGGTTCCTCAAAAAATTAAAAACAGAATTACTATATGACCCAACACAATCCCACTTCTGTGTGTGTGTGTGTGTGTGTGTGTGTGTGTGTGTGTGTGTGTGTGTGTGTGTGTGTATATATATGAAAGAACTGAAATCAGGATTTCAAAGAGATATACTCCCATGTTCACTGCAGCATTATTCACAATAGTTAAGATATGGAACAACCTAAATGTATATCAATGGATGAATGGATAAAGATGTTTTATGTATGTACAATGGAATATTATTCCACCTTAAAAAAGAATGAAATCCTGCCATATGTGGCAATATGGATGAACCTTGAAGGCATTATAAGTAAAATTAGCTAAGTCACAGAAGGACAAATAGTGCATGATTCCACTTATATGAGTTATCTAACATGGTCAAATACATAGAAACGGGGAGTAGAATGGTAGTTGCCAGGGACTGGAGGGAAGGGAAAAAGGAGTTGCTGTTCAACAGGTATACATTTTCAGTTCAGTATAAATTCTACAGATCAGCTGTATGACATTTTGCCTATAGTCAACAGTACTGTATTGGGCCCTCAAAAATTTATTAAGGGGAGAGATCTCATTTTTTTTGTGTGTATTCTTATAATAAAAAATAATTTTTACTTGCAAAGAATGTCAGTCTTGATTGATCTCATTACAACTACTGCAATTATATTTCATACAGTTACCTAACTTAAAAAAACTCTATATAATAATGTATACGTACATAAACATACATATTATGGATATTACCCCAAAATGAGTTTTCCTATGAAGGAATATATAACCAGCCATTACGATGAACGTAAAAAATAAAATACATTACTATATGTGGTATTATCTTTATATATTTATACTATGTTTATGTATTATATTATACTATGTTTAAGTAAAAAGTGCTCGTAAAAAGAGAGTGTGCTGAGATCAACCTGGGTGCAAAACCTGCACCAAGTTGAACTGGTCTTAGAACATTATTCACATTTCTTGGGCAGAGAAAGGCAAGGGGAAGCACCCTGCTCTCACATACAGAGGCATGACCATACCGCATTTTTGACCCTGACTCTGCGAGCATCTCCCAGTCACCAAGGCCATTTGAATACTCTGATTTGCAGAAACTACCTTCTGTATTCCCTTCATTCCAGGGAGGGCCTGCAAAGGGTTGCAGGATATTTTTACCAACTGTTCTAGATTTCCCTATATCTGAAACAATCCCAGTTATATAAGTTGCACTGAATTTAGGATTATCCTTTCTTTTACTGATGCACACGTCAGTTGTAATGGGAGTCCCCAGCTGCGTTTCTATTCCACAGCTCTAGTACGGGTCACGGTTGAGCGCCCTGCACATAATGTATTAACACGGTGCCAACATGGGAGACGCGGCTGCACAGTTACTGTCAACAATGGCAAAACACTCTGCTGCTCAGAGCTAGTGATCCTTTGACAGCTGCATTTTACCAGAGCAGATATAAATCTTCAATGACATCAACTGAGAAACAAAACCAATGTTGATAGTAAATAGATGACAACCGAAGAATGCTGTCCCTTCAAACTGACACTGGAGCATTATTCATGTTGAAAACGACCTCCTTTTGATTGAAACTAACTCTCAAATCTTAAAAAAAATGGTCATGGGGTTCTTACCAAATAAATATTGCATGACAACGAAAACACCCAAGCCAAAAATCTCAGACGGGACTCAGGAGACAAAAGCAAATTTCGCTCCATAAAATGTCCTTTCATGTTGTCAGCAGCATTGAATCTTTCTTCAACTATGAGCCCCCTCCTGAAAATTCTCAACTTTAAAGCAGGGTGCTACGAGAAAAGGTTTAAAGAAAGTAGAAAATGAACACAAGATTAAAAAAATTGAAAACAAGCACAGCACACAAAGCAAAGGCTAAAACAAAAATTAGCGAGTATATGGGGAGAGGTAAAAGCAGAAGAACATGGTCGAGTGTTCCTGCATACATTATGTCAATTAATTCACAATATAATCCTTGATATAGGCACTACTGTCCCCATTTTACCAATGAGGAAACACACACATGACAACATGGGTAATCTGGGGTGAAGTTGAGATTTACCCTCTGATTTGTCTCATTCTTTGGCTTCGAGCCATGTTACATATCCACTATCATCACCCTGAAATTAACGTTTTAAAATCTTGAAATCTGAATTTTAAAATATCTTACTTCCTTTCCAACTTATTTCATTTCTAATGTATTTCTTTCTATTTTTAAATATTATAAATTCTGCTTATATTCTGAAAATATGAACTTATTTTACCAACTCACACCAAATGCTATACAGATTTCATAAAATGTCTTTCCTACTTATTAATATTATCATTCTTCTCATTCCTTGACTGTTCTGAGGATCCTGGAAAATCCTTTACATGTACGACTCCCACTCTCTCTTCACAGCAATGCTCTAAGTAGTGATTACTGTGCACGTGTCTCAAGAGAACATAGGTCCTTCGTTGCCCCCCACCAGGTGCTGACCTGGTCTGGGTGAAGATGTGCACTAGTGGGGGTGAGCCCCAAAGATATCTCTTTGGCTGCTGGTCGGTACTCTAGGTTTAAGGACAGGAGCAGCTAAGAATAAAGGCATTTCTTCTGACTGTCTGGGCTAAGCAGTCTGCATCTGAAACACAGCAACAGTAAAGTCTTTTGACCACAGGACTTGGTCTGGCACCAAAACACTACATGTCCTAGAAAAGCGGCCTTCAACCTTTTTCTCATAAACTTCCTAAAATAATTTTGAAAAATTATGTACCCTCTTCACACATTTTTTAAATTGACATCTAGAAATTTTAAATATAAATTTAAAGAGTTGCAAAGGGTATAATTTCTGGTGTGCTGGAAACATTGACATTTAATTTGAAACAGTGATATCATTCTTAAGTGGATCCAAGGGAATTTATCATAGCAAAATGATTCCACCATCAACCATTTAAAAAAAAAAAACACCTGTACAACTCCTCTTTAACAGAAATTTGACACTATTTTTTGCCCTGAACTTATACTTTGATTCTACTTACCCCTCACAAATTTAGAATTTTAGCCTACTATATTTTAATGCCTGACCATGTTTTTTATATATTTTTAAAATCTGATCGTAAGGCTCAACATGGGGGGTTGAGAGTAAGAAAGAGAGAGGGAGGGAATACATATATTTCCTTCTGGAATATACCTCAACATTATAATAGTCGTATATGACAAGCCCACAGGTATCATACTCAGCAGCAAAAAACTGAAAGATTTCCTCTAAGTTCAGGAATTAGACAAGGGTGCCAAACTTACCACTTTTATCCAACATAATAATGGAAGTCCTGGCCAAAACAACTAGGCAAGAAGAATAAAAAGCATCCAAACCCAAAGGAAAAAGTAAAATTGTCTGTTGGCACATGACATGATCTCGTCAATAAATGGTGCTGGGAAAACTGGATATCCATATGCAGATGGTGTATCTTAAACACCACACACAAAAATCAACTAAAATGGATTAAAGACTTAAACATAAGACATAAAACCATAAAACTCCTAAAAGAAAATATAGTGGAAAATCTCCTTGACATTTGTGTAGGCAATGATTTCTTGGATATGACACTAAAAGCACAAGCTACAAAAGCAAAAATATCCAAGCAGGACTACATCAAATTAGAAAGTGTCCGCACAGCAAAGGAAACAATCAACAGAGTGAAAAGGCAACCTATGCAATGGGAGAAAATATTTGCAAGCTGTATCTCTGATAATGAGTTTACATCCAAAATATATAAGGAACTCATACAACTCAATAGCAAACAAACAAACAAACAAAAAACCCAATTAGAAAATAGGCAAAGGACATAGAGATTTCTCCAAAGAAGATATACAAATGGCCAACAGATATATGAAAAGATACTCAACATCAGTAATTATCAGGGAAATGTAAATCAAAACCACAATGAGATGTCACATCACACACGTAAGGATGGCTATTATCTAAATAATAAAAGATAACAAGTGCTGGTAAGGATTTGGAAAAATTGGAACCCTGGTAACACTGTTGGTAGGAATATAAAATGGTGCAGTTGCCATGGAGAACAGTACTCAGGTTTGTCAAAACATTAAAAGTAGATCTACCAAACCATCCAGCAATCCCCGTTCTGGGTATACACTCAGGGACATAAAATCCTCATCTGGAAGAGACATCTGTACTCCTATGTTCATTGCAGTATTATTCGCAGTAGTCAGCATAGGGAAACAAATTAAATATCCATCTGTAGAAAGGAAATGTATATGCATACAATATAATATTACACAGCCTTACAAAAGAAGGAAGTCCTGTCATTTGCAACAGCATGGAAGTACTTAGAAGACATTACATTAAGTGAAATAAGCCAGACACAGAAAGACAAATATTGCATGATCTCACTTATATGTGGAATCTAAAA
This sequence comes from Balaenoptera musculus, assembly GCF_009873245.2. Lineage (NCBI taxonomy): Eukaryota > Metazoa > Chordata > Mammalia > Artiodactyla > Balaenopteridae > Balaenoptera > Balaenoptera musculus. Next base: position 28,926,430 of record NC_045793.1, on the reverse strand, counting down.
TAAAAAAGTCAAACTCATAATAACAGAGTAGAATGGTGGTTACCAGAGCCTTGGGGGTGGAGGAAAAGGAAAGATATTGATCAAAGGGTACAAACTTTCAGTTAAAAAAGGCTTAAGCCTACACATATCCACGGGTGACCATAGCTTAATTCTATTGATAACATTGAGAGAGTTCAGCATCAATTTTAACCCAGAATTTCATTCTTTCTGTTGTTAAGCTCTAAGAAAATAAGTAGATGGGACATTATTATAGCAATGTCTATCAATTTGTTTCCTTCCTATTTGATTGTCCCAAAATAATACAGTGATTGATAAGCAAAATCTATTTTTCCATCATTCAGCAGTTGAAAACTTGAATAAATCCTTCACCAACTTTGTTGAAAGCAGAGAAATAGAAGCCATCTAATTTACAGGAGGATTTATTACATCATTGGTAAATTGCTTTCTCAAAACTAACAGGAACATTAAAATTTTTCCTTTTGAAAGGTGATGTGGAGGTTTTTTCCACTCCAGAATGAACACAGCGTGGTTAAGACTCAAGCTGGGTTAGAGGTGTACCTTTTTTTGTAAAGTCAAGGAAGGGAGACTGAAAGTGGCTTGAGAGAGAACTTGCATTTAGCAGGTTCTTTCCTAGAAAGACGGGCTTTAGGGGAGAGTACTTATGAACTGGAGGAATCATATATCAATTCTATTAAAACTGAACTTGTGCCTGTCTAGCCCTTGGCAAGTCGTCTTGTTTACGCAGGTGGTCCCCCATCTCAGGGCAGTCGGCATAGCGAGGATCTGGAAGAGATCCTGAATCCCAGCCTCAAGTCACCACACAGAAGCAGAAGAAATGGCCCTTTAAAGTGAATATGCTTTCCAAGGAATTTCTAGAAAAATGGGAGCTTGGGGTGTGAGAATGAGAACTAAACATCCTGTTAGTCAGGGTAGGTACTGGCTCAAGTGTCACAGCCTGACACCTACTGAGAGACTGTATTTTTTAATACTCTAAATAGTAGAGAAAAGAATTTTAATTATAGACCACCAGTGAGCCATATTACTTGTGGCTGGTGCTAGACAGGAACCAGGAGGTATAATATAGAGCCTTTGTCTTTAAGGAGCTTCCAATTTACTTGAGCCATCTGCTAAGAAAGTTAAATTCAAGCAGGAAGAGGATATGTGGGTGATATTATTAAAGCAGTAGCTCAGGGGAAGCAGAAGGAAGGCAGCTACAGGATGCATCGTTCTAGGACGGAAGGGTGTGATGTCAGAAGTTCCGGGCAGCACGAGGTGTGTCTCCAAGGAAGTGCACCAGAGAAAAGTTAAAGGTGTACATTCCCCATGACAGAAGGCATTTGCTAACCAAGAGAGGCCTACATACAAAGACATTTTGCCCCTTCACCTCTTCCCCTCATCCCCACCTCCACCCTACCCAAAAGTGATAGAAAGAGCATACGAGCAGGCAAAACAAGACGCGTGTGAGGAACAGACAGCAGTACCCTTTTCCCTGGGCAGGTTTCTGGGAAAGCTGGGAGGAAGGAAAGGAAAACCCTACCCTTTTGAAATGGGTAGGTTCTGACTTAAAGTGGTCTGAAATTTTAATACCTGAACATGTTATTTAATACCTGAAAATGGGCAGCAAAGCTATGGTTTCTGCCAAGATCTCTCCCAAGGGCAGGGGAGGGTGATCCTGGAGCACGTCTGAGAGCAATACCAGAAGATAAGTTAAGTCTTTTGCTACTTACACTTGGCCAAATTTATCCCGTGCAGTAAATTGGCTACACAGATCAAATAAAATAATGATGAAAGCAACTCTAAAACACTGCTCTGGAAAAAAGTCACGGATTGTAAGGGGAAGTTATTTACAAGCTGTAAATCCATTCTCGAGATGTTGATAATCATAGTTATATACACTTTCTCCCAAGCTCTCTCACTGCTGTTTTCCATTAGTGCTCTTCAGCAAGCATCTGGAATCTTAATCGATCATATTTTCCCCTCTAATTCAGATGCCACGAATTATGAGGATCCACACATTAGCTTCCTTTACTTGCAAACAAACTCTCAATGAATGTAGTTTCTGTATTTGGCCAGTGTTTGTCTCTTTAGGCCTCATTTTCTTCTGCACCAGTAGTATGAGTTTTAGAGAAATCTTATTTCTGGTGAATTTATGTAAGAGGAAGGAATCTCATATTTTTAACGATGGAAATGATAAAAGATGAAACTTGTGTGCTGTTTGAGTGTTTTCCTTTTGATTCATTAAAAACAGGCATACTTTTTGATAGATCATTTAAAAATGTAGTGTATTCTCTCTCTCATCAGCAAGAGTAGCTGGCTAATGAATTACACTTCAAAACTAATTCTGGCATTAGTAAATTAAAATGAAAACTACTATGTTTTTAAAAAGCACGGTTACCTTTCTATTGGTTTATTTGCAATCTGTATTTAATCTCTCTTAAACACTTGTCCTAGTAGCTTGTCATTCTGATAAGCTTTCCATTTATAGCTGCAATATTCTTTCAATAGTTTGACAGATTATTACAATTATGGTTCAGAATTTAAAGTTTCCAGAAACGGGTACTGAAGCCTGTGTTTCCCGTCATTTTCATGAGGTAGAAGAATGTTCTATCCTAAAAACCATAAATATATTTCTCTAATGATGCAACTCATCAGTTTTTCTTACTGCTCCTTGCCTTTCTGTTTTATTACTTTGAAGGGGGGGTGGGGACAGAGACCAATTAACCTTCAAAGGTCTTTAATAAGACAGCATTATGGGATGAACGAGATAGAGGGTATAGCAAAACACAGTGCTGCTTCCCAGGATCTTTTTGTGTGTGTGGCAAGAACATTTAACATGCGATCTACCCTCTTCAAGAATTTTTAAGAGTATGATGCAGCATTGTTAACTATAGGTGTGATGTTGCACAGCAGCTCTCTAGAATTTAGTCATCTTGCCTGACTGAAACTTTAAGCTCCTCAAATAGCAACTCCCCATTCCCTGCTCCCCCAAGTTCCTGATTTGTTTTTAACAACGAATTTCCTTCCTTCTACTTCCCCAGAAGCAAGGTCTATCTTGGCCCTCCATAGGGTATTATTAGCTTTTATGCTTTTAGGCACTCAAAGGATGCACATCATCTGCAGGGAAAGTGCTTTAAGATCACTACGTATCAGGAGATTGGGGACCACTACATGACCATGACAAATCACTCCCTACCCCTTTCAGCTTCAGCTGTCGTCTCTCTGACTACCACTCCACTTCCTTTCAGCTGGTATTGTTAAGGGTATGGGCTAAAACTGAAATAATGAAACGTCTGGAAACGGTAGAAAGCTATAAAAGTGGAGCAACAATGCTTCTGTACCTCATTCATAGAGAACAAAACTTTTCCTGGTTGACTGAGAGACTATGAAACGATGACTTACAAATTCATAAGTAATAGAATTTTCTCCACTGAAAATACCACTTGTCTACATTCCCTTCCCTATATTAAAAAATCAAAATTAAAAACAAAACTTTAATAGATGACCTCACTACCACTCTTCACAAATCAAACTTGTCTCTAAACACCACTTTTATTAGATCCCAGGTTCCATATTCTAAGTCATGTACCAACCTCACATGCTGTTTTCCACCTAATTGCCGGCAGGAAATCTGAATTACAAGAATGAAATAGGCAATGGCTAGAAATCTTGATTACATTTATTGGAAATATGGACTAAATAAGGCACTTTAATTAGTATCAGACAGAAGAATGAATTGATCTCCAATAAAGCACAAACTGTTGAAGCAATAAGATTTAGAAAACGTGTCCGAGGCATAATTCACTATGATGACGGAGGAGATGAATCTCTTTCCTGTTGTGCAAGATGAGTTCAAGATAAAAGTGACCACACTGCTGAAAAGCTGCAGTTGGTCAGCATTCAGGAGATACATTTTTAAGGAAATCTGCCCCTGGGATACAATGATAAACACAAATCTTTTAATTCTTTTTAAAAGTTAACTCAATCTTCGTGAAGAAACAGGTAAGATATTTTAGCCAAATTTCCTTGTGAAAAGAGTAATCAAAAGTGTATTGGAGGCTTAACTGTAATATTTTCTCTCTAACTCATAAGTATTTTAATTCATTTAAATTATCCATGTATATGTTCCCTATTATAGCATCTCTTTATGAATACATTCTGAGTTTATTAGAAATAAACTGAGACATATTCTGTGAAAACTTTTGCTATTTTTGGAAAAAATTATTGTTAAAATAACTATTTATATAAAAATTAACTCATTTGATTGACCAAATATTTAAGTATCAATTAAGTAAAAGACTTTGTAGAGATTATGCTAAATGAAAAAAAAGCCGGATACAAAAGACTACATTTTGCATATCATTTATATGAAATGTTCAGAAAAAAAATTACAGAGCTAGAAGGCATACGAGTGTTTTACTGGAACTGAGTAAGACTGCAAATGGGAATGAGGCAACTTTGTGAAATAATGTGTTTTGAAACTGAATTGTGATGATAGTGCACAAGTGTATAAATTTATTAAAAATCATCTAAATTTCAATAAAAGAATTTTATGCTATATAAACTATACCTCAGTAAAACTTTAAGAAAAGATTCTGTAAAAACATCATGGCATTGAGATTCTAAGGGCATTTGCACTCCCTCGAGAACTCACGGAGTACTAGAGTAGGGTAGTGTTTGTGACCCCCCCCCCCAAATTAATATGTTGAGGCCCTAATCCCCAATGTGATGGTATTTGGAGGCGGGGCCTTTGGGAGGTAAGTGGGCTCAGATGAGGTCATGGGACTGGAGACCCATGAGAATATTGGTGTCCTTATTATGGGATGAAGAGAAATGAGATCTGTCTCTTTACCATGTGAGGACACAGCAAGAAGGCAGCCATCTGTAGGGCAGGAAGAGGGCTCTCACCAAGAACCCAACCTAGCAGGGTTATTATGGTTCACTATGTAATTAGGATTAGTAACCAGAAAATACCCACAAAGAAAAATCCATCCCCAGATGGTTCCACTGGTAATTCTACCAAACACATAAAAAGTAATTAATACCAATTCTTCATACCCTTCCAAAAAGTAGAAGAATTTTATGAGGCCAATATAAAAATCAGACAGATGCCAACAAAAAAAGGATATTACAGACCAATCTCTTATGAATATAGATTTTAAAAATCCTCAACGAAATACTAGAGAAAGTAATCCAGTAACAAAAATAATTATATACATCACGGTCAAGTGGCAATTATGCCAGGAATGCAAGGTTGATTTAACACCCCTCCCCGAAAAAGCATATAATGTAATGTACCATATTGATAGAACAAAAGGCAAATACCATACGGTCATCTCAATTGATGCAGAGAAAACATTTGACAAAATCCAACACCCTTTCATGAAAAAAAACCCACTCAAACTAGGAATAGAGAGGAATTTCCTCAAACTGATAAGGGGCATCTATGAAAAAGGCACAGCTAACATCATGTTTAACAATGAAAGCCTATACTTTTCCTCTAAAATCAGGAATACAAGGATGTCTTTTCTTGCCACTTCTATTTCACATTGTACTGGAGGAGCTAGTCAGGGCAATTAGGCAAAAAATGAAATAAAAAGCATTCAGATTGGACAGTAAGAAATAAAACGATCACTATTTGCAAATGACATATTATGTAGAAAGAAGTCTAAGAAATCCAGTAAAAAAAGTACTATTAGAATAAACAAGTTCAGCAAGGGTGCAGCATGTGGAATTAATATACAAAAAATCAACTGTATTTCTATACACTGGCAATGAATGATCCAAACGTGAATTTAAAAGAACAATTCCATTAATAATAGCATCAAAAAGAATACTAGAAATAAACTTAACCAAAGAAGTAAAAAACATACTTTGAGAACTACAAAACATTGTGGAAAGAAATTAAAGATTTAGATACATGGAGAGATACCCCACGTTCCTGGGTAGGAAGACCTAATATTGTTAAGTTGGCAATACTCTCCAAACTGACCCCAGATTCAATACAATTCCTATCAGAATCCAAGCTGGTGATATTTACAAAATTTTTGCAGAAATTGACACCGTTATAAGGCAAATTGATCCTAAAATTCATACGGAAAACCAGAATAGCCAAAATAATCTTGAAAAAGAACATATTTGGAAGACTCACACACCTGATCTTAAAACTCAGTACAAAGCAATGGTAGTTAAGATAATGTGGTACTAGCATAAGGATAGACATATAGATGTATCAATGAAATGAAATTGACAGTCCATAAATAAACCCATGTATCTATCGTCAAATGATTTTCAAAAGAGTACCAGGAACATTTAATGGACAAGGAGTAGTTTCTTCAATAAATGGTGTTGGGACAACTGGACTGTCATACACAAAGAAGGAAGTTGCACCCTACATCATACCATGTACAAAAATTAAAATGGGTCAATCACCTAAACGTAAGAGCTGAAATTATGACAGTGTTAGGAGAAAACACGGGGGTAAATCTTTGCGACCTTGGATTTGGCACTGGATTCTTAGATATGACACCAAAAGCACAGCAACAAACAAAAACTAGGTAAACTGGACTTAAAGTTGTAAAACTTTTGTGCTTCAAAAGACAGTATCAATAAAGTGAAAAGATAATACACAGAATGGAAGAAAACATTTGCAAATCATATATACAATAAGGGTCTAGTATCTAGAATATATAAATAGTTCTTTCAACTTAACAACCAAAAGGCAAACAACTCAAATAAAAAATAGGCAAAAAACTTGAATAGACATTTCTTTCTCTAAAGAAGATATATGAATGGCTTCTACAGCATATGAAAAGATGATCAACATCATTAGTCATTAGAGAAGAGCAAATCAAAACCACAAGATATCACTTTACTCTTACTAGGATGGCTATATATTTATATATATTTTTAAAAGTCAAACAACAAGCATTGATGAGAATATGAAGAAATTTAACTCTCATACATTGCTGGTGGGAAAGTAAAATGGTGCATTGTGAAAAAGCATTTTGATGGATTATCAAAAAGCTGAACATAGAATGACCGTATCATTCAGTAATTTCACTCCTAGCTATATACCCAAAACAACTGAAAACAGGTACTCAGATGGGTATTTGTATACCAGCCTTAACTGCAGCATCATTCACAGCAGTCAAAAGGTAGAAACAACCCAAGTCTCATTAGCCTAGATGAATAAACAAAACGTGGTATATACATACAATGGAATATCATTCAGTCATAAAAAGGAATGAAGTCCTGACACATGCCACAAGATGGATGAACCTTGAAAATACGCTAAGTGAAAGAAGCCAGTCACAAAAGAGCACATACTATTGATATATATGATTCCTTTTATATGAAATGTCCCAAACAGGCAAATCCATAGAGACAGAAAGTCAATGAGTAGTTGCTTAGGGCTGAGGTGATTTGAGGCTGATACGTAAAAGGTAAAGAGTTTCTCTCTGAGGTGACAGGTATGTTCTAAAATCGATGATGGTTGCATAACACCGTGAATATACTAAAACAGCTAATGTTTAAAACAGACACCAAACCCCTCCCTTGACTCCATGTGCCTTGCTAGAAATGGTCCCAGTTTCTCTGTCTCCTCTCAAGCCTCCTCTTGAGAGGTTTTAACCTCTGAAAGAGCTGTTTATCCTCATTATTTTCACTTCACCGTGAATTAGTAAATTCTGACTGAGTACCTACTAGGTGCTAAGATATAAGATCAACAGGACAAGAGCTCTATCCAGAAGGACAGAGGAAGGGAAACAGTACAAGATACACAGATGAGGAACCCATTCATCTAAAAGTTATAAAGTGATGAGCCAGAAAGTATCTGTTTAGCATGGGGTTGTCTAAAGGAAGGGGTTGTTCTCAGCAAGTGATGTTTAAGTTTCTCAATACTCAGGATCCAGCTATAAAAAGGTAAGAGGCAGAGCAACTGCAGGCAGAGGGAAAAGCAAGTGCAATGATGAGAGAAGGCTGATAGGAACTTCATGAGGTCCAGGGAGGCGGAATAGTAACTGACCAGGGGAACAGAGAGACAAGGTGAGGTCCCAGAGGTAATGAGAGGCTGGTCAGGGGCAGACCTGTAGGGCTTTGTAAGGCAGGGTGAGAAGTTTCAGTTTGCTTCTTCTCAATCCCATAATACTCTGTGCACATCTGTCCCGTTACACTTAATTCTCTGTATACCTCCTTAGACTTTGTCTGCCCTAAAGAAAATCAAAGTTTCTCGTTCATCTCTATCTAGCCAGTGCTCAGCCAGAATCTCAGAGATGGAGGTTTCCTGAATGAAGAATCCACATATTGACACCGTTACAAGGCAAAAATCCTAAGGCCTGTAAGAAATTCTAAATAAAGTTTAAATGGAAGAAAAAATGTTATCGAAAGGCAGTGTGCAAATGAAGGCCAGGCAATTTTCATTCAAATTCCCCTGGCCCACCTGGTTATTTCTACCAGAGACTGTGATGTTTCCCAAGTTTGAATCCGTTAAAAAGAACATCTTCCAGACTTAATTAAACTCACTCTCAGAATATGAAACATAAAACTGCCAGCAAAGAACAGTTTTAGCACCTCCAGTTACTGCACGGTAGTCATTAACCGGTTCTCTAACTCAAGCCTACTCACTAAAGTATCCCAAGACATTGTCTAACATATCTACCTCAGCACCACCGCAGAGCTATAATACACAGAAATGGAAAAGCTACAGATTACATTTCTAGTAACTGAAATAGGATCAAGCACTGCCTTTTAAATAACACATGATAACAACACATGCATTCCTTACAAATGACTTACATTTAATTGCCCAATAATTAGCTTCACATTTGCATGTTGGATTTTCTGTTCGTGCTACACAGGGATTCTGCATAGCTCTAATTATAGCCTCATTACCCAGAAAAGCACACACTGATTCTAACACACAGTTGAGACAAAGCTAGCCAAATAACAGTTTCAGAGTGTAAAACCATACGATTCTTCAAAGAGATAAAGCACATGTCTTCAAGAGGGAAGAAAAACACATTTTTTTTCAACTGGCTTACTGTGGCCTTGAGGCTTCGGCCTGATCTGTCTGCAGTTTTTCTCCTCCTTCCACTTCCATTGTACAGTAAACAATTCGATTGGGAGCGACTGACTTCAAACCTTGCACTTCCATTATGACAATCTAAAGATAAGAAAAACGTTTCACTGATTCGTCAAGCTGACAACACTTAGCAATAGAGACAGCGGTATGAACTACATACAATTAGGAAGACCAATTGATAAAATTATCTGGCAATATCATGGTATTTTATCTTCTTTATAATCCACCTTTATTTATGGAAGGTAAATAACATTTTGAGAAAGTCTGGTATCTGAAGACGCATCTCCTGCCAGCTATGAAAGATTAAAGTCTCTAAATAGGAGCCATAATGAAGTAAGTCAGATATAAACTCAGAGCCTTAAAAAAAATTATGGCAGGTCTGCATGAGGCAAAGCAGAATTATTAATGAAAATTCAGTGAATGTGTTAAAAGGATACAGGTTGAATTCCACATAAAGCGACTGGTAGACACTGTCACCATCACACCAATTCATTGATATCAATACATGACATCAGAAAATTTCTATATTCACTTATTTTATATGACTACTAGCATTTATAAAAGAATTTTCTTCAGAGCCACTGTTTACCTTATGAAAATATGGAAAATATAACTTGGCAATGAATATCTTACTATTAACTTGACAAGGAAAACAATTTTCCCCATCCATTAAAGGTATATACCAATTTGATGCAGTCTACTGGAAAAGGGTAGAAAGACTGATATTACCTTATATATTTGTAACTCCTGGGGGAAAGGGAAACATAGTTTTCAAGTCTGCTTTTTATGTCTGTATAAAAGACTGCCAATCTTAAAATATGGTAACCTAACATTCTTACTGGATGTACACATAAAATATGACTACTACTGAATATCATTTATAATAGTTTTTTTAAATCAAAACTTGCATCATGAAGTTTCCTAAATTCTCAAAATTAATAAAATATATTCAATGACCTTTTTATACATGCACATGTATTGATCTCCTGTTGTATATGTATAAACAAGATTAATAGCATCATTCATGCCATGTAGCTACCAAAATATCCACTAAAAAGATATGTGTCATTTATTGATCTTTTAATACATTATGAAAATCATTACACTCTTCATAGAGTTCTGATATGAAAGTTAAGGCAAAAAGTCTCAAAGGAACAAACCATCTTAAAAGAACTTTTCTTCCTTTCAGTTCTGGTACAACAGCTTTTAAATGCCTACTATTTTTGTTGCATTTTTTCATAAAAACTTATGGGAAACTGATCACCAAAAAATACGGGTCAAATTCAGAACAATTTTCCTCCCTCAATCAAGGCTTTTGTCATTTTGTCACACTGAAATGCATACCAACATATGAATAAAAATGAAGACAACTGACAACAGACTATGAGAATTAATAGATAATAGTAACAGTTTTCACAGTTGCTCTAATACTCAAGGAAGTTTAGGTGAAGTACTAAACATGAAACAGAATTGAGTACACAAGATAAATCTAGAAATCTTGACGGCACTGGTTCCTATATGGGAATATGACTGTTTGTCCTGCATCTCTTTCTGTAGAATGTTTAATAGCCAAAGTGCAAGAGAGAAGAAAGGAAGCATCTGCTTAACACTATTTCTGTCACCTCTACTACAAGCTTCTATAAACAGGACCTCCTAAAACATACGAGTTGTGAAACAGTTTTTTGTCCCTCAAAACAATGCTCCCATCTGTGCCGGGAATGTTCTATCCTGCAGAATTGCCACTTTCAAAAGATGTAACTTCTGTTATGAATCCACACATATAAGTAAATAAAACACAGTTCTACAGATCTGACTTCCAAAAAGAATTTGAAAAGCGCAACTAGTCTCAATCATTAATGATAAAGGCGGCTAAGAATTCCATGGACCATCAACTAACCTAAGTTATCTTAGGTAACTGTTTCAACTAATTGCCAGCAAAACTTGATAATGAAACTACAGAAAATAAAACTGATCTGTGTTCTGTCTTTTCTTCCCAGATCTCTGGATAACTGATGTAATCAGGATAAAATAGACAAAGTTATTCTAGAAGCATAAAGAAGGGAGGCATGTACAAAATATGAAACTAGATAACACGCTTCTGAATAATGCATTGTCCGCCCACAGAGTTACATGGCACTCAGGCTTGTGCGGGTTGTGGGAAAAGGCAGCTGAGCAGTATGGTGAATAGGGGGACCACACACATACCTCCAAACACAGAGGAGGTCACAGGGTCTGCCAGCCTAAAACACGCAGTGTGAACATCAACTACATTCATGCCACTGACACCATTCCCCTTACAACAGACTCATAACTTCATGGATGAACGTTTTCCTAACCTTACTTGAATATTAAATTTTAACATACCATTGTTTGGCTTAGTGTTTTGTGAGTTAGCTTGTCTCTTGCTTTATAATTCTCTCTGAAGGCTTCATAAATGAAGAGACATAAGAGTAATCTTGTGAGACTAACTGCTGCGTTTTGATACCATCAAAGTTCCTAATTCAATAAACAATTATCGAGTCTACTGTTTTAGGCTGTTGGCACTGTTTTAGGCTCCTGGGATACCTCAGTAAACAAAAGAGAAAAAAAAAGACTTTAACTTCCTAAAGCTTACATTCTAGTAAAGAAAGCCAGATAATGAATAATAAATATAATAAATAACTGATTTATATGTTAGGTGGTGTGGTGCAAGAAGGGAGGAGTGGGTAGAAATTTTAAAGAAATGATAAAATTTTAGCAGTGTTTCAAATCTGCACTTTATTCATTTGACTCAGACTTCAGTTCCTAGAAAAACTCCTTCTCCGCTGGACCAGCTCTAAGTCTGACGGATGAAATGTGAAACCCTTAAAATGGCTTAACTGCTCGCCCTTCAGAGTTTTCTTAGGCTGAAATCTGGTGTCTGATGAGCGAGGCCTGGATAATGGGCGAGAGATAATTATTCAGTTTAGCTAGACTGAGGTCAGAGGCCTTGGGGCTGGAGGAGGTACCTGGTCCGTTCCCTCAGGTGTCCCATAGACAAGCAGTGTGTAGTCTGCCCTGAAAGAGACTTCATTTTGTTGTGAGACACAACTCCTCTTTAAAATACTGTAGGCAACATGGAACAGATCTGTACTATGCCATGATAGGAAAATATCTGCCTTATATAGACCTAGTAACAGAGGATGTCAAAACAATTGTAAAAATATGGAAGCTTCTCAGACCATGGCAAAATGAAGTTTTAACTCATTTCATCCTCCTAACACCCTTTTATTGCTAACTGAACAACCCTGTTTAAACATACTGGCAATGAAGCACAGAATAACAATTCATAGTTTCACAGAAAAACTAACTCATGAGCATAATTTTGTTTTCAAAAGGGAAAGAGAATTCATAAAAGCTAATTACTTAACAATGGTGTAAGATTTTTAAACAATAGAGAAAAGAGAAAGTGTTTTGAACTGTTTTCAGTTCTTCATGCTTATAGAGATAATGGTAAGTTTAAACATTACACAAATCATTTGCTTCCCAAATTATTTTTTTATTATTAATGAATTTAAATGCCAAACTCTTGTTAGAAAAAGTTAGACTGTAATTAAATAACTGATTTTGTTTTGTACAAAACCTTAAGAAAAAAAGAGTTGGCACTTTTCATTTTAGTTGGCAGGAAACCTGACTCAGGAATAATTGGGAAATTCTACACCTGAGATACTATGTAGTTTCAAATTAAACATCCTGAGGTTATGAGGTTAAAGAGATTGAGAAGAAACCCAGGAACAAAGCCACTTGGCAAAGTTATTAGCTAATCCCTGAACTGGGTATGGAGTCAGAAGAAAATCTCCTATTTCTACCCTGACACTGAATTGAATCTATTAACCTACAAAGAAAATGTTAGCCTGGAAGGGAAGAAAGAGAGGCAGTTGTCTTATCCTCAAGCTTGAATTTGTCTTAGAGTTGAATAAGTGGAGGAAAGAACAGAAGCAGACATTTGCTTTTTCTGCCATAAACGAAGCAAGCCAAGTGTAAGAGGTATCAACAAAAAAATCTAAAGCTGTACCTCCTAAGACTCCACATATTTTGCTTTGTCAACGAGCAAACTCAAACAGCAGTACTGGGACCTAGCAGAGAGAGTACATAACAATGCAAGAAAGGAGTTACAAGCTTTAATTTTTGAGAGGCTAAAAATTTAAGCTGGATATTGCGAGCATATGTGTGGGTGTTGGGTATAAACCCATATACATATACATGGATCAGCCCATATACAGAGTTTAGCAGTGAGGAAATGCCATCATGAAAAATATCCACAGGGAGCAGTAGTAGGGGTCAGTGATCAATGTCTTTGGTTTCCAGTGATTTGTATAAAAGGGATGAAACTCTGAAGTCTTGGGGAACACAATTTTAAATGCACAACATTTATTCTCGTTTCTTTTTAATGATATTTACTGTACCTGTAATGAAACGGCAAGTCCTAGAAAGGAAGAAGTCTTTACTTCTCATCATCTATAGTACCCAATACTGTACATTACAGCTGGTTTATGCGATTTGATTCTACAAAGATGATCTCGTAGTTAAAGCAGATTAAAAACAAGAATAACCAAAAGCTTGAAAGGAGTTTCCAAATTACAGAGAATTCAGTTATGTGTTTAAATCCTATTTCCACTCAAGCGTGTTTCAGTGGTTACTCTACCAATAAATTTCCACCAGCCTAGGTGGCGCCAAGAACACTTGCCTCAAAACTTGCATTATTTTATTATTTAACCCTAACACCACTGTTATGTTTAAAGGACAATTTGCATTAATTTGCATTCACACTCTGATTGCCTAGCACATGAAGAATAATTTAACTTCTTCAAAATATATTACACTGCTTTAAATTTGAAAATGTTACCACCAAGGTCAGCGGAAATGACCCTGTAGCCTCATTTACGCTGCCAGAAGCAAACACGGGATAAAGCCACTTACCTCTAAGGTGAATGACAGCACCACGTCGGACTTTGACAGCTGAATCTCATTCTCATCTCCTATGTCCAAAAAGGCAGAATTCTGTGAACGTTTTAATTTTTGTAATTTAAATTCTGGACCACCTTTCGAAACTGGAAGACTCTCCAAATTGGCCATTAGCAAATTCACTGAAGACCGCAACTCTTCTATATACATATTCTCCATCTCTTTTGCTATAAATCTGGGGAATTTTCTTTCCTTGAAAATAATTTTTAAAATAATAATGTTACACAAGTCATATTTCAATTTTATCGTAAAAGATTACATGATGTATATATACTTGACTGTCTTAGGAATTGTGATGCTCAGTATAATGCATTTACCTGATACTTCAGTCTCTAGGCTTTAAAAGCCTCAGGCTTTGGCAATTTTGATTATATTTAACTGTACCTTATCTACCTTACGGAGGATCATTATCATAAAAAATGAATAACATGATATACATTTTCAGATTAACTTTATTTTTGATATGGTATTTATTTAAGGGAAAAACCAACTCTAAAAAACATACATGTAAAAAGTTTTAGTGTATAGATGAATCTTAATTAGCCACTGGTATCTTTGAAATACTTGGAATAACTGGTCTATAAGAAGAATGTTCAGTATATACTGCTCTGACTGTTAAGAAACAAACATTTTAACAGTATCTCTCTTTCATACCACAGATGTGTTAGGCATTCAAATTGAAAAACCTTTACTATTAAATAGCAGTATGGCCATACTTCTAAAATTAGTTAACTTTCATGTCATACAAATGTATCAAGATCCCTTATTGCCATAAATTCAGTTTTTTAGTAAAGGTTTAGAAAAACTTAAGTTTAAAGACTAAGGTAAATTTATGATAAAAGCTGTACATGAAAAAGTAATAATATCAATTTAGGAGATTCAGTTTTCTTCCCAAATTACATGAGTGTTGCCATTCAGTCCTCAGATCTCTGCAATCAGACTTCTGTTTCTTTCACTCAGTTAAAAGGACATTCCAAGTACTGGTACTTAGATAGATATTAACAGCTATTGCCAAACTGCCCTTAGAGAAGGTTATACCCATTTACATTCCCACAAATAGCAAGTGAGGTTTCCTCACACTCTTGGCTCTTTCTTTAACCTCTGACAGCCTGGCACTTAGGTCTTCTCTCTGAAAAGTAGAGGGCATACAGCTTTATGATGGGAAATGCGATGTAATGTAATGACAGCTGTATAAAACTGGCTGGGGGATGACAGCCTAAAGCTGCCATCATTCAAATGAATGACTGCCTAAGGCTCCAGAAAAATCAATGCCTTTACTACTGTTTCCTTTGGCATCATTCAAACTGTAACCTAAGAAATCCCCATCTCCAGGGTGAATGGAATACATCCACAGTGCGTTCATCAACCTGCACCTGGTCTGACTCACTTGCACCAGTTTGTTCATGGGCTGGAAAGGAACATCTGGCACCACCTTATGAATCAGTCCCAGAGTCTTGGACCACCTGTTTTTCTTTTCCCTCAATATAATCTTGACATATTCTTTTAAAATAATTTACATATAATCAATATTAAAATTGCATATTTATATCACAGAGTGATTAAATATCTACATCCATAATTAACTTTCCCAAGGAAGGTTCTTAAGTATCCTTTTAATATTCCCCTATAGCTTGAAGCAACATTCCCACACAGTAAGTTTGCATCCTCAGAAAAAAACACATAAGTACTCATTTATATAATACCTTGGTTTCCTTTGGGGATGGAGGGAATAATGTTTTGGATAGTTTTTCAATACATGCAAAAAAGGAAAAAGATAAAATAAAGCATAAAAACATTTTTACATTTGTGGACTAATTTTAAAAGCTGTCATAAAAAGCATCCAAAACTCAGATATAAGGCAAAAAGGTGAGGGAATAGGTCCTTCCAACGTCATGTGTGAGCAAAGGCCATCCAAGGATCATGTGGGGGAAATGTACCTAGTTCAATTTACTGTTTACATTGATTAAAGATCCTGTTTACAAGTGAAGTCACACGTTACTTTGTAGAATTTTGTCTGGTAAAGATATAAATAATGTGTGTCTGGTGACTAAGATAATCCAATGGTTATAGTTTAAATCCCTGTTGGAAATTAACCACTGTTTTTTTTTTAACTACTTTTATATCTAATACTTGAATCTTATTTTAACTTTGCCTAAAAACACCTACTTTTCAAATGCCCCTTAGACTAGTTTTAACATCTAACTAGTTTGCTCATTAATTATACACTGAGTACAATCATTACTGTTTGTTCATTTTATATTCGTGTAACAGTCACAGTTTTGCCTTTTAGAAATATTTTAGCAAAGCAAAAGGCAAGTATATCACATGTTTGAAAGTCTGGATGTACCAGTTATTTTCTCCAAATTTTTAAGGTGTTTTTTAATGGAAAACTTAGCATTAGCACATGAAAAAAAATCTATTCTTACTTAGCTTTCATTAAAAACACTTCAGCCATTATCATTTTTCAAGGAGGAGATTGGCAGGAATCACCCAAATTGACTGTTTCATCAGCATTTTCAAACTTTTCAGGAAATAGACTACACTAGATTTTCTTTTTCTCTATGGGAAAAAAACCCCCAACAACTCTCTCTTAAAGCTCTGAGGTTTGTCGATAGTATTTCATAAATTTTATTTAGCCTGCTTATGTTGCCTCTTTCTTGGAAACAAAATCAACTGTACAACGAATGTACATATTAAATTTGATCTTTTAAATTAGAACAGCATCAGAAATAGGGTTATTCTGTAGTTTACCTGTGAGTTGTTCCTATAAACCAGTTTCAACGTTCTAATTTAGTCCTCTGTACAGCTTAGCCCATTAGCAGCCCTAACACACTATATACATTTAAAAAAATTTGCTCCATAAAATTTCCATTATTCAAATTTAGTCACTGTAAGAGTTCTTAACTTCCTAGTAGGTGAAGCATGGACCAGAGTGGTAGGATGAACGTGGTGACAACTGTCAGATCGTGGAAATACTTTGAAGACAGATAGAAATGGATTTCCTGATAAATGTGGCATGAGGAAAAAAGGAGTCAAAGATGATTCCAAGTTTCTGAGCCTGATGTACTAGAAAGACAGTATTGCCAAGAACTGGCCTACCCTGACCACTTGACTGGAAATTGTCAACACTCTCCTTCCCTCCCACATTCCTGATTCCACCTTCCCTGCTTTATTTTCTAAGTAGCAAATGATCACCTTCCATAATTCAGTTACATAGCAAGTTTATTCCTTATTGTAAGTCTCTCCCAAATAAAATGTAAGCTCCCTGAGGGCATGGCAGGAATATTTTTGTCTGGTTTTATCCTAAGAGAACTACATTTGTCTGGATGTATCCCAAGTGCCTAAAATAGGGCCTGGTTATCTTAATAGGTGTTCAAGAAATATTTATTCATTGAATTTATGAATAGAAAAATTCAGGCTCCAAAAGGTTAAATAAGTTGCCTATATCGAGGAAACAGCAATCCTGGATCTGGCCCACAGGTCTTTCTGGCCCAGTCCACTCACATTTTTTTCTACTACTACTTCCTAATTATGCCTTGGCTAAAATATTAAAGTCAGTGTTTACATCCCTTGAAACAGACTTCTGCCCTGTGGTTTCAGTGTTATTATACTGTGTTGTGAAGCGTGACAGGTGTTACTAATAGTTGACTGCAAACTATAAACTATGAATAAACCACACTTCTGGATTTATGAGATTGAAGAGGTATCAGGGCCTAAGAGAGCAAACCTAAGCTCTGGAGTCCAAAGACCAGCGTTTGAGGTCTTTTGATTTGTTAAGTAATCTTCCCTATACCTCAGTCTCCTTGTCTATAAAATAGATTCATTATATCATCTGCCCTTGTGGGTTCATAGGATTATTGTAGAGATCTAAGACAACAGGGTCAGTAAGTTATAATTAGCCTTATATTTTATGAAGGTGGCTTAAATTTGGTGAAACTGAAGTAGAAGACAATTAAACATGCTCTATCTGCTATGTCAATATATTTGCCGAAAGGCATTATATTTTGGGGTGGTTTTTTGCTGCTGTTGTTGTTCCAATCCCATCAACTTCAATTCCTTCCTTCTCCATGCTTTTTCTTTTTTTTTTTCATACACACACACTGTATTTTATTTTTACAAGAGATAAACTGACACCAAGCATTGTAAATGGATGACCACAACAAAAGCAACAATGATTGCAATTACCAAACACGAAACACACTCATACTATGTCATAATATTGACATTCAGTCCAGTAATCCTCCACTGTAACAGCTCCTTTACTTTGCAGTGAAAATTGATTTGTATATTTTTTGCCTCTGAGAGTCCTTGTGGGATTTTGTTTTCTTTTTTAAATTCAAACAGGAAGTCACAAAAATTATAATCATCCTCATCAGTCACTCAGTCCCATGTAATTAATTTTTTTTTATCTTGATCTTTTGTTAGCACTTTTATGAGTTCATCGGTTTTTCATTAGAGTTCTGAAAATGCTTATTCATTCAGTTCAGCAGTATAGTCAGTTACCAGAAACCTGTATCCACGCTTCTTCTACTTTATCAACACTTCTGATGAAATCATCAAGGTCCCGTCAAAGAGAAGCTGCTGTTTGTGCAGCACTGACCCTGCTCCTCTCACTCAGTCCAGAGGTTACACACACACCACACATTCTCCTCCACAGACATGAACTCGGGAACACACCCAAGGCTTTCCATCCTATTCTGCAACCCTCTAGAAATTCATCTCAACTATCACATATTCAGCCAGGCCCTTGAAGAAGTTCAACTTATGACACTGTGTACAGCTCAGGTACAATCTAAATACAAGTAGGCAACTGAGAAATGCTGATCACAGGTCCAGGGTCCTGCCCACAGTGCCGGGCACATCTCTCTGGATTCTCTCTTAGCCTCAGGGCTTTAAGAAAAGCAGTGCCTTTCCAGACACAGACAGCTTCCAACTCAGGTTAGGATTTTGGGGAATGCATTTCTCTCTCTAAAGCTTCCAAAAGCCTCAAGCTAATACTCGATTCCTAGCCTGAGAATTCCACATCTGAATCTCTAGAATGATGTAGTACCTCTCCAGAGGGTGGTAACAAGGTGTGTTGTCTTTTCACCCTCTGCCCTTGGCTTGGTTCTCACAACTAACGGTCATCTCTGTTACCCAATTTCTCTCAATTTTCTGTGTATTTCTATTTATCTCCATTTCTCAACAACTTTGCTACTTTTAAATTTAATACACATTTAGATAAACACAGTACTAGTCTTAAAACTTACATATTCATAAATACATTTTTCTTTGAAAAACACATAACTTCAATAGTCAAATGCAGTATGGGATATATCTCCTTAAAGTGCTGGAAAAGTTCACTGTCTTGATTTGGGTGGTGGTTAATACAGGGTGTATACACGTTCATCAAGCTGTAAACTTAAGATCTGTGCACTTTGCTATATACATGTTATGCCTAAAGTTTTTAAAATGAAGAAAAATCCCCAATAGAGAGGATTCTTCAGAGAGACAGAGACAGAGACAGAGACAGAGACAGAGACAGAGACAGACACAGACACAGACACAGACACAGACACAGAGGGAGGGAGGGAGAAAAGGAGAGGGAGAGTCTATCAAATACTCAAATTTTTCATTTAGCAAAAGGAAAAAAATCTTATTCTCAGATCAACAGCATTATAACCTCAAGTCTATTTTAAGAGACTAAAATTTTATTTTTACCACTGAAGTAAATTAATGCATCAATTTACTAGAGAATGATTTAGACAAAGAGTCCTCAGACCTAAAAAGAAACTCATGGCTTTTGTTTGAAATCTATTTCTGTTCACACAATGATTGTATAAATAAAAGTAAATAAAATATTGCATTCAATATGCCCTACGAGACTCTGTACTAGAAACTTCAAATTATATTTTTCATCCATTCAAATATTAGTTGACACCACTGTGTGCCAAGCACTGTGCTAGATACTTCGGAATATACTGTATGATTTTGCAGGCACGATGGTTTTCTCTCTGATTATATTATACTTAGTGCAATATTAAAATTCTTCTAAGTCTGGCAGTTTGAGAAATTCAGGCATTGCTTTAAGAATAATCTACAAAAGTTATCACTGAATTTAAACATCTTATATAAGGATGGATATGTAAAATAGATAATATGCTCCATTTTAGATAATATGCATTCAGGTACCTGGGCTTAAGAGGCATGCATGGAGATGAGAAAGTAAAATTATTCTGGCTTTAACTATACAAAACTCTTTCAGCTCACAGAAATCTAAGTACAGAAAGAAATGCAGTACAGTATATCAAAGTTAACAATTTACCTTTGCCATTTTCTCTGCCAATTGCAAACGACCATCAAGTTCCCTTCTGATCTGGGCTGCTTGTTCATCTGCATTATCCAACTTAAAAATAAAACAGAAATCACACATACATGATTACTTAATGGCAGTGACCTACAGATTAAAGCAAAGACAAAATGACTCCGAAAAAACTTTATAAATTCTCTCAACTACCTACTGAGAACACAGAAAGTTGTTTAATTAGATTGATAGTCTAATTAAATTTCTTGGGCACTTTTCATTGTGGTTTGCTCACAAAAAAGGTAATAAGTCTCTAAGGTTAATAGCTCAGCTTACCAAAAAATCTAATTATAATAATTCTTTGCTCAAACTGTCCACAACAAAGCTAAACCAAGAAGTCCTTGTTTCCTTGAGGATGCATTAAGCTGTCATTAAATTTATTCAGGCCACCCTTCCGCCTTCATTAAGGTCAGTCCTAAATAGTTCAAAATAGATAAATCTCTTGTTTTGTTCTTTCAAATTCCCAAAATGCATTTCTGGATAGTGAGATACTGAGTAATGCTTCATTTTTTTCCTTGCTCTTTCAAAAAATGTTTCCTTCATTTATATAAGAAGTTTTTATTCGTGCTAAACTATCAAAGCACTATTTGATTGATTGCTATAACTTTCTACCATTTAAGTCTTCATATGCCCCTCATTCTAGTACCAACAGGCTCATACTGCCAAGAAATCCTTTCACAGACCGGCACCACGTTAGAATTCCATTCTCTTGTTCTAAATTTGATTGAAAGCTTAGCATGCTATCCTCATTTTTAAAGATATTTCCATCTACATGGAATATTACTTTAACTTCTCCACTGACATAATCCTTAACTTTTTCTATAACTTCTTTTAACTTTTCCTCATGAGTCCTTCTATCTCCCTGTATTAGTTCATTAAGAACTCTTAAATCGAGGCAGTTCTATGAGCCATGCACAGTGTGGGCTGTACTGGGTGGGTTACAGATGTGAACAAGGCCAATGTTTCTCTTTAATTCCTTCCCCTCTCCCATTTCCCTCATTAAGAAGCCTAGACCACACAATACAACCATACTTTAGTAAAAGTCCATCTAAAAATTGGATTAGTACTGAGTACAACATTAAACACCTAGGAGAATACAGATTAACTTGTCCATTTGCTGAAGAACTACAAATTTACCATGTTACATTAAAAAAAATAGCCTTAGTAAGAAAAATTCTGAAAAAGATGAGTAGGGGCAAAGCAGGTCAGTAGGATGGTGGTGTCAGAATGTATATGAAGGGTCAAGAAGAAAGGTAGATGCTCCAGTAAGAGGGCACCAAACGTCTGGAGGTGAGAGCAGAAAGTGGTTTGGGGAATGGAATGGGGGTAGAGGGGGGAGAAGGGAAGGTTCATGAGAGATGGGGCTGGAGAGAGAGGTGGGGCTACCTTATAAGCCTACTCTTCACAGGCGAATTAGGGAGCTTGGAATTGCTTCCTATAGCACTGGGATTTCACCAAGAGGTTTTAAGCAGGACTTTGGAAAGGTCACTGTGTCTGTCTCCATCACAAACAGGTTAAGAGGGACATAAGGAAGTCTACCTGTCCATCTATATCAATCCATCTATCTGTTTGTTTGACAGATCTAAGGTCACCTTCCCAAAAAATATGTTTCCAAATTTATTTTAAAACATCAAGTTTATTTACGCAAGATTTTCTTAAACTAAATCCTTGTTGTAAAGGAGTTGCTATGCCATCTCAAAAAAAAAATACATTTTAATTGATTCATATTCAAAATCAAACAGAAACAAGTCTCTCTTCACTGCGTCTGAAGTCAAAATGACTTACATTAAAAACTAACAAAATTATTAAGGAAAAAAATAGGTGATAAATGCCTATTCCAGGTAACTGAAATCAAGGTCCTAAAAACAAAAATTATGTGTAAGAACACTAACTACAATACCTCAAATACAGTAAACGTAATATGGGATATCTTCTCATTTTGCTTAAATGCTGATAAATATTTTTCCACAAAAAATAAAAATAAAATGGTTACCTGCAGTGAAGAGTTACAGTTCCACCAAGAAATAGCATTTAACATCTTAAAACCTTAAAAATTCTCCTTCATATTTTACCACAAAATATTATTTAACATCTTTAACTATTTGTATCTTCATATTAAAAGTTCTTATTTAGTTTTAAATGGAATTGTTTGAGTCACTTCTGCGGTCTGCAAGTGTTTTCTTTCTCAGAGTTTTCTACTACTTTTAAAAAATATTAATGCCTTAACTGAATTTGTCTGAAAAAATACAGACAAAGAAAAGCAGAGCATTACTGTACTAAACTGTCTGTTAATAGCAATCAGAGACTGGAATGTTACTGATGACTACAGTGTCATTTTTGTGAAACTAGAAAAGCATACTTCCAAACATGTTTACAAAAAAAAGAGGAAAAGCTAACATGATAAAGACAAACAATAAAACATTTATTGGTTGTCTTTGTTTTATGTAATGCTAGACAGAATTCAAGGAGGTAAATCAGCTGATTAACTATAAGTAAGAATTTTAGTTTACCATTCCATGTGCCATATGTTTTGTTTTCTTTTGAGTATTACCAAACTCAAACACAGTTGAAAGTTTATATAATTTTTATGAATGCTTTTTTTTTTTTACATCTTTACTGGAGTATAATTGCTTTACAACAGTAAATCAGCTGATTAACTATAAGTAAGAATTTTAGTTTACCATTCCGTGTGCCATATGTTTTGTTTTCTTTTGAGTATTACCAAACTCAAACACAGTTGAAAGTTTATATAATTTTTATGAATGCTTTTTTTTTTTTACATCTTTACTGGAGTATAATTGCTTTACAATGGTGTGTTAGTTTCTGCTTTATAACAAAGTGAATCAGCTATACATATACATACAGCCCCATATCTCCTCCCTCTTGGGTCTCACTCCCTCCCACCCTCCCTATCCCACCCCTCTAGGTGGTCACAAAGCATTGAGCTGATCTCCCTGTGCTATGCGGCTGCTTTCCACTAGCTATCTATTTTACATTTGGTAGTGTATATATGTCCATGCCACTCTCCCACTTTATCCCAGCTTACCCTTCCCCCACCCCGTATCCTCAAGTCCATTCTCTAGTAGGTCTGTGTCTTTATTCCGTCTTGCCCCTAGGTTCTTCATAACCTTTTTTTTTTTTTTTAGATTCCATATATATGTGTTAGCATACAGTATTTGTTTTTCTCTTTCTGACTTACTTCACTCTGTATGACAGATTCTAGGTCCATCTACCTCACTACAAATAACTCAATTTCGTTTCTTTTTATGGCTGAGTAATAGTCCATTGTATATATGTGCCACATCTTCTTTATCCATTCATCTGTCGATGGACACTTAGGTTGCTTCCATGTCCTGGCTATTGTAAATAGAGCTGCAATGAACATTGTGGTACATGACTCTTTTTGAATTATGGTTTTCTCAGGGTATATGCCCAGTAGTGGGATTGCTGGGTCGTATGGTAGCTCTATTTTTAGTTTTTTAAGGAACCTCCATACTGTTCTCCATAGTGGCTGTATCCATTACATTCCCACCAACAGTGCAAGAGGGTTCCCCTTTTCTCCACACCCTCTCCAGCATTTACTGTTTGTAGATTTTTTGATGATGGCCATTCTGACTGGTGTGGTGATACCTCACTGTAGTTTTGTTTTGCATTTCTCTGATGATTAGTGATGTTGAGCATCCTTTCATGTGTTTGTTGGCGATCTGCACATCTTCTTTGGAGAAATGTCTATTTAGGTCTTCTGCCCATTTTTGGATTGGGTTGTTTGTTTTTTTGATATTGAGCTGCATGAGCTGCTTGTAAATTTTAGAGATTAATCCTTTGTCAGTTGCTTCATTTGCAAATATTTTCTCCCATTCTGAGGGTTGTCTTTTCGTCTTGTTTATGGTTTCCTTTGCTGTGCAAAAGCTTTTAAGTTTCATCAGGTCCCATTTGTTTATTTTTGTTTTTATTTCCATTTCTGTAAGAGGTGGGTCAAAAAGGATCTTGCTGTGATTTATGTCATAGAGTGTTTTGCCTATGTTTTCCTCTAAGAGTTTGATAGTGTCTGGCCTTACATTTAGGTCTTTAATCCATTTTGAGTTTATTTTTGTGTATGGTGTTAGGGAGTGTTCTAATTTCATTCTTTTACATGTAGCTGTCCAGTTTTCCCAGCATCACTTATTGAAGGGGCTGTCTTTTCTCCACTATATATTCTTGCCTCCTTTATCAAAGATAAGGTGACCATATGTGCATGGGTTTATCTCTGGGCTTTCTATCCTGTTCCATTTATCTGTATTTCTGTTTTTGTGCCAGTACCATACTGTCTTGATTACTGTAGCTTTGTAGTATAGTCTGAAGTCAGGGAGCCTGATTCCTCCAGCTCTGTTTTTCTTTCTCAAGATTGCTTTGGCTATTCGGGGTCTTTTGTGTTTCCATACAAATTGTGAATTTTTTGTTCTAGTTCTGTGAAAAATGCCACTGGTAGTTTGATAGGGATTGCATTGAATCTGTAGATTGCTTTGGGTTGTATAGTCATTTTCACAATGTGGATTATTCCAGTCCAAGAACATGGTATATCTCTCCATCTGTCTGTATCATCTTTAATTTCTTTCATCAGTGTCTTATAGTTTTCTGCATACAGGTCTTTTGTCTCCTTAGTTAGGTTTATTCCTAGATATTTTATTCTTTTTGTTGCAATGGGAAATGGGAGTGTTTTCTTAATTTCACTTTCAGATTTTTCATCATTAGTGTATAGGAATGCAAGAGATTTCTGTGCATTAATTTTGTATCCTGCTACTTTCCCAAATTCACTGATTAGCTCTAGTAGTTTTCTGGTAGCATCTTTAGGATTATGAATGCTTTCTTAAAGGTTGACTTCTCAATTGAGATAATTGCAGTTTCACATGCAGTTGTAAGAAATAATTGAGAGATATCCATTGTACACTGCCCAGTTTCCCTCAATGGTAACATCTTACAAAACTAGACCATCATGTACAAGCAGAATACTGATTGATACAGTCATCCATCTTATTCCAATTTCCTTAGTTTTATGCACACTCATTTGTATGGATTTCTATACAATTTATTATCTGTCTAGGTTCATTCAGTCACCACAGTCCAGACACTGAACAGTTTTAACACCATATGTTGCCCTTTTATCACCACACCCACTTCCTCCACCCAATCCCCAGCTGGTTAGTTTTATACAATGTACCTCATTTTCAGAATGTTTAAAAATAAATTTAGTAAGGCAAATAGATTTTCTTTTAATTTCCATTATTAAATTGGAGATGTGCTCCCATGCACGAGAGACTAACATTTATAAACACTGGCTTGGGGCCACAGACCTCTTTAATCTACACATTCACTGCCTAGGTGCTTTCCTCAAAGCCCATGGCCATAAAGAGCATCTATTCACTGATAACTCCCAAGTATGTATTTATAGCTCCAACCTCTCACCAGAGGGCCAGTCTGTTATTTTCAACTGCCTACCTACCATTTCAACCTGCATGAAGACAAGGCACATTGCATTTAACATGCACCAAATGGAATTTTGATTTCCATCTCCCCACCTCAATCACTCCTTCCGTGAGTAATGCCATGTCATATAAATGGCACACCTATTTACCATTTGTTCAAGCCCAAAGCCTAGGTCTCATCTTTGACCTCTCTCTTTCTTTCACAGCCCACAACCAATCCAATTAGAGTTATGCAGTGAAACCCAGAATCACATAGTTGAAGGCAGACCAAATCCAGGTACTCTGAGTCCTTGGCCAAGACTCTTTTTTTGCATGGTGTAGTGTATCTCTAGCCACTTGAAGTGCATTTCACTTTGCCAATACAGTTGTATACATCATTATGGTGAAAATAATTTTTTCTTTTCTGAAAACTTGGTTTTGCACACTACCTCCTCACCTCCTTCCCCTCAAAAAAAAAAAAAAAGTAGAAAAAAGCCCAAATGGATGGTTTAATAGATGTGGGACATCAGACTTTAAAATGTTGGTGATGTATCCATTTCTAGTGCCTGATTTGGGCTGTGAGATAAAGACAATGGGGATAATTTGGGGACCATGGAGTTGGTGGTAGAGGCCAGAGACAAGTCCTCACTCCACAAGGACATCTTTTAATTTCATTTTCTTTTACTTTAAATTCCTGATTACAACACTTTATATGACAATAGATTACTTATACCTCACAGATATCCTTTCCTGGCACAGAATATTTTCCAGGTCTTTTAAAGAGGGTCATTCAACCCTGACCATAACAGATGCCCAAACGTATCTTTATTCTCTGCAATGCCTTGAGTATCTATTATACAGAACATTTTATCACTTTAATTATCAAAATATTTCAATGTCTTGACAAATATTCAGTACTTTTATTTTCCTCCTGTTCATTACACAGGGATTGCTGTTTCCAAATTCAGAATTCTCTTGGCTATGAAGTTCTTAACCTGGACCTTCAGGAGTCTGAACCATTCAAGTTGGGAGCAAAATTTGGAGAGATATGCACTTTTCTCCTTGAGGAATTGTTTGAATTTCATAGCTTACCCAAAGGGGTGGTTAACTCAAAACAGGTAAAGAACCATGGCTCTAGGAGAATCTTCTTTATAGAAATCTCTATTCATTTCTTCTAGAAGAGGCTGTCTGGCTTTTTAAACGTAAGCAATGGCAAATGGCCACCTCAGGCCTACACATCATCAACCTTACCCTTTCGAAGATTTGTTAAATTCTTCATAAAAGGACACTAAGACATAGGCTCTGAACAATGTTGACTGAATGGCCCACAATTACTTTACTAACTCTATGTTTTTTCTACACCTACTGTACAGCAAGCACTACTGAAAGCTCTTCGGTAGCTGCAGAAGTAGTCGCCTTCCAGGAGTTCACATTTCATACAGAAAACAGTAAAAACAGTATTTAGAACAGAATTGCCACCAGAAAGCTACTGATCAAGGAGTGTGGGAAATCAGTGATGGAAGAGATGTTTTTCCTGGTTGATAATATCAGGATGAATTTGCTAAAATGGAAATATTAAAAAATGGACTTTGAGGAATAGAGAAAATACTGATCTGATGCCACATCTATTAGTCTTGACTTGCAAATCTCAAACCCCGGGCTCTCTGGGCCCCAGTCCTCTCAAGTTCTGTGGAAACAGTTCTGAGAAGAGAAGGTCTCAGAAATCTCCCTTTGCAGAAGTCCTTGGGAAGACCCAAAGACTTCATTGATGGCCAACTATCTTACAGGTAAGAAAATTTTAAACAGCATAAGAACAACCTTACCAAGTTTTACCCAACAGCTTCATTTTATAGCATCTGATATCATTCTTCTAATGCTTTAAAAACTACAAACATCAAATACTCAAATTCATTAAATTTGCTCATATCTTCAAGAAAAAAAAAAGTCTTCTAAAAAGCACTTTTCATAGCACTGTTTAGCATCATTGCCCTCTATGATTAATCTATTTTCTAGAACCAGGATAATTGTCTTCACATTAATATTGTCAATCACTAAAAATGGGAATTAATAGCTGTGTTTTTCCATAATGATGCCTTTGTTTGCACTAACCCTAGTCAACTGTGCCCTTCTTCCACTGAAAAAAAATTAGTTCTTTTCTGAGTCCCCAGTCCAATTATCTCTTTTCAAACAAATTATATTCTGTTACTTTCTTATAACACTCACCTTTATCTTTTAGTATGAAATATACAAGTAGACTAGGATTTGCACTGTTACATAAATAGTGTTTTCCCTGAGATTAATTCATTTGCTGGTTATTCTGTTTATATCATCTATAAATCTGGTGATCTAGAGATAATACATCATGAGAAGGAATTTGCACAAACCTAACCCCAATTCCAAAAGAACACTCCACCCAACATTATAAATTTCTCATAGCCCAGTGTTCGCCTTGACAGTGCCAAATATGAATGGATTTTGCAACATAGCCTAAAAACCCTGATCAAAAGCTGTATTATTAGCAAATTCATTTACTTCATCAATAAATTTGTTAATTTTCTACCATCACTTGAATCAAATTATTTATCGTGAAGACAGAGTGCAACTCTACCCTACTGATTGTTCCTGCTCTGTTTTCTGTGCTGACCCCCCTCATTCTCTCAGCCCATAAGCACACACAGTTGGTCCTTGGCTGTTCTAGACAGTGTCTGCTGTTGTATATGATGTCATAACATACAGTACAATATCATAACTCAGCACATAGCTCTGGCCTCTCTCCTGAGTCCCAGTTCTCTATCTCCAGTTGAAGGCAAGGTCTTTCCTTTCAGGCATCCAACAATGGCCTCAGCTAAGACTGAAGTGTCCTTTTTTACAATCCACTCTTCTTCATGGCTGCCCTGTTTCTACACGTGGTTCTCACTACCCTTGATCAGGCTAACATCTTAGAAGAGGAGGAGGAGTAAAGGGCAGGGGGATGGAAGGATGGGTGGAAGTGAATGAAAATAAGTGGATATGAGTGAGAAAGAATGATACCCAAACATCTCAGCTTAGTTTTCAGGTCCACCCTATTTCGTACCAATCTCACTTTTTAACCTCTTGGATACTTTCATTATTTATACAAATTAGTTTGCTCATTATATACAAAACATATTACATTTCCCCCATCATATATCTTGTTTGTGTTTCTCCTGCCTGGGATGCTCTTCTTACCTACCTTCATTGTCCAGATGAATCTCCAAATCTTCTGAGAAGACTACCTGCCTATCTATTGGGTAACAAAGCAGGTACTGTCTGATGACATATCTTTCATAGTAGTCTTCTCATTATTCAACTTCTCAGATATTTATGACCCCTACCTCACACCGCAACATATGACCCTTGTTAGCTCACCCTACCACCCTAACAAGAGGCCTAAACCAATCCATCTCCAATGGTGGGATTCCCGTAACCAGTCCCAGTTTTAATGTAAATGCAAGGAATAATTCCACCTGTATTTGAAAGGTTTTTGGACCCTAACGTCCCTCCAGACTGACCCATCTTCCATGAGGCAACCTCCCTCAAAAACAGAAACAAAAAAGTCCTTCCTCCCCGCTATCTGATCATTGACAATTAGCCAGCAACTCCAAGGTAACTGAAACTCTTTTTGCAATTTCGTCAACACAAAGAGCACAAGGAAGTGAAGTGATTCCCGTGTTCTCAAGGGCGACGCATTGCTTGGATGCCGTTACGTCTGAGTCAGGGAGCGCTCGGCTGCTAAAGGCAGAGCGTGTAAAGATCACTCTCACGTCTACTTGCTAAACTGTGCATAAGAAACCTGGCTCGGAAAGAGCAGTTCTGCCGCAGCTTCTCGGAGAACAGTTCTGAGAGTCTTAAAATTGCATTTCCCAAACCACACTTCCCTTTGAATACTACTTAAAAGTAGGAAAAAGATGAACGAGTTAATGAGATATAAAATTAGCCTATGTGGGGGCTTCCCTGGTGGCGCAGTGGTTGAGAGTCTGCCTGCCAATGCAGGGGACACGGGTTCGAGCCCTGGTCTGGGAGGATCCCACATGCCGTGGAGCAACTAGGCCTGTGAGCCACAACTACTGACCCTGCGCGTCTGGAGCCTGTGCTCCGCAACGAGAGGCCGCGACAGTGAGAGGCCCGAGCACTGCGATGAAGAGTGGTCCCCGCTCGCCACAACTAGAGAAAGCCCTCGCATAGAAACGAAGACCCAACACAGCCAAAAATAAATTAATTAATTAATTAAAAAAAAAATTAGCCTATGTGAACTGAACTAAACTATATTAAGTAGTGGATCAAAATGTTCAAAAGTAAGAACGTAAGAACTTTAACCTCAAATATAAAAACCAGGGGACTTCGATAGCTTGGAGACTATGCATACATATTGCCTAAAGCGGTAGGCATAACTTCGCAAATTTTTGCACATCATGAAATTTTCCTTAGGATTCCATTTGGTATTAACATTTTATCTTCTAGACAGAAGTCATGAGCTAACATTTTCAAGCAATGATTTACTAACTATACTTCCCTCAATAAAATAATTGAATATACATTCACATTAATAACGATGAAACGGAGAGATTTTAGCACTAAGTAAAATAACACAGACACTATCAGCGACTTTAGAGGACTCTGTCAGAGCAGATTAGAACTTTAGCCTCATCAGGACTAGTAAGAGGTAAATTTATACAGCACTGTATGTCAGGAACCGTTCTAAGTGTTTGTAAACATTATTACATTTAAACCTCAGAGCAACCATATGGAAGAGTTCTTACCATCATCCCAGGTTAGTAATGAAAAATCTAAAGCACAGACAGGTTTAAACAGTTTTCCAGGGTCAAGGTCACACAGTTCATACTCGGCAGGGCCAGGGTCTGAATCCTATAGTTTGACCCCAGGGTTCAACGTAACCACACCTCCCACTCCTTCACGACACCGCACCCTCAGTTTTCATCCCGTCAGTCACTTGCCATGAGTGCCCACAACAGGAAACACGTTAAATATTACTGGACAATTTACGGTAAAAGGATTTAAATATTTATCCTATGTTCAAGTTGTTACAATGCAAAGAGAGGCATGTATGAGTATCTATAATACAAAGTAGAATATCACAAGCTTTTGGGTATGCTAGGGAATTATACATTCCTCAGGGATTTCCCCCTCTCCCACAATATTTAAGAAAAATGAGTGAAGGCAGGAGCGGAGCAGAGCAGGCTTTGTGGAGGAGGAATTTCTCTTGATTCTTTAAGAATAGAGAAGGGGGATTCCAAGTGAAGAGAATAAAGTGAGACAAAATTAAAATTCAAGAAAATACAGGGTGTAGATGAGGAACAGGGAGTGCTTCGGCTCACCTGGCACAGAGGGGCGTGTAAAGAATCGTCCATGGGGAAGAATATGGGAAAGAACATAGAAAGGGAGGTGGGGGCCAAGCTGAATGCCACAGGTGTTGGAAGCCTAGCCAAGGGCTATGAACTTCATTCTGTTGACAGAGGAGCCATATTTTTTTTTCCCTGTTCAAAGCTGGGTAATGATGAGAACAGGATGGTGCTTCAATAATATTAATCTGGCAATAAAAACATGTAGGATTAGAAGGGAGGAAGCAGGTGAGAGGCTACTCTCATGCTCCATATGAGAGGTACTGAAGTTTCCAGTTACGCGGATGGTTGTGGAAGACAAGGGCAGACACTGCAATATAATGGAGAAAGTAGCAGTACCAGATTACTGTTTGGACTGGGAAGGCAATAAACACGAATGGCTCCTGGTGATGAGTCAGAAAGCTGAACATACATAAATAGAAGCAGGTTTGAGATGAGAAAAAATAGCACTTTGAACCTGTTGAGTTTGAGAAGTTTCAGATTCAGCAGTTTGCCATGGATGTAGAGTGGAAAGAAGAGCCGACCTACGTGAGAAGGCTGAAAGACAGGGAAACTCAAAATAAGCATAGTGAATCTGTGTCTTTATCACTGCAGTATTTTTCAGTGCAACAATCCTAATAGCATCTGATTTCTCAAACAAACCAGGGCAGCAAACCTATCTATATTTTTCAAATACTATTCCTCTTGGTACCATACCATGTACATAGCGAGTGCACAAACTTCTGATGAGGCTTCGTAAAACAAGATGTCAGCCTCGTTCACCTGGAGACCTTCACATAAGAATCATGAAAACACTTTGCAAACAGGAAATGACATCATTTAAAAACATTTTACAAGAGAGGCCTTTCTACCAGTTTGTAACAAATAAGGGAAAACACTTTGCAAACAGGAAATGACATCATTTAAAAACATTTAACAAGAGAGGCCTTTCTACCAGTTTGTAACAAATAACTAGAATCATCACTGCCACCCATTACACAAGTAAAATCTTACTAAGACAATGATCAATTGGCCCTGCTCTATCTAAGGTAATTAGGGAAAATGGAAAAAAGAAATACTTTTTTCTGGTCTTAAACAAAGAGGGTTCAGGATATTATGACCCCAATAATCATCTTAAAGTGTCAAATTCACAGGATACTCTTCGTAAGCATACAGTCCTTTTTATTCAGCCCTTTCAAATTGCTTTTTTTAAAAAGTGCTTTGTAAAAAGTTGTTCTGACCACCTACCAGAAGAAATCGGGATTTGTGGGCCATACATTTCTAAAAGTCCAAAAGCAATAAACAATTAAGAACCAAGTCTGATACTGTGAGCCTGACACATAGTAAGGTAAGGGCTCAATAATTTTTTTTTAAATAAAATGATTCGATATACTAAATAGAAGGAATTTCTTGACTATATAATATTCTTCATATTAGCTGATTCCCTGAAGTTTTCCTATTAACACCACTTTCTTACTTTCTTGGTTCTTCTCTTAACCCACTCCAATCAGGTTCACTCCCAACCACTCCATAAAGTCCTCCCTTGCCAAAGCCAACAGTTGCTTCCACTTAACAGATTCAAGGGTCACTTCGTTGTTGTGTGGCACAGGTAAACTCTCTCCTTGCAATGTCTTCCCATGGCTTTCCTGACACCACACTTTCTGGTTTCCTCCCTCCTCGCTGGCTCTCTTGCCTTTGTGCAGCTTCTAAATCCTGGCATCCCCAGGCCTCTCTGTCGTGGCCCCTTTTTCTTCTTGAGCCCCAGACTCTCCCAGTATGATTTCATAATGTCTCATGACTTAAATTAAAATACTAACTTTATCAAAATGATTTCCAAATCTTTATCTCCAACTCTGACCTCTCACTGGAATTTGAGACTTGTATATTCAGCTACCACCTGCCATCACATGGACATCTAACATTCTTATTTCATCAGGTATACAACAGACCTTTTGATTCCCCCCGCCCCCTGCCACATATGCCCCTGCCCCAAAGTACTGCTCCATGCGAAGAGGGACCATAATATATGGAGAGCCTTGACCAATGGCTGACCAGAGTAGGTGCTATACTGAAAGAACACCCTCAGCAGAGATGCCGCATCAGACCACAATTCACAGAAATGCTGCATCAGATAAATGCTGGAAACGTAAATGGGAGATAGCCATCAAAGGATACTATCTTTTCTATAAAACGTGAGTGAGAGGAATGGGTGGATGTTACTCATAGTTCTAGAGAATGCTATGTCTTAAACTACAGACTCCAGCTGATCCCTTTTTCTGCTTGAATTCCTGGGCTTTCATCATGTCCCTTTTAAGGCAAGTAGGTGGTCTAGTGTTCTGACTCAGGCCAAAGCTCCCAAGCGCGGGAGCACAGAGGAATTCCGAAGCACAATACAGGGCACGGATCCAAGAGGATGTGAAGAGACACCCAGGTGAAATCCAGTAGTCTAGGAACTTCACAGGCAACACAGGAAAACAGGACCACAGTAGGGCAAGGAGCAGAGCCTCATGACTACACAAAACATTAACATGCAGGTCCTGTTCCACTTCTTTTTTAATAATGCTGGGCCATGCCCACAGGTGGGGTGAGGCAGGGGATGGGCCACATGCAATCCATTCTTTACCACCGAGAGTGATCTTTCCAGAACCCCAACTTGTTCCTGTCATTCCTTGTCTCACAGACCAACAGTGTTCCCTCTCTCGTGAGAGTTCCAAGCTCTTCCAGCTAGCATGTGAGGCCCTTAACATTCCTAACTCTGTAGCCTCATCTGCTACTCCACCAAAACACACAATGAATCTCCCGTAGACTCCAAGCCATTTCATTCTCCTCGTGCCTTTGTAAGTGTTGTTTTCCTCCAGTCCGCTGAACTTCTACACATCTTCCAAAATTCAGGAATTGTCCTTGTTAGAACCTTCATTAAAGTTCCAACAGAGGATTGAGTTTCCAGACTTCCAAATCATTTCTTCTTCTGGGCACAGAGCTAGACTGTTTCCCAGCCTCCTCTATACTTAGATATGACCATGGCATGAAGACCTCAGATGAACTGTCAGGCCAGGGGTCCTTAAGCCTCAGCATCACGTAGGAAGTTTTTAAAAAACAGACACTTAGGCCCCACATCCACAGACTGTTTCACTTAGTCTGAGGTGGGGCCCAGGTAGCCAGTGGTTTTTAAAGCTCCTCAGGTCATTCTAATGTGGAGCCAGGGTGGAGCACTAAAGAAATCCACGCAAACTATCCAGTATCAAATTAAGAGACTGTCATCCACGTGCTTACATTATGCCCTATACACACCCTCAGAGACACACTGATTAATTATACCATTCATCACATTTTACTTACATACCTGTCTCCTGACCACATGCAAACACCTTGAGGGAAAGAATAAAATCTTGTCATTTTTGTATTTTCATTGTTTCGCCCAGTAACTGATATTTTTAGAAGGTATTCAATAAGCATTTTTCAATGTATAAAATATATTCACCACATATATTTCATTTTAATTTTGATAGAATATTTTCATTAACAACCATGAAAAACTAAGAACAATATTCGTATTATTATAGTTGGAACAGTAGATTCATATAATCTTTTATTCATTAATAGATGAAAACAGGTCATAAAGTGCATTGGCAAATACACTTTTCCCTTCCATTACTATTACAAAAATGCCTGATCTCTGAAGATTTGTGTTCTCTTATCACTAAAAAAAAAAAAAAAAAATGTGGACATGCCGGGATAAAACCTTAATTTCTATAGGCTAGATCTAAGTAAAGAAGAAAAGTCTAAAAATAAATGCATGGAATATCTGACTGTAGACTATATTTTTATCTGATGAGATTTGGGAGAAAGCAGAAATAAGTTAAAACATCTTTAGAAGAAACCTTACTTAGAAATATTTTTATGTAGTTCCTCTACACGTAGCCCAAAGGTAAAAAAAAAAAAAATAACGCATAGTCAAATGAAGCAACACTGATTAAAGTTATAACTTGATTTAAGAATATAATACAGGTATATTCACAATTATACAAACAATTTTTATGGATTAAAGACCTAAATGTAAGGCTAGACACTATAAAATTCTTAGAGGAAAACACAGGGAGAACACTCTATGACATAAATCACAGCAAGATCCTTTTTGACCCACCTCCTAGAGAAATGGAAATAAAAACAAAAATAAACAAATGGGACCTGATGAAACTTAAAAGTTTTTGCACAGCAAAGGAAACCATAAACAACACAAAAAGACAACCCTCAGAATGGGAGAAAATATTTGCAAACGAAGCAACTGACAAAGGATTAATCTCCAAAATATACAAGCAGCTCATGCAGATCAATATCAGAAAAACAAACACCCAATCCAAAAATGGGCAGAAGACTTAAGTAGACATTTCTCCGAAGAAGACATACAGATGGCCAACAAACACATGAAAGAATGCTCAACATCAGTAATCACTAGAGAAATGCAAATCAAAACTACAATGAGGTATCACTTCACACCAGTCAGAATGGCCATCATCAAAAAGTCTACAAACAATAAATGCTGGAGAGGGTGTGGAGAAAAGGGAACCCTCATGCACTGTTGGTGGGAATGTAAATTGATACAGCCACTATAGAGAACAGTTTGGAGGTTCCTCAAAAAACTAAAAATAGATCTACCATACGACCTAGCAATCCCACTACTGGGCATATACCCTGAGAAAACCATAATTCAAAAAGAGACATGTACCACAATGTTCACTGCAGCACTATTTCCAATAGCCAGGACATGGAAGCAACCTAAGTGTCCATCGACAGATGAATGGATAAAGAAGATGTGGCACATATATACAATGGAATATTACTCAGCCATAAAAAAAACAAAATTGAGTTATTTGTAGTGAGGTGGATGGACCTAGAGTCTGTCATACAGAGTGAAGTAAGTCAGAAAGAGAAAAACAAATATGGTACGCTAACACTTATATATGGAATCTAAAAAAAAAAAAAATGGTTCTGAAGAACCTAGGGGCGGGACAGGAATAAAGACACAGACATACAGAATGGACTTGAGGGCACGGGGAGGGGGAAGGGTACGCTGGGACGAAGTGAGAGAGTGGCATGGACATATATACACTACCAAATGTAAAATAGATAGCTAGTGGGAAGCAGCTGCATAGCACAGGGAGATCAGCTCGGTGCTTTGTGACCACCTAGAGGGGTGGGATAGGGAGGGTGGGATAGGGAGGGTGAGAGGGAGGGGATATGGGGATATATGTATACATATAGCTGATTCACTTTGTTATACAGCAGAAACACACCAATGTACAGTAATTATACTCCAATAAAGATATTTTTAAAAAATAAAAACAATTTTTAGAGAGGAAACTGATTCAATATTACTAATCAGATTCAAATTTATTTAACTGAAATCAGATTCATCAATTATATATCATGATACATTTATTTTAAAAAATAGAAGTGAATATGTATATAAATACTATAGCTAATCATTAACTCCAGAATTTCAAAAGTCAGGTATTATACGATCCAATCAGTCTTAAGGTCTTCAGTTTCTCCTTGCTGTTTCCTAAAACATTACAATTGCCATTTAATGACATTCACTTGAATACTTTCCTCAAACATTTTGAGATTTAAAATTACACTCACAGGAAAGATATACCTTGCTAACAATCATTTCCTCAGCTTTATTTTCCTGATTTGCAAGTGATTTTTGTTATCAAATGTAACTGTCTCTGTAGAATGGGCTTTTATATTTCTGCCAAAGTAAACAAATTATGTTAAAATGTATTATCAATCACATGATACTAGTTGAGAAAAAAGATGACAGCAGTGAAAGGCAGATACCAATTTCCTCTGAGGGATTCACATGTCTTTCCCTATTTTCCCTTTACACACCGTGAAAGGGGGTCTTCAGAACATAATGCCTCATGGTTCCTGCACTTCCGGGGGAAGACTTTCACAGTGAGAGGGGCAAGAAGCACAGCAACTGCCTCTGTTGATTTTTTAAAAATTCCTAGACCTCAAGTGCTTAATCTCCAAAGCTTGAGATTTCTAGGGGAAGGGAATCATAAACCTGAACACTATACTTTTTAACCATTCATAAATATTCCTGCTTATTCCTTACAAACACACAACCAGTTCTGTAATATTACTTAACACAGTTCTTACAGTCTTCAGAATATAAGGAATTTGGTGAGGGCAGGGGGAGCGGTATTTAGAGAGGAAGGTTCCAGGTAACTTTGCTTTGACTCTTGGGTAAACATGGGTGAAACTTTCTTCAGTTAATGGAAGGAGACTATGAAAGATTAATGAAGATTGCTTTCGGCAGAAAAGATCAGGATCTAGATGGCTGTAAAATTCAGTTAATCAGTCCTCTTAAAAGGTAGAAGGAGGAGAATGACAGTATATACGGTACTATGTATTCCACTACTCAGACTCTGGTCATTTAGGATTGTGTGTCTCTGCAATCTACAAGAGCCACACCCACACGTGCTAATGTCGCCTCAAACCACAGCCCCAACCCAGCCCTCCTTATACTAGCAGCTCCCCCCAGATGCCAGGGGCTGCCTCACATCTCCATATCAGCACATGCTCACCCCTCCCCCCCACAGAATACTTAGCATCTTCTCATCCTGGTAACCCTCTTCATGACACACCTGAAGATTACACAATTCTCCCCAATACTGCATTCGTCTCAACCTCAAGAAGGTAGAGCCAGGGACTTACCACGCCACTATGGCATTTACAAGAGAGCTTCCTTTGAAAAAAATTAAAGCTAGCAAATAACTAGATCTCCTTTCTATGTTACCATCTGTATTCTCTACATGATTACAGAGAATGGGCTAACGAACTGATTTAAACATAGTGTACCACGCTTTGTCATATTTTAAAATAATCTTTAAAAAACATTTCATTTCTGTTCAAGGAAAGCTGATTCATTACTGGTACCACTTAAGTAACAATATTTTAATTCAAAAATATGTGAAATAAAAATTATTCTTAAGACTATAAAACACATAGCTTTAATATCAACTAACTTCATTTCTCTAAAAGTATGATTGTATATATTTGAAATTCACTGCATTTCCTTCAAGTTATTCTGAAATTAAACTCTCTTCTGACAGACTGGGCTTCTTTCACCCCTGTTAATTTAATATCCTGATTCAAGTAAATGATGGCTAACAATTTCAGATTCTGGTATTGTTATGTTACTCATTGTAGAGTGTACAGTTTGCGCTCTTTTTTTCATCTTTTTTCTTAGTATTTTGTTCTGTGAATGTGCACCAATGCAAACACAATATTCTCAAAGCAAAGAATCCAAAATCTGACAGGCAGTTTCAATAGCACAAGAACTAATCCATGATATATGTGGGTTGTACTTGTTTTTCTGATAATATGCAAATAATTTTTCTTTCAATTATCCCTGGTTTCATAACTTAATTGTTATACATGCTATCTTCTAAATTAGTGCTTTTAAGAGTTTCCTAAAGGAAACTCTTAAATGCCTTAATTTTGAAATTAATAAGTTCTTGGCTCTGACTGGAAGTAATACAAACACCTATGCTTCTTCAGAAGACGGCTTCCTGTTTTTCCATTCTGGATGCTAAACCTACAGCTCTGGGATAAGGGCTACAAAACCACGTGAGGCTCCTGCCAGCTTCAGGTGGCAGCCCTGGCACTGCTCCCTCCTCATTCACGTCCTTTCCTTTCCGAGTCCCCAAGGGCTGTCTGTCCGTTGCCAACCTGCACATCTCAGCAGAGCAGCTTCCTATCCTGAGCTTCTGACCCTGAAGCAACAAAACATCTTTGAGATTTCCTAGGAGAACACTGTTGGCAAAAACGAGGGACCAGACAGGGTAAATAAATACAGAAGCAAGAATTTTACAGTGAGCAAGAGCCTCAAAGCCTTTCCTGAGACACAGGGAAAGTGGAGTAAATTCCACCAACAGGTACCTGGAGCCAAGTGCCTGCAGCTTGGCTAGCTTTAGACCAAGCTGCGTCCCCGAGCCCTGCTCTACTAATTCCTCTCCTCACACCATTCCTTCCCTGTAAAGGGCAGGCTATCTTCTGTGATTTCTATAGCCTTTTCTTTTTTAAACTCTGTTGAAAGACAACAAAAGAACACACAAGATAGACAGGTCCTCGAGGGGAAAAAAAGAACCTCAGCTATTTTTCTCAACAATCCATTTTCTTAATTTCTGTAAAATGATTCTTATTCCAAAGGAAAGCTCTTCCCTTACTTATGAGTATTTTTGTAATTTCTTTAAGTTAATCAAAAAATCTTTAAGCTTTTCTTTCAAATCTCAGAGCTGAAGAGAACTCTGGTTTCAGCTCAGACACGTAAAGAGCTTAGGAGAAGTCATGCCTCCTGTCTTCACAATAAACAGCTGGACAAGCTGAAAATCAATGACTTTTCTTCACTTATCAGAGAACTGAGCTTTCAGGGCAAACCACTAACCCAATATCTGGAGACACAGGAAAAACAGAGAGATACTACATTTAAAGCAGAAATCAATGGGTGCCAGAAATATAGAACCACTTATTTGACTAGTAATTTGGACAAACTACTGGAAGCTGAGTGCAGAGAGTGAGAAACTCCTGGGGTTGTAATCATAAAGGGGCTTCCACACCTTCCTGGGCTTTCTTCCAGTAACCCCACCAAGTTCTCATGGTAAGGATCCAGGAAGGTTCCCCATGTGAACCTGGCAGGAAGAGGGGAAGAAGAGCCACTGTTATACCTCCCAGAGTCTTCTCCCTAACAAAGGGGAAAAGACTTTGTTAGAAGAAAACGCTGAAAACTTATTCCAGCTGGAGGAGGAGAAGGCTGCCCTCTGCAGTCCTTTGCACCCTTCCTGTCTTGTCTATTTGAAAAATAATAATAATAACAAAAAACCCAGCATGAACAGGAGACAAGGCTTCAAGGAAACAAATGGGGGATGCTTTAGCCAGGGAAGGAAATAAGGGATGTGGGTGAGAAGGAAAACAATACTCGGGGACAAAGGTTAGAAACACTTGTGCAAGTTACAGCCCTGAGACACAGGCCCACGGAAAGACTGAGACTTTACCAAATGGTAGAATGAACACTCCCTTCTCCCCGGCACCCTACCACAACACCAGCATCGCTCCAGAAGAACAGCTGATCGCGGTTAAAGAGCCGCAGATACGGACTCTCTGAAGAGGAATACTTAGGGAAGCCCAAAGTCAAGACAGGGGAAAAAGACAAGGACACTAGAAGAATGTGAAGCTTCTTGTGCCTGTGGCTACAACAAACATTAAACACAGCCAACCTCCCAGTCAGATTAACGTAAATCCTCACACTAAAGGCAAATATACCGAAGTTTCTCTTACCTGATACAACATGCCTGGCTCTCAACAAAAAGTTACAAAGCATGCCAAAAGGCAAAAAAAGAAAAAGGAACACAGTCTGTGGAGACAAATCATGCATCCAAAGCAGATTAAGATGTCACACAGACGTAGTTAACTAACAAGGAATTTAAGTAACCATAAATAATATATTAAGGGCTGTAATGGAAAAAGTTGAAAACAGGCAAGAACAGATGGATAATATAAGCAGGGAGGTGGAAACTCTAAGAAAGAATCAAAGGAAATGCTAGAAATCAAAAACACGAACAGACAGGAACAATGCCTTCGATGGGCTTATCAGTAGACTTGCTGATTCTGAGCAAAGAATCAGGACACTTGAAGGTCAGCCGAAACTTCCCTCTCTGAAATGCAAAGAGAAAGAGAACTAAAAAGCAAACAAAAAACCAAAAAGAACATCCCAGAACTGTGGCGAGTAACATAACTAGACATAACAAATATAACTAAAATACTGGCAGGAGAAGGTGAGAATAGGATATAAGGAACGTTTGAATTAATAATGGCTGAGAATTTTCCAAATGTAATGACACACACCAACCCCTAAATTCAGGAAGCTCAGAAAATACCGAGCAGGAGAAATATCAAAAAACTCATACCCAGGCATATCATATTTGAACTGCAGAAAACTAAGCCAAGGAGAAATTATTAAAGGAAGCCAGAGGACAAAAAAACAAACAAAACACCTTACAGAGAATCGAGGATAAGAGCTTGATCAGACTACTCATCAGAAACCACACAAGCAAGAAAATGGAGTGAAATCTTTAGAATGTTAAAAGAGAAAAAAAGCTAATTCTATATCTAATGAAATTATCCTTTAAAGATAAAGAAGAAACAGAGACTTTATCAGATATACAATAACTGGGGGAGTTCATTATCAGTAGTCCTGCCTTTCAAAAAATGTTCAAAGAAGTTTTTCAGATAAGGAAAATGATGTAGGTCAGAAACTTGGATCTACATGAAGAAAGTGTCCGAGAAGGAATAAATGAAGGTGAAATTATATATATATATATATATATATATATATATATATATATATATATATATATACACACACACACACATATATGTATATATATACACACACACACACACACATATATATCTTTTATTTTTCTTATTAATTGATCTAAAAATTATCTGTTTAAAGCAAGAGTAGTAACAATATGTTTGGTGAATAGAGCATATTATAAGTGAAATGAATGACAGAAATTTCACAAGGGATGGGAGGGAGGAATTGAGAATTCTCTATTATGGGAGAGCTGTACTACACTTGAAGCCTTATAGTGTTATTTGAAGGTAAGCTTAGATTATTTTAAAATACATATTGTAAGCCCCAGGGCAATTACTAAACACACTTTTTAAAAAGATAAGTAGTACATCAAAAGAGTATATAAAATGGAATCATATAAATGTTCAATTAAAATTAAAGAAGGCAGAAAAAGGAGGGGAGACAGAGAACAAATGCAAAAAAGGGTCAACACTTAAAAAGACTGCAGAATGTGATCCAACTACATCACTTTATATACAAATGGTCTAAACACACCCATTAAAAGACAGAAATTGCCAGACTGGATTAAAAACAAAAACAAAAACCAGAGGTAATATGTGCTGTCTACAAGAAACCCACTTTAAACAAAGAATCAGACAGGTTAAAAATAAACAGATGGAGAAAGATACACCATGCTAACCCTAATCAAAAGAAAGCTGAAGTAGCCATATTAGTTTGAGACAAAGTAGACTTCAAAAAAAAAAAAAGATTATCAGGGACAAAGAGGGACTTTATATAAAGGGGTTAATTCCGCAAAAAGACATAACAACGCTAAATGTGTATGAACCTAACAAAGCATCAAGATACATGAGGCAAATACTGATAGAACTGAAGGTAAAAATAAATCCATTATTACAGACAGAGATTTGAACTAGAAGTATTGGGTTGGCCAAAAGGTTCTTTTGGTTTTTAAGAACTTTATTGAACAACATATTCACTGTTTTTGTTCCACTACCTTCTGCCATTTTTCAGGCAACTTCATAGTTCTATCTTCCCAAAACCTTTTATCTTTTTGAGCAAAGAACTGTACCAGATGCCTTTTACAGTCTTCCAGGGAAGACCAAAATAAATGGAAATCCAAAGGTGCAATGTCTGGTGAATACGGCGGATGAATCAGAACATCCCAGCCAAGGGACTTCCCTGGTGGTCCAGTGGTTAAAGACTCCGCCTTCCAATGCAGAGGGTGTGGGTTCGATCCCTGGTCGGGGAGCTAAGATCCCACATGCCTTAAAGCCAAAAAACCAAAACATAAAACAGAAGTAATATTATAACAAATTCAATAAAGACTTTAAAAATGGTCCACATCAAAAAAATCTAAAAAAAAAAAAAAAAAAAAGAATTTCCCAGCCAAGCTGTAACAGTTTTTGCCTGGTCATCAAAGAAACGTGTGGTCTTGCGTTATCCTGATGGAAGATTATGTGTTTTCTGTTGACTAATTCTGGATGCTTTTCGTCGAGTGCCGCTTTCAGTTGGTCTAATTGGGAGCAGTACTCGTTGGAATTAATCGTTTGGTTTTCCGGAAGGAGCTCATAATAGAGGACTCCCTTCCAATCCCACTATACAACATCGCCTTCTTTGGATGAAGACCGGCCTTTGGTGTGGTTGGTGGTGGCTCATTTCGCTTGCCCCACGATCTCTTCCATTCCACGTTATCGTACAGTATCCACTTCTCATCACCCATCACAATTTGTTTTAAAAACAAAATGTTTTTGTTATGTTTAAGTAGAGACTCGCATGCGGGAATATGGTCAAGAAGGTTTTCTTCGCTTATGTGGAACCCAAACATCAAAGCGATGAATATAACCAAGCAGGTGTAAATGATTTTCAACGTTTGATTTGGATATTTTGAGTATGTCAGCTATCTCCCACGTGGTATATCATTGATTGTTCTCAGTTAATGTCTTGATTTGATCGCTATCAACTTCAACTGATCTACCCGACCGTGGAGCAACGTCCAGCGAGAAATCTCCAGCACGAAACTTTGCAAACCACTTTTGACACGTTCAATCAGTCACAGCACCTTCTCCATACACTCCACAAATCTTTTCTTGCGTTTTAGTTGCTTTTTTACCTTTCTTGAAATAATAAAGCATAATATGCTGAAAATGTGCTTTTTTTCTTCCATCTTCAATATTAAAATGGCTACACAAAAATTCACCAATTTTGGTAAGTTTTTTTTAAATGCATGCTGCTATGACAGCTGTCACAATACAATCTAACAAAACTGTTTTGAATGAAGTTAAAGAAAACTAAGCACTACTAGAGCCATCTGACAGAAAACATCGAATGAACCTTTTGGCCAACCCAGTATGTTCCAAATCACAGAGGACAGAAACCAGGAGGTCAAAACCCTTGCTGTAGAAGTGATCTTTAAAAGTAAACAAAAGATTAATTTTAGTACATTTTGAGTAAATAAACATAAACTCGTAGGTCCACAGGAATTTATGTTATGACCCTGTAGCATTCAGGATAAATTCTACTGCATTTGTAATAACTTATTTTAGAGGTCTACCTGCTCTATTAAGACTTCAGCACATAGAGAACAAATATTTTATTTAGTTAAGGTTGGTTTCCCCAACACCTAGCAAAGTTTTTGGCTTGAATACTCGGTAAACATCTACTCAATGTCTGAATCTGAATTTTACTAATAAATTATGTTCATCAATATTTGACTATACAAGTGAGCTACTGCTCCATTAAAAATACAAAGTCCCAGTTGTGTTTCTTTTACAATGGAAGATTTTGGCTGTCCAGTCATCCTCCAATATTATCAAAACCACCACCTGGTTTAATAATACAGTAAAAACAATTATAGTGAAAGCATGAATTGTTCACAGGGTTAAGGTTCCACATTGCTTTTCCATT
Source organism: Balaenoptera musculus (assembly GCF_009873245.2). Classification (NCBI taxonomy): domain Eukaryota; kingdom Metazoa; phylum Chordata; class Mammalia; order Artiodactyla; family Balaenopteridae; genus Balaenoptera; species Balaenoptera musculus. The sequence continues at coordinate 28,881,936 of NC_045793.1, read as the reverse complement.
AATTAACTCTGCTAATTTATTCATTGGAAATGATTCACAAATTAGTAATGCAAAGTAAATGATACACATAGAATACAGAAATTGAGAAGTAGATTTGCAAAAAGATTTAAAATAAATGTAAACATATGCACATTATAGACATGTGGACTCTTAATGAACACAGGAATTTTAAAATGCCAGAATTTTGTCAATTTAAATTGTATATTAGGGTATAGTTAAATAATTTATAGCTCTAAAATAAGCAAACAAAATACAACTAAGGAAGGAATACATTTAGACAAATCATAGGCCCTAAAGATGAAAGACATGGAACAAACATGATATTTTATTCAGTTTTTCATATGTATGATTAAAATAACAACTGAAGAGAAAATAGATTATTTACTCTGTCACCTCTAAATTACCTAGTTTAGCAATCTTCTTCAATTCATTTTTATCTGGCTGAGTTAAAGAAAAAATTTTTGAAATTTCAGTCACTTCCATAAAACTCTGAAGATGAGTATCATACCTTTATGAAAAATTATTCTGCAGTGAGGAATACCTGTTTATTATAAATGGCCAAGCTTCTTCAGATAACAGACGATTTTCACTTTACTATTCAGGGCATGCCCCATACACATATACCCAATAGGTACAAACCTGATGTCCTAAAATAGGGCACATGGAACAATTACTTACTGAATAAAATGCACAGATATTCTTCTCCTATCAAATAATTCTTTCAAAGCTTCTTCCAAATGTCATTATTTGACATATTAAAATTCGATTTCACTCACCTTTTCAAACAAAGTGATTAGAGAAAGTAAAGTACATCTTCATAGGCTTGTAAAGACTTGGTGTTCATTCTGTGAGTCAGGGGAATAGGAAATATCATGATCACTTACCTGACACGCATTATAAAGAAGTTGGTGTTCTAGTTTTTTAATCCCCAAAATCTGCTGAAACATTTCATAGAGTTGTTCCTTGCTCAGAATAAGTTCAGAAACAGCGCTTAGGGCCATTCTGTTTGGCTGTTTACACAAGTCCTCTTCACCCCTGCAAATGGCATCATATTTGGCTATCCAGGAGCTCAGCACTGTCTCTTTGCTCAAGCCATCAATTTCTGGCAAACTCCGCACACGTTTTTCTATGTTTTTCTTAAACACCTCTCTGAAGTCATTAGCAGAACACCCTCCACTCTGAACCATTCTGGCCACTCGATCACTCTTCAGAAAAACCTGAAAACAAAACAAAAAACAAAAGAGAACAAAAACCCACTTACAATTAGGCATGGACACTAACACCAACTGCTTTTAGCAATCCAAGAGTTATGACACCAAACATTCCACAACGGTTCAAATGTTTTATAATACGCACTAACTAATGACAAACTGGAGGCTCCAAATCATCTCTCTTAAAATGTTGAAATGTTTAGGAGAGAAAATAATGAGTCTTGAGGAACTTGTAAGATGATCCAACCTTGACCTACACACTCCCCACCTGAAGGTCATGGGGATCTCTACAACTGAAACCTTTAAGAGTTGATTGAAAAGGTAATTGGAGATATGAACCCAACTTCCCAATGTGTACTTGGGAGTTCTGGTTAGTTCTTCAGCAAGGAGAAGGTCCCTTATTGTTTGAAAATCTGAAGGCCAATAGTGTGGTAAGTCTAGTATCCAAGTCAATACCCTCTGGGTATAACTGTTAATCAAAACTACTCCACAGCTGGGGGGTACACACCTGTCCCTACCCCTGACTTCACTAGTTCCCCAACTCCTCACACACTTCTCATAGCTGGGAAAAATCAATGATGAGAAAGCAAACTCTAAAACTTTTAGCTGTCCACTAATATCAAGTAAGAAATAAAACACAAACGATGACAACCAGGGAGAGAGACAGTTTTGAAATGGGAAGAGATGAGTAATAAGTAATAAGGTCATACTGTGCAAGGGACATCAGACTTGGCCTCGAATCTCTCCTTTCTTCTAAGTCACAGACCCAAATATCAACAAGTATCAGCCAAGATTCATGAAACATCTATTCTGTCATCAATACTCCTAAGAATCCTCTATGGGTCATATGAGACTGATTTTATTCCTGTTTTCTTCCTATAATAACAAAAACTTCTTCCAAAGAACCTGTAGGATTATTTAATGCAGCCCCCATGAGTTATATCTGTTGTTATGGCTTATGGAACAAAAATTCATGTCAATCTTTTCCCTAAGAACTGACTCATGATACTGAGGTACTCCCAAATTATGACCCCACTATTTGCTCTAATGCTACTACCATGTCTGTCTGCATGTGGGCAAACAGCATGTGTGGTCTGTGCAAAGCAGCCTCATTTGTCCCAGTGACTGGCATCTCAGCTACCAGGTCCCAAACCTTTTCCCCACTTAATTTCTCCTCTTTTCAGACCATTCGTACAAAATATTGTTTCCTACCTTTGCTCAATGGCCAGAGGGGATTTCTGACTCTTGAATATTTTGGTTAACTAACGTACTGAATTAGGAGTGGTGAATTTTACACTAGCAAACGTGCATGACACATACACACAGTGCTTCCTCTCTTTTTACTAGCTGTGGCTCAATTACAGTCAAAGAGACTCTTATTTTTTATGTTTCTAAGCCAAGACTAATTCTTAAGCCCCAAGTATAAGAATAGTGCCTTTAATTTATTTAGATGAAGGAAAATAAAATTTAGATATTTAATATTTTATCTAAAAATGCCATTTACCTACCTCTAAACACTTCTTTCTCATCCTCATCTAATTGAACTACTCTCGTTGGGCACTAGACTTCAAGATAAATGTTATACGGACATAATTTTTCTAATTTCCGTTACAGCTGTATCTTGTTAAATGGGAATGTACGGAGGCCCCGTAGTCAGAGGGGGCGGGCTGCGCCAGTTGTCAATCCACTGCTTTCCAGGGCTGTCTTCCTGTGGCCTTGGCACTGGTACAGTTTTAGAGGGTGCTGGAGGGACACTGGAGGAGGAAGGGCCCTGGTTCCCGGTTCTCTTCTTATACCTGGAGGCACGTGGCACCAATCCCCGGGGCAGCTTCTCTGCAGACCCCAAGGAGGGCTTCGCAGGGTGCGCCCACACTGGCAGATTCCCGGGCAGTTGTGCAGTGCAGCACTGCAGAAGGCAGGCTCCCGTGAGTCCTACCAGTGCGGCACTGCAGTGAACTGGCCTGCCATCCGGTAGGATACGCCACATCTTCTCCAATGAGGTCTGGACCCCAGCCTTTTCCAGGTTTGCTCCTTCCTTGGGTGCTCTGCTCCCTGTACCTGCTACTCCTATATTCTTTAGTTTCCCTTGCCCATTGTAGCCAACCCCTCATTGTTTATAACAAATTTTCCCTGATCAATTATCGTGTGGTTTCTGTCTCCAGATTGCACCGTGATACAGAAATACTGAAATGCTGCATGGGACATTATATCTAAGAGAAAATATTTGAAATTGAAACAACTTTTTAAAATTTGGTAATTGTATAAAGCTGGAACGGCAAGATATTTTTAAAGCACAACATAAATGCCTTACAATTGGCTTCAGAAAACCTTTTAATTGCTTGATATCTAATACTCTAAGTTAGGAGGCATTTCATTTTTTTCAACCTCTTCTGTCTGTCAGTGCTAAATTCTACCAAGTAACCAAACAGTGTTTTTGAAGCAAGGGCGCTGATGAACTTAGGTTTTTGGAGTCTTAATTTCCTCTGTAAAACCATACCTAAAGCCATACTAACTCAGTCCAATTGCATGCTATTTAATCAACATTTACAAAGTGGTAACAACATGTCAGGCATTCTGCTAGGTGTTGGGGACATAAAGACAAATGAGCCAAAGACCCTGCCCTCAAACAGCTCACACCGCCTGAGAGAGACAGGATACACAGTAAAACAGAGGGCGGGAGCAATCACAGAGACCTATGCAAAGGTGGGGGGAAAGAAAAGGAAATTATTAACTCTGTTATCTGGGGGGCACGGTTGGGGAGGAGAGGGGAACAGGACAAAGGACCTGTGATTTGAATGACCTGTGGGTTGAGTAAGGGGAAAAGGGAGAAGAAAATACGTTTCAGGAAAATAAAAGAGGGAAAAAGCAAGAAGCATAAAATCGCATGACCTTTTGAAGGAAACATAAGAATTTTTATACTTCAGGAGCATCAAATATAAGGGTGAATGGAACACAAGTTGTGCCAATCAGACCAACAGAGACCAGATGGCCAAATGCAGCGTGTGCCAAGCAAGGAAATCTGAGCTCTGCCGGTGGGTCAGGAGTCGATGATGGCTAGGTAACCTCGGTGCTGAAATACTGAGAAGCACGATTTAGACAAATAACTGGGGGCAGCATCAAGGGTAGATGACAACTGACCAGAACAGAGACTGGGATCAGTTATCTGGAGACCAGGTGAAAAGCACTAAGGGCCTGATCTAGGGCAACTCATGGGCTAAAGAGAGAGAGGCAGAGGAGAGACAGCTGGGAGACAATCAACATATCCTGGTGAGTTACAGAATGTGTAAAGGCAGGGAAAATATGAGTCACAGTTTTTACTGGGGTGTCTGGATTCCACTAGCTAAAAATAATTAAAGAATACAGGTGGAACAACGTGTGTGTGTGTGTGTGTGTGTGTGTGTGTGTGTGTGTGTGTGTGTGTGTGTGTGTGTGTGTGTGTGTGTGTGTGTTGTTTGTAAATGGTGGTGGGTATATGGGGGGCATGGTCCTGGATTACTAGTTTAGTTTTGGTAGAGGTCAGCTTTGAAGACCAAGTATAGTAAAAACAGAGTGAGGAACAGAACTCCATGAAATACCTATATTTACAAAGCTGGCAGAAAAACTGGATCCAGGGGAGGCTGGTAATGTCAGAAGTAGAAGGAAAAATACGACACATTAGCAATCAAGAGGGGAGAGAGTCCGGAGAGAAAGAGAATCAAGTACCACAAGGGAAATCAGCTCAAATCAGCAGAAATTTGATTGCCTCTACCACCATCTGGTCACCTTTGGCAGAGAAGATAGTAGAGTGGTAAAGAGTAGGAACTGATCTGCAGAAGGAGAAAAGGACAAGTTGTAATAAAGTTAAGACGGCAAACATTGGGTTGGCCAAAAAGTTCGTTCGGGTTTTCCCATAAGACGTTACATAAGATGTTCCGTAACGTCTCATGGAAAAACCCAAATGAACGGCCAACTCAATATAAACTGTCCTTCTAGAAAGCTTGGATGAAAAGGAAAATGAGAGGAAGGCAAAAAGCTGAACTGGGAAACGACATGCAGGCAATGAGGGAGACAAGTCAGGAAAGAGAGGCAGCTTAAGGTATGGATAACAGAAAATAGTGATGGTACGTCACTTCTGAGATTAGTTTGTGGAAGCCTGCAGTGCGCTCTCCCATCACATGCCCGGGGGGTGCAAGCCGCTGTGACGCAAGGTACTGAAGCCCTCGGTCTAACAGCCCTCAATGAACTGAGGTCAGCCCAGAACCATGGGAGTGGACCGGAAAGCAAATTCATGACTAATTGAGCCACGAGTGTGATCTCAGCAGACAGCTTGATTGCAACTTCACGAGAGACCCGGAGCAGAAACATCCAGCTAAGCCTCTCTCAGATTCCTAATCCTGAGAAACGCATGTGAGATAACATGCATTTACTGTTTTAAACTGGTATGTTTAGGGATAAATTGTTACCAGCAATAGAGAATACATGGTTTACACTGTATTCTATCATATTCATGTTGTATATCCACATGGTTTACGCCCTTACTTCACGTGGGTGTCAGTACCATCATTTCCTCAGAGGAAGCCCCACCTCTTCCCCCTATTCATTATCACACCCTTTTATCTTGCTCTGTTTTTCTTTTTAGCACACAGCACTACCAGATATGTATTTACTGTATGTCTCCCCAAAATATAAGAGCCACCAGAGCAGTGACTTTGTCTTGTTTTCTAGTGAACCCAGTGCCTAACACAGTGCCTGCCTAGAGTAAGGAATCAATAAAGGTTTGTTGAAAAAAGTGATGATTATCTATAGACACTGAATCCTCTAAGGCTAAAGAAGAGAATTTAGATAGGCACCTGGATCACAGGCTTCCTAAGATACGGATGCCCATGGGAGAGGAACCAGGAGATGGATAAACACCGAAAAACTGAAAGTGTAGTAAGTGGTAATAGTGAACAGGAATGCACTCCAGAAGGCAAAAGAGATTTCGCCTGAGGGAGGAAGAGCAATGATCTGAAAGCAGGAATGAGGAACAGCCCTCCTGGCCCTAGATGTGGAGGAGAAAGGAAGACCTACCATCATCAGAAGGCTGTTCCTCCCTGTGTCCTCGCTAAGGTTCCATCCCATCCATCGTTAGGTCTGAGGTGCTCCACTTTGCACATGTTCCCAATCCCAACACCATCACAAAGGGTGATTCACCAACCCCTCCTCATCTCACTTCAGCTTCAGACTTGCATCTCCAATACCACCCATCGGCTCTCCTGACACGTCCCCCTGACACCCTAAACTTAACAAATTTCAAATGGGATTCATGAGTTCTCCCATTATTTGCTCGACCTCCTGCTTACCTGCTTCAATGAGTATCAATACCTATTTCCCTCCTGGAGAGACCTGGAAACCATTCTCAACTCCACCATCTCCTCCATGTTTATTTCCCAACATACAACTTGTCACTAAACCTTGTCACTAAGCTGATCCTGCTCACCCTGGAATTCCTCTGAAATCCTTCCTCACTTCTTCACACCCCACGGAAGCTGTTCCTGCCCCTCACTGTGACTCAACTGGCTAAGAACAACAGCCTCTCAAGTGGTCTTCCTGCCTTAGAAATTTTCCTGATAGCCACTCTACTCTCATTTTCCCCAACTTATCCTCTTCACTGGTATCAAGTTAATCTTTTTTTTTTTTTTTTTTTTTTTTTAAATCTGGCCGTTTAAATTCTTCTCCAGTTTAAAAATTCTTTGCTGACTTTCCACCAAAAGTCATCAGCAAGGCCTCTGAGGCCCTACACTTCAACTGGCTCCTAACTACCTATCACTCTGGCTTCATCACAAATCTGTCACTCAATGTCCATGCCCCGACCTCCACCATCCTTCCTTCAAAAATTTCACACTGTCCATCTCACCACCACCAACTTACCTCCTAGCAACTATTCAGATCCCTGCTCAGTTGACCCTCAGTGATTCCCTGAATCACCTTGAATCAGCCATATCCTATGTTGTTTGTATGCAATCCTAGCACCCTTTCTTTTTCCTTTAAAGTCACTTTGTAACTGTAATACTTAACTGCAAATTCTATTACCGTCTTACTTTTCTTTTTTTTAATTAATTTATTTATTTATATTTATTTTTGGCTGTGTTGGGTCTTCGTTTCTGTGCGAGGGCTTTCTCTAGTTGCGGCGAGTGCGGGCCACTCTTCATTGCGGTGAGCGGGCCTCTCACTGTTGCGGCCTCTCTTGTTGCGGAGCACAGGCTCCAGATGCGCAGGCTCAGTAGTTGTGGTGCACGGGCCTAGTTGCTCCGCGGCACGTGGGACCTTCCCAGACCAGGGCTCGAACCCGTGTGCCCTGCATTGGCAGGCAGATTCTCAACCACTGCGCCACCAGGGAAGCCCCAACCGTCTTACTTTTTACTCACTAGACAGTAAGCTCCATGAAGCCAAAGACTGTTTCATTCACCACTGTATCTCCACCTCCATGCAACTGCATACTTTAAACAATTAACCAGTATGGTTTACTGAGTTTCAGCTACATGCTTACAGAAGAAAGTATAGGACACGAACCTTGTCCATATGAACGGGAGAGGGAAAGATATCTCAGAGGGAAGGAGGCACAATGAGTGATGCCACAGAGAACTAGTTTTGTGAGAAAAATAAGATGTTTATTGTCCAAAACCATAATATTGTCTAATTCTCCATCTGTGCTGTTCTTGCAGAAATGACAGTTTTAAATTTTTCAGATGTTATCAGTTATGAAACTGTAACAATGATGGATTTAGTCTCATTAGATATCAACTGTCTTAATCCTGTGTCCTTTCATAAGAACAGTTATCAAGGTAAAGGCAGGTAAAGTGTGACCACATGCAAAGGCTAGTCCTAGATGCTGCTCTCCAAGCCGAGCGTGCACATACGCCAGCTTTCTGCTCTAGGCCCCAGGATCCTCAATGAACTTCTGCCCGGGGAACACATAACAGGGGCCATCCTGGCGCAGAAGTGGCCATGGGAACTTAGTGTATCCACACACCCGCCAATGAGCAGATATTCTGTCTCCCTAGAGCTCTTCATATATCATCTCCTTTCATCCTCCTCATCACCCTGTCTCTTTCTCCATTGTCATTCTTTTTTTTTGTTTGTTTCCTTATTTATTTTCATTTTGGATGATCTGTCCATTGGTGTAAGTGAGGTGTTAAAGTACCCCATTATTATTGTGTTACTGTCGATTTCCTCTTTTATAGCTGTTAGCAGTTGCCTTATGTATTGAGGTGCTCCTATATTGGGTGCATATATATTTATAATTGTTATATCCTTCTTGGATTGATCCCTTGATCATCAAGTAGTATCCTTCCTTGTCTCTTGTAACATTCTTTAGTTTAAAGTCTATTTTATCTGATATGAGTATAGCTACTCCAGCTTTCTTTTGATTTCCATTTGCATGGAAAATCTTTTCCATCCCCTCACTTTCAGTCTGTATGTTTCCCTAGGTCTGAAGTGGGTCTCTTGTAGACAGCATATAGATGGGTCTTGTTTTTGTATCCATTCAGCAAGCCTGTGTCTTTTGGTTGGAGCATTTAATCCATTCACGTTTAAGGCAATTATCGATACGTATGTTCCTATGACCATTTTCTTAATTGTTTTGGGTTTGTTTTTGTAGATCCTTTTCTTCTCTTGTGTTTCCCACTTAGAGAAGTTCCTTTAGCATTTGTTGTAGAGCTGGTTTGGTGGTGCTGAATTCTCTTAGCTTTTGCTTGTCTGTAAAGCTTTTGATTTCTCCATTGAATCTGAATGAGATCTTGCTGGGTAGAGTAATCTTGGTTGTAGGTTCTTCCCTTTCATCACTTTAAGTATATCATGCCACTCCCTTCTGGCTTGTAGAGTTTCTACTGAGAACTCAGCTGTTCACCTTATGGGAGTTCCCTTGTATGTTATTTTTCATTTTTCCCTTGTTGCTTTCAATAATTTTTCTTTGTCTTTAATTTTTGCCAATTTGATTACTATGTGTCTCTGTGTGTTTCTCCTTGGGTTTATCCTGTATGGGACTCGCTGCGCTTCCTGGACTTGGGTGGCTATTTCCTTTCCCATGTTAGGGAAGTTTTTGACTATAATCTCTTCAAATATTTTCTCTGGTCCTTTCTCTCTCTCTTCTCCTTCTGGGACCCCTATAATGCGAATGTTGTTGCAATTAATATTGTCCCAGAGGTCTCTTAGGCTGTCTTCATTTCTTTTCATTCTTTTTTCTTTATTCTGTTCCACAGCAGTGAATTCCACCATTCTGTCTTCCAGGTCACTTATCCGTTCTTCTGCCTCAGTTATTCTGCTATTGATTCCTTCTAGTGTAGTTTTCATTTCAGTTATTGTATTGTTCATCTCTGTTTGTTTGTTCTTTAATTCTTCTAGGTCTTTGTTAAACATTTCTTGCATCTTCTCGATCTTTGCCTCCATATTTTCCCTGAGGTCCTGGATCATCTTCACTATCATTATTCTGAATTGTTTTTCTGGAAAGTTGCCTATCTCCACTTCATTTAGTTGTTTTTCTGGGGTTTTATCTTATTCCTTCATCTGGTACATAGCCCTCTGCCTTTTCATCTTGTCTATCTTTCTGTGAATGTGGTTTTTGTTCCACAGGCTGCAGGATTGTAGTTCTTCTTGCTTCTGCTGTCTGCCTTCTGGTGGATGAGGCTATCTAACGTCATTCTCTTTTACAGATGAAGTGGTCAGGCTGAGAAGTGACCAGCCCAAGATCACAAAGTTATTGGGAGAACAGAGACTGAATCCCTGCCTTTAGAATCCAAAAGCAACATTTCTTTATTCTTCTTACCCACTCTTCCACCACACTATACCCCACTCCTACCAAGGGTTCACCCCTGCACACCATATATTTTGCTGGGTGCTGGCCAACACATGTGGAATTACCAATCAGTGACCTCCCTGTGAAAAGGCCACTGAATACACAACCAATTGAATACACAACTGGTGTGGCAGGGTGAGGGTGGGGTGTTACGATCCGGACATCAGAAAAATAATATACCACATATGCTACCTTTCTCCACATTTTACTGGGTTTTAACTTGTACGTGGGCCCTCTGAGAACCACCAACTGCCACCCTTCCCATTCACCTGCTCAGCTTAGAGACCAAAGAAGTTACTGAATATCTTAAAGTCATGGTGAACTAATAACAAAATTGAAATGTGGTGATACCACAACAAGCAGCTGTGTCTGCAAAGGGTAAGTCTGCTCAGCTGTCCAAATAAAACCTCAAATACACTTTTCTAAAAAAGTACTTATTGTTCACATATGGCTTTTGATCTGAAACATGCATTGCTTCTTTGACTCAAAAGGATTGTATAACGATGAGAAAAACATTATCTGCTTGCCAAATCATTGTGGTCATCTATGAGATGGTTCCTGGGAAGGCTGCCAACGTGTGTTCAGCCAGGAAAACGCTGAGAAAGTACAAGAGCCCCACTTCAAAGAGGTGCCATTTTCTCCTTAATAATGACAAATAAAATATTGTCTAATAATTCTAATAATCTATGCGGCCCATGGAGAAACAGTTTCTTAAACTATTTTTCAGGTGTTATCAATTCATGATCAATTTTTTTGTAACACTGATGAATTTGATTTTACTAGATGTCAAATAATTCCCAGTTTTCCGGCAAAAATACCAGTATTTCCTATTGGTCACTTCTTACGCCTAAAGCCAGTCAATGGATTATTCCCTGTTGGCACCCTGTTGTGCCAGTCTCTTCATCCATCCAAGTCTCCCTCAACCTACCTTTCCAGCCTTCTCTTCCACTGTTCCTGAGAACATATTTTCTCTTCCAATAAAGGGAACCACTTGTTTAGCCTTTGACATTCTCTACAAGCTTCCTCCCCCTTACCGTACCTCATCCACTTGTTCCATAAATATTTATCAAAACATACTCCCTGCTGGGCAATGTGCTCAGTGCTGGGGATTTACTGGTGAGCAAAATGACATGGGTTTGCTGCCTTCACAGAACTTATAGTGGAAGAAACAAACTACACGAACTAAAATGACTGCAGCTTGATGTATACTACTGAGCATTTCTGGCACCATAAGAGTCTGTAGCAAGACTTTGAATCTATTTGAGGAGGTCACAGAGGCTTCCCTGAGGAGGTGAATGGAGGTATGAAGACCAAGAGGAATCAGTTGGGAAATGAGGGGAGACCAAGGGACCATGGGGTAGGGTGGGACACAGCTGGTCTCAGCGGGCTTCAGTGAAGGGAATGAGGTTACAGTGGTATGAGAAGAGATTGGAGAGAAGGGACAGGCTTTATAAGCCTTGGAAAGGTATCTGGTCTTTATCCCCAGAGCAGGGAATGCCATCCAAATATTAGTCAGGGAGTCACATGATCAAGACTGCATTTTGAAAACAGCTAAAATTTACTCTAGGGGCTTTATATATATTAACCCTCAAACACATAAGGTAGGTGCTAGTATCTGTTTTAAAGGTAAGAAACAAAAGCATAGAGAGGTAAAGGCACTTGTCCGAGGTCACATAGCCAGATTGTAAAGGAGTGAAAATCTAAGCCCAGACCATGCAATCAAGTGTGGTGATTGATCAACTTATGGCTCATTAAACTGAGAGGGATAGAGCAAGGAGCCGATAGAATGAAGAGAACGAGGAGGTAGAATGTACTCCTGGTATCCTCTGCTCCTTTGTGACGTTTTCCCCAGCTTATGCCAGGTCTTCATCCTGTGCCTTCTTAGCACTTCCCGTCCTCTCTGAAGGTATGAAATATACCTGTCCTCAAGCAAGCAAATTCTGTACAGCATCAATGCATCTCTCCCCTGCTTAGACCATGAACTGCATTAGAACTGCACCTTTAAAGCCTCTGTAGGGTCTGGTATCATTCGATATTCAAATTTTACAGAAAATAATGAGGTCCTTATAGTCATAATGGATTTTGGAAAGTTATTAAATCCGAAAGGGGGGGAGTTTTGACCAGTGTGGAATGAGGTTTTCACTGATTCAATGTAAAGAAATGAACATAAAGATTACAAAGTAATTCTAATAAAGCTAAATTTCCTCCATATTTTAACGGTAGAAATCATAAGTACAAGTCACTTCTATGCAATACAATGTTATTAACAATAGATTGTGGGTTAGTTTTTTTGTTGTAGTGGTTAATGATCTTTCTTGGCAAAAAAATAAGAGGCTATATTTGACATTGGTGTTTTTTTTTTTTTATCCATGACTTCCCAAGGTTTAGAAACCACTGAGTTAACCAATCCCATTCCCTTTTCAAATGTTAAGAAATCATACCTTAAAACTGACAGCAATCTTTTTAAAAAACATATAGGTAAGTGATATGTCTAGACCTTTATCTGTAAACTAGGAAGCAGGTGCTCACAAAAGACCCTGCCTTATAACTTATCTAAATCCCTTATATCAACTCTAAAGCCCTTAAAGCAAATCTAAACCCCCTAAACTACCAAAGGCTTCTCGCACTGTCTGCAGGTAGGAATTGAGGCGAGTTTACATCCAAATGAACATAAATGTGATTTGAGAAGTATAAGACTATTTTTTTGGGAAAAAAAATACACATGCTCTTCCCATCATCAATATTACAAGGTTTTTATAAAACTTTTTTCTTCTAATATTAGCTCATAGCAGATCCTTTAGTCTTCCTTTATAGATATCTTCCAACTCAATGATTAGCTTAAATCTCCCTAAGCCGACGGCAAATTCTCCTTAACCCTGTAACTACAGAGCCAGAAAGTGAAGAATTTACCAAACCACTCACTCCGAGCACAAATATAAACAGAGAAGCATGATCACTGAGCACTAGCTGGGCTTCCAATCTGCACAGACTGAAAGTCTTAACGGGAAAAATGATCATGTTCACAGTGGAAAAGGGAGCATGATAAATGTAAATTTGTGAAGTCAATTTCTATATGCATACATAAAGTGAAAGAAGGCATCACCCCCTCCTAATCCATCCCCCCTCACCCTTCCCCTATTTCATTCCATGTTTCATGGTATTATAGAAAATTTTAGAAAACTCTGAAAGCTCCTGGGTTGGGCTGCCTTGTTCTGCCTATTCTATGAAGAGGTTTTTTGTTTGTCTGTTTGGGGGGGGGGGCGGTTTGCCCTCATTATAATGATATAGAAAGTAAATTTTTAAAATGTATATTACATTTACAGTCTTATACTACCTAATGTTCAGTAAATCCCTAAAATCATTTATCTTTATTGTATAGAAAATGGGCTGTTGCCATCTTTACAATATTCCAACCCCGGTTGCGTAATGCAGTTCACCTCACCCTCACGTCTGCTGCACTGCTCTCCTCTCGACGAGGAAAGAATGTACCAAAACCTGGAAGGAAATCAGACCTGAGTGTTCAAGGTGTGACACAAGCTGAGAGACTCAACTGTTCTCGGTCAGTTTCGCCACTGATGGAATAGGAATTATATCTCTTTTTTCAAACAGTGTTTTGAGTATTATATGAAATAATACAGTAAAATAAGCTTTTAACCAGTTATGCGAAGTGTGATCCGTGGACCAATGCCATGGATTGTTACCTGTCCCCCGACAAGTACAGAGAGTATGTCTGTAGAAACTTGCAGTGACGTGACATTGCCATGACATCCCAATACATGATTTTGTACCAACATTTTGTTATGAAAATGTCCAAACATACAGAAAAGCTGAAAAAAGTCTGTAGTGGTTTGAAAATCACTGACTTAACTGATCCTATTCCTTTATCAAATGTGAAGAAATCATTAAGCTGAAACCCACAGCAAACGATCTCTTTTGTTCCGACATTTACCTTCCACCTAGATTCCACAATATTTTACTCAAGTTTTTCTTTCACATAACTATCCGTCCCCTCCCTCAGTCCAAATTATTTTCATTAAACATTTCAGAATGAGTGAAATGCATGATCTTGTGTTTTTACAAAATAATCCACAATGGATTGAAAATAATACAGGTCCTTTGCTGCCGATACATCATCTCAAACTTTTTTTTTTTTTTTTGAGAAGATGGATGATGTCCTCACGTTGACACAGAAATTGGGAGAAGATATTTCTAAAAACCAAATTATACTTTCCACAACACTATCAGCATACCAGAGAACGAGCTACTGTCCTTTCAGAGATGGAAGGTTTATAAAACATGAATCTTGAGAATTGCGAGTGATTTGCTCCTGATAAGCCAAGAGCCTACAAGCAGACAAAGTTCCAAAATGAAAAAAGAATTTTTGGAAAGTAAATCAATCTTAAAAGCAAACATTCTGTTAAGTCAAAGAAAAATGAACCCCAAACCTTTTTGAACTACATTTCCCTGGCATATAATGACTCTCGCTAAATAGCTGTTGAACGATACCTTGCAGTTATTTGTTTTTCCACCAGATGGCAACTATGGGTGGAATAACAATGATTTTAATCTCAACATGTGATTTTCAGGATTGTGCAAGACTTCAAAGGTATAAATCCAGTCACCCTTCCAGAGCTTGAATTCCCTCACCACCGCCGCTGCCACCACCATCAAAACGACATCCAAACCACCAAACTCCTCTAGGGAAGAGAAACTCTCGGCTCTGGGGGGCAATGGCCTGTCTATGGGCAGGACCCACTACCTGAAAGTTCTTTGTTTCCAGGGGGCAACGCTCTCCCTGTAGCTGTCACTCTCTTACCTACTTGAAACCCCTGTAAGAGAAGAGACGATCTAAATTCTCCCCAGGCCATTCTTCAGGTGTTCAAGTCAGCTAACACTGTCTTCAACCTTCCAGGTTAAACACTCCTCAGATGACAGGGCCCCCTCACCAACGTGAGGGCTCTCCTGGCACATGCCCCAGTTTTTCTCTGTGTTCTAGCACAGGGCCCTCGCTCCTTTCAGGCCTTTGTCCAGTTGTTCATCTTCTTGACAAAGCCTTCTCTATTTAAAACTGCAACTCTGCCTCTGACAAGTTCCCATCCTGTTTTGTTTTTCTACACAGCACTTATAACTATTCAAAAAATTAAATTTATTTTTTTTATAATTTCTTTCCACTAGAAAGTAGAAAGTAAGCTCCATGAGGGCACTGGGTTTATTCACCCCTGTATTTCCAGGGCAAACCAATATTTAATGAATGAATGCATGAAATGATTCATCAGTGAATTTGCCACATAAGTAAAATCGCACCATTAATGCGAAGAAAAGGACAGCAATTCCAGTTACAGAAGCAACACTGCTATTAATGCAGTAGGAAAGGCCACACACCTTAAGATGGCCTGCTTAGATGCTCAATGGTGCTCCTCTTGCACTTACTTTCAGCTACAATGTTAAAGATACTAAACTGAGTCTCCCTCCAGTATTTGTGAAGCTGGTTTTATGGATCCAAACCGAGGAATTTACATGATTCTTTTTTGAATTTCATCTACAGTCCACTGTTTTAGTATGTTCAGTTATTTTCAGACCTTTAGTGAATAGGTGGTATTAAACACTATCCTTTTCCAGTGCGAACTACTGAGTCCAGTGCATGGAATGCCCTAAGCTGTTTCTGCTTCTCAGGTTTTTTTCTTTCCTTCTACTTTGAAATTCATAAACCATCTAAAATCTATTCATTTCCTCACAACTCCCTTGGCAATGTGATAGTGGTGGCAGAGAAACCAGAACTGGGAGAGAAAAGGAGCAAGCATTAATGCACAAGCCATGCATAAATCAGAGCAGCTAGATACCTGAAATACGCCTAAATGTGTCTCTAGAAAACTTAACAGCAACTATTATTTGTGTCATGCTTTAAAATTCACAATTATTTTCATTTACGCTATTTCTGACTACAACTGTATGATGCATCCTTCTGTGAAAGTGAACTGACCCTCTGCGACAGAAGAGGTTCTTAAACTGGAAGGTCCAGCAGAATCAGCTAGAAGACTTGTTAAAACAGACTTTTGGGTCCTCCAGAGTTCCTGACTCCACAGGTCTGCGGTGGGGTCTAAGAATGTGCAGTTCCAGCAAGTCCAGGTGATGCTGACGCTGCCAGTCTGGGGACCACTGTTCCGAGATGCTCTGCCCCGGGGCAAGGATATGAATGTGCAGGCCACCTGATGTAAAGGCTTGGTGTTCTTTTCAACAGGCAACTGTGCTTCCTAGGCCTGAACTTTTAAAACAAACTGACATTATTAAGAGAATTATAAAAATTACTTTTTGCCCCTTTCCAACTTCAGAGGAAAGGAAGGCTCTATAAAACCCCTCTGACTAAAGTTTTTACACAAGAGAACTACCAATTCCAGAATCAGTACCTCCTAAATGGAAGCATCCTTTCCTAGAGCCTAAGTGTCCTTCTTCACTCAGTCAGACATACCCTACCCACACCCTCCCCTGCCCACACTCCTCTTTCCTAATTATTTATTTTGAGATCTCACGAGTTATCACTTTAACCACCCTGCTGCTAGCACTCTCAACACCTCTAGCTGGGATTTTTCTTCCAAGGCCCCATCCTTGAAGTCCTCAACACTAGACTTACCTAAACACTTTCTCCTTTACTTAAAAAGTAGCTTTTCAAGCTACCTGTAGTCTAGTGGTTAAGGCCAGGAGCTGTGGAACCAGACCAAGTTCAGATACAGGCTTTGCCACATACTGGCTGTTTGACTTTGGGCAAGTTACTTAGCCTGGCTGGGTCTCAGTTTCCTCATCTGAAGAAGGGGGCACTAATAACATCTACCTCAGAGTTACTGTTAGGATTAAGTGGCTTTCTACCTGTTAAGTGCGTGTAACGGTACCCTGGTATACTGTAGCTGCTATTTTCACAACTACCTCATCGCCACTTTCACAGCCATCAGCCTCACTCAGGCTGCTACACATTTGAGAGAAAAAGCCATACAACTCTGTAATTGGAGATACGGGTCCAAAATAGTAACATTAAATTTCACATAATAGTAAATTACAATTAATGTGAATTGTCTTGTTAATAAATTACAACAACTAAGTACTGCCTTTTGCTATATTGTTCCAAGTACCTCATTTAATTAGCACAGACCTATACTTTCAGCTGTGTAATGAACAGCACCTATAAGTTCTTTGGGTTCCTCAAATTCGGCATACTAAAAATTTGAACTCCCCTTCCACCCTAAACTTGCTTCATCTAACTGTATTTTCTACCTCAATGAATGACATCATCACCTCCTATTGGCCCAGGTCAGAAACCAAGGAGTCATCCTTGACTCTTTTTCTCAACTCCTTCTGACCCATACCCTTCTCTTCTGTATCCACTATGTGTTGCTAAACTGAAGATGAAAGCTACAGGTATAGGCAAGTTTTGAAACCACTGTGACTGTGGTCAGTAAGAAATGAAGTAGAAAATTCCCATCAGAAAATGAGATCAAAGAACATTATCCTGGACATGACCCACCTTCTATTCATCTCACCCAATTCACCTGCCACTGTTTTCATTCATATTTTCATCTTATCAACTCCTGGATTATTGCACCTACCCGCAAAATTCCCGGTCTTCATTTTCCTAAACCGAAATTCTACATGACACTC
Source organism: Balaenoptera musculus (assembly GCF_009873245.2). Classification (NCBI taxonomy): domain Eukaryota; kingdom Metazoa; phylum Chordata; class Mammalia; order Artiodactyla; family Balaenopteridae; genus Balaenoptera; species Balaenoptera musculus. Next base: position 28,864,266 of record NC_045793.1, on the reverse strand, counting down.
AAAACTTCTTTAAAAAAACACTGTTATTCACTGTTCCCTCCATGAGAATGCCCTCCGTCCCAACCCAGTAGTTCCATTTCAAATGTTATTTTCTTATTTAATTGTTCCTTGCTTTTCCAGTTGAAATCCACTCCTTCATACTCCCAGAAGCCTTTAACAATTCCTCTCCATGAAATGTAACCCTTTATAACTTGATATTTAGATTTTTACCTATATTTTTCAGGAAAGTGAAAACAAGTAAATCTGAAGGAATCAGAGGATAAAACTAGAACTTGACTAATGTAAAGACTCTTTGGAAGAGCCCTATGGCAGTGGTTCTCAATCTGGTCTGCACATTGGAAACACCTGGGTACCAGGTACCTGGGCCCCACCCCAGAAGTCTTGGGTGCAGCAAGGGCATTGAGCATTTTCAAAGCCCTTGAGGTAGATTCTGACATGCAGCCAACGCTGAGAAGTACTGCTCTATGGGGAATATAAAAAAGAGTTGAGATTTATAAAGGATTCTTAAATAGAAGTAAAGATCTGGTGGAAATCAGTAGAGATGACTCAGGGTAGGCAAATGGTACTGCAGAAAAGAAGTCTTGAAGTCAAGGAATTCAGTAGCACTTCGTAGATAGAGTAGTACTAAAACGGCTTACAACTGGCTGTAGGCTGAAGTTGGAGAAGATGAGATGGGCTTGGAAAGGATGGTTAAGGGAAACTAGGCTTGGAATGAGAACCAAGAGCAAGTGGTGGAAATGAGGTCAAGTGAATTCAGAGGAGGAATTCTGAAAGAGGCGCTGTAAGTTGGGAGGTTTTCAAAGATGACAGAACTTCTGTGGCAGCAACGAATGTTACAGATGTAGGGAAGTTTCCAAATCAGGGTTACCCTGCTTATCAACAGTGATGAGGAAAATTCCTATCAGCAGCTGAAATCAAAGAACACATATCTTGGAGGTCTGACAAAGATGACAGCATAGTTGCAGAGGGAGGTGTTATAAACTGTGGTGTAGCTATTTTAAAAAGGGACGTTTTTTGGAGAAATTGTGGTGGAATAACTCTAACACCTGTGCCCAGGGACCAGATCATCTCTCTAACTTAAAGTACATTACCCAACCCCCCCAAAAACAGTTCTTACAGTTTAGGAAACCAGGTATGTATCTTAAGATATTTCTGTATCAGTAATTGTCATAACCCATAATCCTTATTTTTCATTACTAAGCACTAAACATTTTTTTAAGTGAAGTACAAAACCAAATAAATTCTAAAAAAATAAACCCAGGGCTCCCAGTAAATGATGGAGTGGGAACATGGAGTTGCCATTAAACGGACTCCTTCGCAGTATCAACGTGTGAAGGCTTCCTCTGTACTTCAATGCATCTTCAAATTCTGATCCTTTCTCCCACTTGATTCCTGCATGCTGCTCCAAAAACCAGTGAGTTTTGCAGAAGGAGAAAACACTTTAACTGTATATACTAAGCTTAAATACCATCAGAAATGCCAGACCCTGGCTCACTAAATCCTTTGAAATTCATTATTGTAAATATTATGGCTGACCAACATCTCTACAGGACAACTGCGTTATAACAATTCTATAGCAAGAGACAGGGATACGATCAGTGTAGTGTCACATAATACGAGGAACTATATAGGTAAATTCACCTACGGCATCGCCCAATCAGTGGTCAAGTGCTTTAGAATCATTTTCACTTCAGTAGATAATAAATCCAATTTATCCCAGTTATAAGGAAAAAAGTTTAATTCTTATAAGGAGTATCAAACCCCTACCTAGCGAGGTGAGCAGGGGGAATCAATTACCAGAGAAATGCAAAAATATATACAAAGGAGAAATGCAAGGGAAATCCATTATGACACTGGTATTGGGGGCAAAATAATTCATATTATAGCCCCACGCCATTACGGCAAAATACATTTGCATTACTAGATACAAGAGAAAACGGCGCAGCCCACAAAATAGGTAAAAATCTATTACAATGAATAATACCTAACATTTGACATAGCAGTGCTATTCCCAGGTTCTAGTTATTAAACCCAGAGTGAAAGTGGTTTACTGATCTGTTTACAGCATTCTAAAGACAAGGATTAAAACTGCTGTTTTGTTCTGACATAAGAAACAGCTATGGAAAGAATTTAGTCCACTGCCTGCTACTTGGTAGGCACTCAGCAATGACAGTTCCCAAGTTCACTGATGTGACCTTTCCTTCCCCATTTCAAACACAGATTCTAACTATCCTTTAAAGAACATCTGTTGAAAATTCTCAAAACAAGACCACAAGCACACTGTGTTAAATGTTTGATGTTCACATTAACAAGAGACATTACATGCGAATTTTTTACACATGAGGGTAAGTCAGGTCTAAGATTGACAATGATGAACAAAGTGGAGGAAAAGGAGGGAAAGAAAAGAAAGGAGAAAGCAACGAGAGTGCAGAGGAAGGATGGAAAGAACAATGTTGGCGTCAGTGTGAAGAGCAAATAACAAATTCCTCAAGTGTTAGGTCTATCTCGGAACACGTACCCCACATGAATTTGCTGAAAGTACACAGAACTATAATAACCTGAGAACCCTGGGCTTGGGGACTGCCAGCATTACCAGATGCATTCATTTCCAGTGCTCCAATGATTCCAGCAGGTAACCAGAGAAAGCCAGTCTAGCCACCCCTATAAGCTGCCAGCCCCTCGTGGCAGAGATGCCAACAGTGGCCAGTCTGAGAATGACAGCTTATTCTGGCTTAGGAATCCTACCAGATGTGGCTCCCACGGGGTCCTCAGTGTCCTGTCTCTTCAGTGTGATCTGTGGACCTTCAGGAAAGGACTCTACTCTGAAGATAAACTCAGAAAGACACGTGAAACAGTGTTCCTGCTAAATCCTTCAGCAGCCTTGGTGCTATGCAAGTCCTTCAGAGAGCAGCTCTTGGGATTAATTTCATCAAAACACCTCTCCATGGTTGGGTATAAAAAAAAAGCCTGTATGTACCAAGCAAGGCATCACCCCCATCTGGCCATCTGCCTAGTTTGTGCTGTGTCTCAGTTCTCCCTGGCCTTCGAGGAATTCCTTTCTCCTTTAAATAGTCTTCTTCGGCATTGCAGTTAGAATCAACTACTGCCCTCCTGCCAGTCTCTGGATTCCAGTATTGTTAGCACTGAGCAACTCACGAAATTCCTCTTAATAAAGCTCTCTCTAGGGTTGCACAAGAAATCAAATCCCTGTGTCAGCCCTGGAGAGTTCAAAGCCCTTTGTTAAAATTACACATGCTAAATTGTAATACTGAATTCTGGGCTAAAAATTGTAATTTTCTATTTTTTCAAAGCGATCTGGGATGAAAATTTTCAGGATTATGTTCCCATTATTTTGTATGACTGGGATAAAACCGTCCAGTTTTTCAGATTAACACTTAATAGTTACATTATTTAAAAGATAATAATTATTCATTTACTCAAATATTTGAGGGTCTGGCACTGTGCTACATCCTGGGAATACAGTGAACAAAACAAACAATCCCAATATGTCATAATAACTTCTACATTGTGGTACTTATCTACAAAATAATATGACATAGTTAAAGTGTCTTATTTAATTGCAAAAAATAAACTAGGGAGTACGGTGGGACACATGGGAAATAAATACACTATTACTAAATATAGGAATTCTTCATTTAAGTCTTTCTATACATTATGAACATGTAACAATTATGATAAGCAATACTGGGCACTGAAATATCTCCTATTCACTTAAGGAGTGCTAGTATTTTACCTTTAAAATTTCTATCATTATATATACACAGATCACATAAGATGTACTAATGGCTGAACAGAACTATTTGTCAAAACACTAAAATTCTATACAGCAAAATTTTCATGCCAAGAATTAAGAAAACACAGCACAATGACTTCAAAATTAGTATACTGTACTATAGATATCAAAAGATAAATTTTATTCTTCCTAGTATATAAAAGGTAATTTGTTTTTCAAACTTCATTGATAGTTTCTGTAATATAAGGAATGTGTAAATATGTTAACAATTTTCTTACCAAAATAAAGCCCAATATATATATATATATATATATATATATATATATATATATATATATATATACAAAAAAATTTAGGGAATAAAGTTTGTCCTCGGTTGGGAATTCCCTGACGGTCCAGAGGTTAAGACCTGGCACTTTCACTGTGGGGGCCTGGGTTCGATCCCTGGTCGGGGAACTAAGATCCCATAAGCTGCACGCTGTGGCCAAAAAAATAAAAAGCAAAGTTCGCCCTTGGTTTAACATTCATGTGCATACAGAAATAAACATATATACTCACAGGAGTAACACACACTGACAAAAAGTTACAATTAGCAAAGGTGAAAAATGGGAAAAAATAATCCTGCTAGTACTTTTTTTCTGTCTCCGAGACTTGACAAAGAATGTAGAAAACTACCGAAGTAACAAAAAAAAAAGACACAAAAACCACACTTCAGACAAACTGCTTGTTAGTACTTAGGACCTGATTTCACAGACAGGTTTAATCCACTTCCTCAAAGGTCATGCTGTCAAGGTAGAGGATAAACGTCTGCTGCTACTGAATTAGACGGGCCTTCGTTCTGAGAAGTAGGGTGCTTCTCCTCCTCCACGTGGGTCACTTTATTTGACCTTCCTGCAGGAGGAAGTTCATTATTTGTGCCCTCTTCACGAGGTGAGAGGGTACCAGGCAATTCATTCAACATTAGAACTTGCAAAGATTCTGGTCCATCTTCAACATCCACCTGAATCCCCAAAGCTTTAAGAATGTCACATTTGCACATGGGGCATGTCCCATGGGCTAGAATCCAGGGGTCAATGCAGTTCTGGTGGAAAAAATGTTTACAAGTCAGAATACGAACTGTATCATTAGGCTTATAGAGTTCAAAGCAAACTACACAGCTATCTCCATTTGGACATACTTCCGTGTCCCCCTCTTTAAGTACCCGAAGTTGAAGCTGGCCACATGCTTTCCTGAGATCAGCTGTTAACCGCTGCCATCTCCTGTTCTGAATCCTTGCTACCCAAAGTCTTCTAATATGATAAAAGATGAAATACGCTAGTGTAGCGGTTGTGACGATCACAAAAGAGACAAAATAGTGATTCATCCAGATGATGTGTTTTCTTCCCACCTCAATCATGACTGTAACGTGAACTCCCTTCTGAATTAAATGCAAAACCTCCATGCCTTTCAAGTTACCAATCATCACCACAACGATGTCTTCAAACGCCTGATGAGACATGGGAAAAACCTGATTGCCAGTTCCTGGAAAGTTATAGATGATCACTCCGCCGGCTCCCTTCTCCACGGCCACCTTGATCTTCTGCGTGAAGGTACAGCCTCCCCGTTCAACAAGTGCGAGCCATGTCTCCGAGTTCTTCGATCTGCTGAAACTGGTACTGGGTTTACATGCATTTTGCATTTTTCCCTCTGGAGGCACGATAACTCCCGCCACTCTCTTCAGAGCAGAGCTTCTTCCAAACACTCCAGTCTCCCCCAACTCTGACAACATGCGATTCCCAACGTGAAATGATATGTTCATGTAAGCAGTCCAAACGGCGCTGGCTCTGCAACAGTGCTGGCTAAGCAGCCAAAGGAAACTGAATTTCATGAGCCAGGAAGAGGCAGTGTGGCTTCTCCGAGTGCCAATCTTGAGTAGACGCATCTCTCTCTTAGTGACTGAAGGACTAACCCAACAAAAAGATGTGGCTTCCACATCTGCTGACAGTCAACAGAAAATATTAAAATGAAAAAAATCTTCTGGGTGAAAACAAGTTCCACTGTCTTCCAGCATGTTTCTGTAAGAAATTCTTAAAGATGTCTTATGAGTTTCAGATGTTTTTTTTTGAGAGAAAGAGAAAAACCTTAGATTGAAAAAAAAAAAATCCCAGTCTCACTACTGTAACTCTACATACTGCTTACTGTTGGGTGGCATGATTATGACATAAAAGACAACACGGCCAATTAGGTAAGAGCTTAGAGCATGCTGTACATTTATTGGCTTGACTGTTTCAAATGTTGTTATGGGTAATCTCAGTGTTGTTACAGGATGGATTCAATCCTTGAGCTACTACATGTAATGTTACCTGGTATCACGTTAAGCTGAAGAATATTAAAAATTATATAATGCAGGCATTTTAAAACCTGAAAGCATATGCAAGAAAGGCCATACGATTAACACTTTCCTTCACAGTGAAGTAAATATCTGTATCAAAATGGCAAGTTTTAAAACCATGAATGATAATTAAAAATTAGCACTATGACCAGATATGGGATAAAAGTGGTAAAGCTGTACCTTCACGCTAAAAATAAATAAATAAATAAATAAAGTAGCTATTAAAAAAAAAAGTAGGGCATCCCGTTAAACTACTTCAGCCTCACTACCCTCACTTTTTTTTTTTTTAATTAATTAATTATTTATTTATTTATGGCTGTGTTGGGTCTTCGTTTCTGTGCGAGGGCTTTTTCTAGTTGCGGCAAGCGGGGGCCACTCTTCATCGCAGTGCGCGGGCCTTTCACTATTGCGGCCTCTCTTGTTGCGGAGCGCAGGCTCAGTAATTGTGGCTCACGGGCCCAGTTGCTCTGTGGCATGTGGGATCTTCCCAGACCAGGGCTCGAACCCATGTCCCCTGCATTGGCAGGTAGATTCTCAACCACTGCGCCACCAGGGAAGCCCACTACCCTCACTCTTACATTGATTATATGTAGGGATGACAGCAGTAAAGACAGAAAAGACTAATCTCATTTCTCTGCAGACCTTGACATCTGTTAGTAATCTCGCAATATTTTGAGGGAAGAGGACGGGTGTAGGGGAAAAGATTATATATAGCAATATTAGTTTAGCACAGTTTACTTTGAACAAAAATGTAGCTATAGATTTTAAGAAGAAAAACTTCAAGGTCCTCACTTAAATTTAACCACTGACAGCAGTGATGGTTAAAGGTCATAGATGCTTTTAACAAAATGCTTGCCAAAATCAACAAACATCGTTGGTGGAAGACCCCGCATACACTGTCAGTTCTGCCTATATGCTTGCTACACTTCGGCCAATGGCACAATATGACTTCAAAGCCAAAGAATGACATGTGAACTAACAAATACGGGCAGTCACTGGCACTGCCATACACTTTCTCAGGGGTATCTCTCAGTGGTTCTTATTCACCAGCTAGGAAACCAAAGCCAAGGATTTTGACCTTGGACATAAATGTCTCTGACCTCTATGCATAGGGTACTAAGAGACACTTTAGGTTGGGTCTCACCAGGACTACGGGAGCTAGTGTATTCTTATGAAATATCAGTCAACAACGTGACAGCTCAAAGTAGAAAAGAGGAAGGAGAAATGGTCCCTAAAGGCCCAACAAAAAGTGGCATTAAAAGAAAAGAACATTGATGTGACACCTTCGGGGCTCACAGTGGTCGATTTTCTTTCCCAAAGACCATTAATCTGATTTCCACACACCCACTCTTTAAAAAAGACAGTGAGGCACACAGTGTGTTGACTCACAAATTGCCATTTGAGTTGGACATCAATGCTTTAGCATATTATCCAGAGAGACTTTCATCAAAACAACAAAACCTACATGTTCAGGCCTCTCATTGTTATACAGGTGTTTATCTACCAGAAAAAAGGAAGAGGCAAAATAAGGCAAGAGATACAATTTGGAAAGGCAAATGAACAAAATTGCAGTTCTGCTCTAGGTCTATATTATCAAAATGTCCCAAATAGAGACATACCACCATCTTAAGAGGAGCATTTACTAGAGTCAATTCTAGAAGGAAAATTTGCAATCATAGCAGATTCACTATGCTAGGATTTAAAGGGCTCTGGCAAACAAAGGTGATTTGTTTTTTTTTTTATAATGCTGTCCTAAATTAGGCCTATAGTAATTTAAAATATTTTTAGATACATAACCAGAAGTGCTACCATCTAAAATAATTATTTGGAACACATTACCTACCCGGTCAATAGCTTTGGCAACCAGATTTTCTGGGTATTAATAAAATTAACCATGGAAAATTAAATCAAGATCTAAACCTATAATGAAGTTTACTGAACAGAAGTATTATTAGATATCAAAAATTAAACATATGGAAGCAAAGTATAAAAATTAGTAAAAAGAAACTTTAAAATATTATGACTAATTCTGTGGCATCAATGTCACAATCATTGTAATTTGAAAATCAAGACTAATTTGCTTTTAATGTATACTAACGTCCTTATTTAGATAAAGGCAAAAATGTATAACAAAACACTAGAAAAACAGCAAGTTCAAATAGATGCACATGATATGGAGTTTTATTTTTAAAGCACACAAATTTCACCCTCTTTAGTACTTGCGTAGACAAGCTACAGTTGAATTTTCTCTCTACATAAAGTGCTAAAAGAGAATTCATCTTAACTGTAATCTTTGGTAAGACTCAGTTACATCTTCAGGAGATTCTCCGGGTTTCTTAAGTTTTCAGAATGTCACACTTGCACATGGGGCATGTCCTATGGGCTAAAAGCCAGGGGTCGATGCATGCCTTATGGAAAAAATGTTTGCAAGTTAAAATACGTACTACATCTTGAGGCTTGTATATGTCAAAGCAAACAACACAATTGTTTTCATCTGGATCTAGTTCCTTATCCCCTTCTTTGAGCACTTGCAGTTGAAGCTGCCCAATAGCTTTCTTCACATCTGCCTTTATCTGTCTTCGCCTCCTGGTGGAAGAATTGGGCACTCGAGGTCTCCAGGCACAGTACAGGAACAGGTAGGCCACTGTGGCAGCCAGAAAGGTAAACAGAGACATGACATAATGGCTCAGCCAGGGCATGTGCATTCTCCCCACTTCAATGATGATCATCACATAGAATCCTTTCTGAATCAAGTGCAAAAGTTCCATGCCTTTCAGGTTGCCTATCATCACTGCGACCATATTTTCCGTTCCCTGGTGAGACATGGGAAATACTTTGTTGCCCGTACCTGGATAGTTATAGATGATCACCCCATTTGCTCCCTTCTCTGCTGCCACGTTGATTTTGTGTGTGAAAGTACAGCCTCCCCGTTCAATGAGGGCCAGCCAAGAGTCTGCTCGCTCAGGCCTGCTGAAATTGGTCATAGGATTACAAGCGTTCTGATTCCATCCTTCAGGAAGTACCACCACACCAGACACTCTTTCCAGAGGAGAATGATTCCCGAACACTCCACTCTCTCCTAATTCTGATATAATCTGATTTCCCACCTGAAACGTTATATTCAGGTGGGCTGTCCAAATGGCTTTTCCTTTTGAGTCAGGAAGGCTAAGTAGTAGAAAGATGCTAAGCCTCAACAGTCGAGATGAAACAGAACTGTGAATTGAAGGAGTAATTCTAAGTAGGCTCATTCCTCCATTTGCCTATTAACTGACAAACATGAAGAAAAAAATAACAACCGTTGTAAAAGAAAGTAAAGAAGCTATCTTCAAGTGTTGGCAGTAGATAATTAAAGCACGTAAATGGAAAAGGTCTGCGTGGATCAAAGATATCTTGCTCCTTCCAGCATTTTTATTTTTGGTAGATTATCTTTCTCATAATGAAACAGAATAACAAGATTTGTTATTAGTACAATGTTATTTCAAGAAAATTGTGACTTCCTAGTGGGGAAATTGTGACATCAGAGGTAGTTAAGCCAATCCGAGAGTTTATACTAGTGCAGTGCATACTGAAATCCTATTGGCCAAAAAGCTAGGCAGCAATGACTCATGATATGTACTAATCTGAATAAACTCTAAAGCAAAAAATAAATAATTTTTTAAAATACTTTGAGTTTCTTTTCTACTTCTGGATAGGCTGAAAAGCTGCCTAAACACTTTTGGCTCATTGTTTTCCTATCTATAAGGCAAAGGAGAAATCATTCATGTATGAGTGTGTGTCCCTGTCCGGTCACCAGTTCTCAGTTATGGTTCTGTGCTACCCAATATGCCATTCTATGCGAAGCAGGAACAAATCATTCCCTCTCTCTTCCAACATTAAATGCTTACCTCAGGCCTAAAGATTCAACATGAGGGTAATGTAATATAAGCTTATACTGTTAGTCTAATATATTGCCATCTTGCAAGGCGAATTCTACTTTGTTCACTAAAATCACTACCAAGAACCTATACTATGTGCTGGGCAAGTACTAAGTATGGGTCATATATTGGAGAAGACACATACACCTACTTTGTGGAGATTATCTGGTGAGGGCAGATTTTAAACAAAAACACAAATGTGTAACTGCAAGTTGTGATAAGAGCTCTGAAAGGAAAACAGAGTATCAAAAGAAAGAACAAATGTAAAGGGGACCCAAACTTTGATTCGAGGCCAGAGGCCCAGAGCATTGCTCTCTAAGAAAGTGACAGTCAGTCTGAGGCTGGAAAGATACATCAGCATCATCCAAGCAAAGTATGAGCTGAGAAGATTCCGGGCAGAGGAATCAGCAGTTTCAAGACCCTAAGATAGCAAGGAACATGGCAAGTTACAGGATCTGAAGGAACATGAGTTTGGCAAAGCAAGAGAGGCAAAAGTTAAGGTGATGAGGGAAGGCAAGGCCAACAGCAGTCAGAGGTTCAGGATCATGAACCATAGACTAAGGATTTTGGATTATGTCCCAAGGACCAGAGAAACACACTGAAGGGTTTCAACCTGGGGAGGTGACTTAAGTGTTTCAAAATGTTCACTTTTTTAAAAGTGCACTTTGGCTTCCTGAAGTGGAAAATGGATTGGAAGAAGAGGAGAATAAATTGATGAGTGTCTTCTTTTAGGCAAAAGAAGACAGTGGCTGGGACTCTTGAAATAGCAGTAAGGATGTAGAGACAGACAAGTCAAGTTACTGTAAAGGTTGAATTAACATACGTGGTAACCGGAAGGGTAGTAGTGGGCAGGGCAAAGGATGACCACAGCAGCTATCACAAGTCACTACATTACTTAGTTGATGCAAACTGTAGACTCTTTACTGCTTTAAAGTTGCTTTAATGCTTGTTTGCGTTTATTTGATATCTTCACCTGACTTCACTCAAGGAGTCAACAGATTGGCAACACTCATTCGAACATTATTTACTATACACAGGGCACATGCTATGCATGTACCAGGCATACTATAAAGCCCTGGGGATGCAGAAAGAAAAGACAGCCTCCGTTTGCTTGTGTGTGAAATAGACAGCAACATTTAAATCAGAGGCATGTTAAGAATGCTGTCATTTTCACAAAAGGAATTACTGTACTCCCTGGTCTGTAATATTTTAGTTAACATTTGCCGTTAAAAATAAAATTGGAACCAATCAACTTGCCCCATGCACAGAATTTTATGCAGGCAACATTTCAGCTCACATCTGAACTGTCTTTACATGTAGACTTTTCCCAAGTTCAAACAGAATGTGAAATCCTGGCTTATTTATTAGCAAAGTGAAGCCTTACCACAAAGACAGTTATCATCATATCAGAGGCTGTTTGTTAAATATACGATTATTTAACATTTGAAGATAGAATTACATTAGTTTTTAAATCCTAACTTTGCTCTTTTAGTTTGCTGATTTTCAAGGTTGAAGGAGTTTAAGCAGTAACTATATGTTAGCTCAAAACATCTCAAATCTAAAGGTTCTTCATATGGTTGAAAAGACCAGTTTGAAAAACTTAGTAATTCATTGTATTTTCTCACCATACGAGGAAGCGGTTAAGGCAATGGCAGTTAGAACTTCCCCCCTCTCTTCTGCCTGAGTCTTAGGACAAACGCACCTATAAAAAACAATCCTTTATCTCTAACGTAGTGGTTCTCAAGTGGGGGATATTTTTGCCTCCCAAGAAATAGTTGGCTATTTCTGGAGACATTTTTTATTGTCACAATGGGGGAGTACTACTGGCATCTAGTGGGTAGAGGTAAGGGATACTGATAAATATTCTATAATGCACGAAACAGCCCTGTGCAATAAGTAATTTTCTGACTCAAAATGTCGATAATAGCTTTGGGAGGGAGGAACCATCCCAAAACTCACTTGTCCCTGAGAAATGAGGCCTGAGCTCCTATCACAAAGTTTATAACTGGCAATACATCCATCAAGGAGGATTCCTCAACCAGTCTCCGCTTCCTGTTTTCTTTGAAATAGAAACAGTGGACACCAGCACAAGTGCCTATTAGTCCATGAAGCCTGATTAAAAATTGCATCCATTTGATCAGGACCAGATCCAAGAGTCTTCTGTGCTGGGGCCAGGATGTCTGAACAGGAAAGGAGGGAAGTGGGCAGTGGGGGTGGGAGGAGGAGTGGAAAATGGATAACTGATGTTACTCTAATCTGTGACTTTTAGATCATTTATTCAATATATAGACTTTCTATCTTTTTAACAGCCAAGTATTAGAGAGGTTTTCATTAGCCTACCTGCCAGGTTCAACCAAAGGAGACTGAAATATACTAAGGTTGGCTGATCACATTCAAAAACCCCTGCCTGTTCCACCTTGCCACTCTGCCTCTTTAAGGACAGTATGTTGATTTTTCTCTTATATAGGCTCATGTCATTATCCCCCCAAGGTGGCTACTGCTGTTCCAGGCAGAACCCATTCAGAAGCACAAAGAGACTTTTCTTCTCCCATCTCTCTATATAAGAGCAAGGCAATTTTCTTTTCCAGAAACCTACTAGACTTCCTTCAGTGTCTCTCTGGCTAGCAGTGCTTTAGAGACCCATGCTTAATGGAACCCCTGGAAATCAGAGTAGAATTATCATGATCAGCTAAGGTTAACCACGATTTATCCTGCTATGGAAAACCGCTTCCCTGACTGAGCACATGGCCGGAGGGAACATGAAGGTAATCAGTGCCCTGCCCCCAAAGGGAAAAGGTATGAACTGGAAGGTGAGTGGGTAAACAAAGTTCCTGAGGTTTACCCAAAGGAATGATACTTAAATAACCATCAGCCGCACCAAACACATAATATTCACTACACACAAGGTACTGATATGAGCCGGAGCCTGTGTTACCAGGGACACAGCACGGCCCTGCTCTCAGGGGTCATCATCTAGGTAGAAGAAGAGAGTTATACACCAGTTAGGTACATGCATATATATATATCTTAACTTCTAGGTTCTAATTAAAATTCAAGAAGGTTATCATTTTCATTAACTTGGCGGGTGAGGGGAGGAATCAGCTGCTCTCTATCCCTCCGCTGTTCATCAACCTCTGTTAAGAATGCTCAAACGTCCAGAAATCTCTACTTTGAGAAGAAAAATAGCCAAAAACTATCTGGGCAATGCTTTGTAATTGTATCTCTAAATGCAGGGAATACTGAAGAGACTTCAATAAATTACCTCGCAAGTCACCGTATCCAGGGCTATAATATTATTAGAGATCTCTAGAAATCCACAAAACACACTGGATTTGCATTTAATCTTAAGAAAACAACTGTATAGGGTTTCTGTGAGTAATTAAATGCATCATAATAGGATTTGACAGGAAAAGAATACTGACTCTAAGTAGTTTACTGAGAACAACAAAATAGCAAGTAATGCTAATGATAAATATTCTCTGAAAGAGATACCTTTATTTCTAAATATTTTTAAAGGCAAAACTTACTTTAAAACGTTATTATCTTCGATTGCAAATTGGTGAATCCTTATAAAAATTTCTTCTCAATTTCTCCCGTAAATTAGTCTCTACTACCACATATTCTCCCAGACATATGCAATAAAAAATTATTCTCCACATACAAATATACTTTTTTCCACTTAACACCCAGGAAAGTGTTCTGAATATGCTAAAATGAAATACAGGAAATTAAAAAACTAATATATGAATCTTTGAATTACTTTCACAGTCACATACTATACTAGAGGCAGGTACAGATGTGTAAAAGTCACAAAATTTACTCAGGCTCCTATTCATTATTCTTTATATTAACCAATAAAATAACTTTCAATATCACTAAAATCTCTGGTAACTAAGTATACTAGAAAGAAAAAATAGCCAAGACAGACATTTTAAATCACCATATCACTAGCCTCGATTTCTTCGCTAGGTAAGCCAGGATTACTATTCGTCTCTATTTATCAGCACGCCTAACAGTGGGATGCATGAGGAAAGGGTAACTTGTGTAAGAGCTCCAGAAGTCCAAAGCTCCAAGAAGCCTTTGCAACATTAAAGAAGGGGAATTCTCACTGACGGTTCTCAAACACCTAACACAGCACCTGGCTCAAAGGAGTCTGTCTGAATGAATGATTAACATGGTCAGGTTTACCACACTTGAATACTTTCCACTGCTTTAGTCTGGCCTTCATGATCTTTCCACAATCTAGAGTTTTGCAACAGCATCTAATCTTCCATCAGTGTTTCGCTCACCTTTAATTCACTGTTGCCAGAGCAACCTACAGAAAAAAAATGAAATTTACAATGGCATTCCTGTTTGCCTAAAACTTTAGATGCCTCCCTCTATCCAAAGGGTAACACCCAAGCTTCTAGAAATGCAAATATAAGCCTCTCCAACCTGGTCCTCTTTCCTTCAATCCAGTCTCATTTTCTACTGTTATCAGTCCTGAAATGTATGCTTCTTCAATTCAAAGGGCTTATAGTTTCCTGTGCTCCTATTGCAGCAGTCACTATATAAGACCTTAGACAGGCTTTGTTCCTTTTACAAAACTCTGTCCCTACGGTAGGAACACTAATTACAAAATGGCCCAATTACTTCTCTCCCAGTGATGCCCTTTGCAATGTGACTTAGCAGGTCCTTCCATCAGGAGGTGGGATTTACCTCTATACCCCTTGATTTCGGACGGCCTGATAACTCAAGCTGGTGAACAGACTGGCACGGAGGTGATGATGTGCGAGTTCCGAGCCTAAGCCTCAGGAGGCCTTGCACTCCTCCCCTCACTCTTGGGCCCCCACCGTCCTCCAACAAATAAGGCCAGCCTGACAGAGAAGGATGCAGGTGCCCCAGCTGAGGCTACCCTAGGTCAACCTACAGATGGGCAAACATATGCAAGCACCCAAGATAAGCAGAGATGTCTCCATAATCCTGAGGTGACCACACATTCATGACTCAGTACAGCTGAGACCTCAGTTGCTTAGCCTATCTAGACTCTTGAGCAGTGACAGATACTGACCTTTTAAAAAGTAGTTTATAAAAGAATACTGCCCTTATATTCCGTTTTTATACAGCAGCTGATATAGTTCCCCCTACAAAATGATCTACTCTATTAATCTCCAGGTCTGGGACTAAATCTTATTCTCATTCTTTCAATACTCAGTTTCCAGCACATCGTTAAGTTCTCAATGAAGGTTAATTAAATTGATAGTGTCTTATCCTCCAAATTCTAACCTGTAATATTACTCATGCAATAATGCATCTATTTAATTTTATCTTCATAAGGGTGATCATTTTAGTTAGAGCAATAGTTAAATATACATAATAAGTTTAACCTTTAATTCTTCCACAGATTTAATACTCATAAAACTGAATTTCTTACAGCTGTACTTGAATGCTAAGATAAATGAGCACTTGGAATATGACCAAATTCTCTTAAACTTTAATGGGTATAAATCAAACTACATAAATTACACTCTCTTCCACATTCTGAATTCAAGTCAAGGTCTACAAAACTTTAACACTAAATTGAAAACAACTTTTTCTTCTCATTCAATCTGCCAAGTTAGAAGACAGAACGGCAATCAACAGAGTAGAAACACATTACTAGTAGTCTGGAAGGTAATGGGGGAAAAACCTCACACCACAGCCTGTGCATTAAGAGGACAGAAAGTAGCTGAACATTCTTCAGCAGACACAAGATTAAAGATTAAGGACGGTAACTGATGGTATTGTTATGTTTCTTTGAGCCCAGGACAAAATACATCTTAATATTAACTCAATCATTTAGACTGGATTTTTGTTCAAAAGGGCGGAGAAAAGGCAATATACTCAAGAAAGGAAAAAAAAAATAAATAAAAGCAGAATCTTTTGAATAACCACCAGAACTTACCCTGTTCTCTGAACAGACCATTTTGCTCCTGTAGTTAAGAACCACCGAGGATGCGGAGTCTACTTTTGGAGCTCCGTCATTTCAAAGTTGCCCTAAAACCCTTAGATTCTAGACCTTCTTAAGCCACAATCGGGGTCACTGAAGGTTTTTATAAGCTTTGTCTTCCTAACACCAGTCCCCTGGAGTGCGGTTAACTCTCAGTGAGCTCTTAGCAGTCAGAAATAGCAGGGCAGTGGCGATGAAGATTTTCCCACTTAGATCCCTTACTTTTTTTTTTTTTCCGATTCACAGGTCAAAAAACCTTACTCATTTACTAGGTAATTTAATCCCTCCTGGGAGGCAGCAGAGAAGAAAAAAACAGGAATATGGAGTCATCACGCTAGCAGAAACTGTACTGAAGCACAAAGTTATGTGCGACAGACCTGCCATGAAACCCAGTCTCTGCCACGTGCTAGCTGTGTGCGGTAAGTCACACTGAGCCTCAGTTTTCTCATTTGTAAGGTGGGGAACTAATGCCTGCCTCTCCGGTACGCGGTGAGTATCAGATGACCTATTTCACATCTCTTTGTAATTCACTAAGCACACGGCTAGCAGGGCAGGGGCTCAGTAAAGGGGCCCTTTCCCCCTTCCAATTTTATGAAGGCTCTTTCCTGTTTTCCACCTAATAATATTTTCTCATCCTTCAAGGCGGATCCCCATCTCCCTTTTGCAATCATCCCAGTCAAAACAACGTGCTCCTATTTTTTTTCTATCTATTTGACAGTCATTTAATTTTGCCATATATTATATAGTGTAGTTAGACGCTTATATGTCTGGCTATACTTTTGTTTGATTTAGAATGTCTTGGAAGGAGCAGTGTCATCTTATTTCTGTAAATCCTGTTTCCTCCCCTTGTCTCCAGCACAATAAAATTTGCTCAGGGTCCTCAACAAATGTGTGACTTTTTCAAGCACTTATTCTTCAAAATATCAAAACATATCAGCAGCTTTTGGCAACCTCTGCATTATACAGTCATCCATTTAAAAAAAACAGAACAGGCAATGATTTGACATGTCTTCCCTCAGCTAAGAATTACTTTGACAGCAGTTGTCCAGAAAAAGGTTTATTTAATATCACAGGATCAGAGGCCATGTGTCTCACATTTTCTCTCTAAAAGTCAAGAATTCCATCCACATCTCTGTATCTGAAAAATGATATAAAAATTGAGTAACATACAGCCATAAACTAACAACTATTTCTAATATATAAGCAACTAGAGTCTACAAAATTTAAAATGTTCCTTTATCTTTTATATATCAAGATATTTATATACATATATATACACACACACCTATATAGATATGTATCAAGTCATAAACCAAATAGTCATTATCCAGAGAAAAATATCAGAATAATTTTGTTCATTTCAGTGCCTCAAAGAAAGCCCTATCATCATATGAGCAGTAACAGTTAAAGCAACTAACTTTCTCAACAACCCATGAGGCCTTCTATTCCCAACCCAAGACACACTCAAATCCTGCAACCCCTAGAAACCATCTGACTAACCTGGTACAAATCATGTTCTTTCTACTATGAACTGTCTCTAATTTTTTATCATTAAAAAAACTTGCCCTTATACTTTAGAGTAAAAACAGTATATATCATATATATACATTTTAAAATAAAAATAAATCAAGTACTATGTACATTTTTAAGAAAAAAAACACTATTCTTCATTTTTCCACATCCTTTCTTAGGAAATTATATACTACCTGGTGATAGTTTTCCGCAGGTGTTGAAACAACGTTAATTTACTTTTCATTCTAATAAAGGCTTTTTTGATTCTCAATTATAAGTTCTTGGGGGGTAGGATTTTGTTATATTCCTTTGTCTTCCTACAGAGCTTAGTACACTGATTTGTGTAAAATCAATTACTTATTTGATTTTTCATAATAAAAGTGATTCTCTGACACAAATAACTTGGCATGTCCTATTTTTCACATACGCTCCAGGAGGACAATCCAAGAACCACCTACTCAATACCTACACTATTCTCTCACTCATTCATGCAAATATTTATCAAGAACCTACTATGTGCACAGTTCTCAGTGCTGAGGCTAGAGCAGTGGTCAAAAAACCAATTTTCTATATTCATGAATCAATCTTTCTGTGTACCTGGGGATTCAAAGATGAGGTCAAGGTTGTATCTCACCCAAGAACTCTGATGTGATAAATAAGTAAGGTGAAGTAAATGGCAGAGCGGTAGGAAAGGATAAATCCTGCCCTAAGATGGAGCAGTTAATTCACACACAGTCCGGATACCCTAAGCTAAGGTACCACAGTCACTGGTATGTTTCATGCAGTTTACAATAAAGCAGGCCAAACAGCACGTCTGATCACAAAGCTTCCTTGACTCAGGTTCATGAAGCTCATGGAGCTGTTAAATTTCTATATTTAAAAACAAATCTTTGTTTCATATCATGTTTCACACAGTAGGTCTCATTAGTTTTAACAGGAATAGGAATTATTTAAATTCCACAGGTTTAATTAATTCTGCCTGGGTTTGAATCCTGTATTCGCACTAGCTCTGCAACCTTGGGCAGCTCACTTGAACTTACATGCCCTGGTTTCTTTACCTGTAAAATGCGGAAATTAGCAGTACCAAACTTTTAGAACTCTTATGAGGATTAAGCAAAAAAAGTACGGTATCTAAAGCATTTAGAACACTGTTTGGCTCATACACAGACCGATATGTGTTACCACCACTATCATCATCTTTATAGTCTTATTCACTTATTTTACTAGATAAGAGTGATGTCAGGGTCTTTAAGGGACTTTCTCAATCCTTTAATTCTAAGGAAGTCTCTATATTGACATAAAATATTTAGTATCACTTTTCCATATATAACATACATAACTACTGATGTACTGCATAAATGCCTGTTAACATCTGCAGCTAAACAGTAAGTGATTGCCCATTAGATAAAGTATTTCATGATTCATAAAGGATGCATGATAATACAGCTTGCTTATTATGAATATTATCCTCTTCATCTATATGCCAACTTCAAAAAACAGGTCCTTTTTGTTCCTTCACACCCACAGACCTCCCATGAAAACAAGAGCAAAACAAAGTAAAGCTTTTGATTAGCTCTCCTGGCATGATATTTTTCAATACATTGAAAAAGAGCCTTGTTTCACAAAGTAATTGTTACATTAGTAATCCATGTCAAACTGCAAGAAGAACATTCATGTCACCAATGACTCAAGGTTTAATTTGAGACTTAAGACAAAAAGGTTATCATGTGAGAAAGCAAAAGTGTTTGTAATATCCACTAGGTTCTGGGCAAGACCTAGAACTCAATTACTGTTGTCCTAATGTCCATTTGATCGAGATTACACTAACAAAGATTATGCAGGTAGGAAAACTAAATGACCGATATTCTACATAAATCAAGAGGAAAAGTCATACAGTTAACCCAAAAATACATGCGACAGTCTCTTAACCTACAAGTATATAAAGTGGACATGGAATTTACTGTTCCCACCCTCTCTACAACTTTTGAATTGTTTCTAGACTAGATGTCTTAAATTTTTAACTTGATTTTCTACATGTCATTTTAATTTCTTTGGTAAATTTTTTTCTTTAATACTTTTCTCTCATCAAAAATTTAATCAAATCAAACATTCATTCATAGGGCCATAGGTGACACAATTACAGAAAGAATCCATAGTAAACTGGAGAGACTAAACTACACAAAATTTGGTTTATGTTTATGTCTCAACAAAAATACATATATGCAAAATGGACTACTAGGTGTGGGGCGCAGATTGGGAGCAAACTAGAACAAAACCCACAGCCATACACAGGAATAAAACTACTCCCAAGGTGATTAGTGCAGTGTCCTTACAAACTACCCTAGCTGATATTTCAAGTGTAGTACTTTTATAATTTGAATTATAGTAACTTACAATGCTATTACTATTGACAATGCAAGCTTCAATCTGAGTCTTTACTGAATGCTTGGTGTTTAGCACTTTATGTACTAGCTCATTTGATAACCACAATAATGCAATGAAGTAGACACTATGAGAATCTCTGTTTTATAAATTAAAAAATTGAAGCTAAGCAAGTAACCTATTAAGTAGCTGAACCAGGATATTACCCCAATGTTTGATGTCTCATAGCCCAATTACCTTTGTTTTTTGTTTTTTGTTTTTATAACTAGGTCCAGACATACTTATTTTCCATACTGGATACTGGACAAGAGCAGCTCTTTCAATGCTGAGTTAGTCCCCCACTCTAATTTAAGACCATTAACTGACCCTAGGAAACATACTGTTTGGGTTTTGTAACAGGTGTCATCTCTGATTCCATCTGTAATATACAGAGCACTGCTCATTTTGCCAATTACTCACACATCTATTTTACTCTTTAACTCCATCAGAAAGGTTAATTACAAAAATTCAGATTCGTGTGGGTTTGTTTGCTCCTAAATATTTTCAAGACACAATATAAAAAAGAAAAATACAGAGAATACTGTAACACGCCAGTACTCATCACCCAACTTAAAATCTGAATATTCTGGATATGTATTCGGTTCCTAGGGCTGTTGTAACAAACAAACCGGACGACTTGAAACGACAGGGATCCCCCATCCCGCCCCTCCCCACAGTTCCAGAGACAAGAAATCGAAAATTCAAGATGCCAGCAGGGCTGGATCCTACCACAGGCTCAGGGAATCTGTTCCATGCTTCTGCACTACATTCTGGCAGTTCCCAGAAATCCTCGGCGCCCCTTGGCTTGCAGATGAGTCGCTCCACATCTGCCTCCATCTTCATCTTCACAGGGTGTTCTCCCCTGTGTCTCAGTCTCCTCCATATGAGGATACTCATCCGATTAGATTAGATACTCACCCTCACCTTAGCTTAACTAATTACATCTGCATCAATCTTATTTCCAAACAAAGTCACATTCTAAGGTTCTGGGGAGGACTTTTTTTTTTTTAAGGAAAATTACAGATATAGTTGAAGGTCCTTATACACCAATCCCCAAACCAATAATCCTTCCAGAATCCCCAGAGATAAACCCTATCCAGGATACGGTATTAATTCCATTAAAGTTCCATGTGCATGTATTCAAAACCAATAGAGAAAATTTACGCTGCATGTTATAAAACTCTATATAAATAGAACTGTACTACACCAATCATTCTGCAACTTTTCTCTCTTGCTCATTGTTTTTGAGATTCACTCGTTTAGAGCATTCTATCTTATGAATATGTCACACTGTATATTTATTCACTCATCTGTTGATGGATATTTGAGCTGTTTTCACTTTTTTCGTATTTTGAACAATGCTTCAGTGGACATTCCTGAATAAGGTTTCCTTGTGCTAGAATTTCTCTAGAGTATACTCCTGGAAGTTCACTTCCTAGGTCACAGGGTGGAGGTGCTAGGCATCTTCAAGCTAAACAGACAGCACCAAAGTACTGGCCAAAGTGTTTGCGAAGATTTACACTTTGGCCAGAAGCACGGAAGTACTTACCCTTCTATACCCTTATTCAAGTTTAATGTTTCCAAACTTGTAAAACTGAAAGAAGACAAATGGTGTTTCAGGATTTGAATCTGAATATCCTTGATCACAAGGGATGTTAACCATCTCTTTACACTGTACCAAGTTCAGGGATGACTCCCCAGAATATATGTCCATGTCAAATTCCTAGAGCCTGTGCATGTCATTTGGAAAAAGTCTTTGCAGGTGAAATTAAGGATCCTGACATGAAAAGATCATCCTAGATTATCAGCTGGGTCCAAATCCAAGGACAAATGTCCTGATAAGAGACACAGGGAAGATCTGGCAAGCAGAAGAGAAGGAGGCAATGTAAAGACAAAGGCAGGCACCGGAGTGATGTGGTCCTAAGGCAAGGAAGTCAAAGAATGCCAACAGCCAAACCTGCAAGAGGCTTCAAAGGATCCTCCCCTAGCGCCTTCAGAGGGAGTGCAGCCCTGCTTACACCTTGATTTCAGATGCTTGGCCTCACAAACTGTGAGAGAATAGGTTTGTTTTAAGCCACCCAGTTTGCTGAAATTTGTTACAGCAGCTACATGAAACTAACAGTTGGCCATTCAGGTTTCCTATTCTTTGAATTATTTATCCTTTATTTGTTCAAGAATTGTTTGCCTTTTCACACAGTTATATAGGAGCTCTGTATACATTTTAGATATCAAGCCTATGTTAACTATAGGCATTGTGATATCATCTCAGTCTTATTATCTTCTCACTTTGTTTTGCTTATCATGAATATTTCAGCTTTAGTTTAGGAGAATTTTTCAATCTTTCATATCATTTGTATTTTCTTTGGCTTTAAAAAAAAATCCTGTTCTATTCTTTACATGTTCTCATGTTTTCTTCTAAATTTTTGCTTTTCCCATTTCTGTATTTAATATATTTAGAATATATTTGTGCACAATGTGAAGAGAGACTCCAGTATTATCTTTAATTCCATATGGGTAGCCAATTATCCTAGCAACGTTTATTCATCAGTCTATTGATACTTTCCGAAAAACGTATAATGCCACCTGTAAAGCATATCAAGTTTATATCCATGTGTGGGTTTATTTCTGACCTGCCCCTCTACTAATACCAGTCTATCTCAATTACAATAACTTGGAACGCTGGTAGGGCAAATCGCCCCTTGTCACTCCTCCTCCTTTTCTATATAGTCTTGGCTATTGCTGACCCTTTGCTTTCCCATATAAATTTCAGTATCATCTTATCAAGTGACGTAAAGCAAAACTCTCTTAGGGGGTTGTAATTGTAATGACTTATTGACGAAATTGAGGATAAATGCTATCTTTATGAAATTGACTCTTCCCGTTCAAAAACATGATATATTTCTTTTATGTTCTTCAGTAATATTTCATAATATTTCTCCCCAGGGGCCTTGCAGTATTAGGGTGGGATTTGTATTTAAGAGGTACTTTATGTGTTGATGCTTTTGAGAATGAATTATTTTTCCTACTGCCATTTTCTAGTAAGTTATTGTTATTTAATAAAAGTGCTACAGATTTCCAATATCAAAAAAACAAACAACCCAATCCAAAAATGGGCAGAAGACCTAAATAGACAGTTCTCCAAAGAAGATATACAGATTGCCAACAAACACATGAAAGAATGCTCAACGTCATTAATCATTAGAGAAATGCAAATCAAAACCACAATGAGGTATCACCTCACACCAGTCAGAAGGGCCATCATCAAAAAATTTACAAACAACAAATGCTGGAGAGGGTGTGGAGAAAAGGGAACCCTCTTGCACTGTTGGTGGGAATGTAAATTGATACAGCCACTATGGAGAACAGTATGGAGATTCCTTAAAAAACTAAAAATAGAACTATCATACGACCCAGCAATCCCACTATTGGGCATACACCCTGAGAAAACCATAATTCAAAAAGATTCATGTACCACAATGTTCATTGCAGCTCTATCTCAATAGCCAGGACATGCAAGCAACCTAAGTGTCCATCGACATCGACAGATGAATGGATAAAGAAGATGTGACACATATATACAATGGAATATTCCTCAGCCATAAAAAGAAACGAAACTGAGTTATTTGTAGTGAGATGGATGGACCTAGAGACTGTCATACAGAGTGAAGTAAGTCAGAAAGAGAAAAACAAATACCATATGCTAACCCAGATATATGGAATCTAAAAACAAAAACAAAAACAAAAATGGTTCTGAAGAACCTAGGGGCGGGACAGGAATAAAGACGCAGACGTAGAGAATAGACTTGAGGACACGAGGAGGGGGGAGGGTAAGCTGGGACGAAGTGAGAGTAGCATGGACATATATACACTACCAAATGTGAAATAAATAGCTAGTGGAAAGCAGCTGCATAGCACAGGGAGATCAGCTCGGTGCTTTGTGTCCACCTAAAGGGGTGGGATAGGGAGGGTGGGAGGGAGATGCAAGAGGGAGGGGATATGGGGATATATGTATACGTATAGCTGATTCACTCTGTTATACAGCAGAAACTAACAAACCATTGTAAAGCAGTTATACTCCAATAAAGATGTTTAAAAAAAAAACTTCAAAGTTTTTTTTTGAACCAGAAATTCTACCTCTCTGATCTAGCTTAAGGAATTAAAAAGGGTTGTTTATAGATGCTGATTTCAATGTTATTTATAATAATGAAAATGGAAATAATCTAATCAGCCCAAAATATGTGAACAGTTAAGTAAATTATGATGTATTTTCAAAATAAAATAATCTCTCTATAAAATTAAATTTATAAAGTTTATCTACCGACCTAAGAAAATTCTCTTGGTAAGTGAAAAAGCAAGATAAACTTTATTTTCAGTATTGTAATTTTGTTTTAAAAACATATATTTTATTTGTTAAAAAAATGAAAGTGCTACCGATTTCTGTATGTCTGCTGGGTAAAAACTAGATAATCTTCCTGAAGTCATTACTTTTTCTAGTTTCTCTATAGGTCCCCTTAAAATTGTCTATATAGAAAATAAACTCTCCATATTTGCAGATGGTATAACTTTACCACTACAAGTTTAACGATGCTCTTTTTCTTACTCCATTACAATACAGGCATACCTTGGAGATACTGTGGGTTTGGTCCCAGACCACCGCAATAAAGCGAGTCATACAAATTTTGGAGGGTTTCCCAATGCATACAGGTTATGGTTACAGTATACTGTAGCCTAGTAAGTGTGTAGCAGCATTACATCAGAAAATGTACGTACCTTCATTTAAAAATACTTTATTGCTAAAAAATGCTAACCATCGGCTGAGCCTTCAGCGAGTTACAATCTTTTTGCTGATGGAGGGTCCTCCTCAATGTGTTTTCTTTTGCTGCTGACTGATCAGGGTGTTTGTCGCTGACAACTGAGGTCGCTGTGGCCAGTTCTTAAATGAAGTCTGCCACATCAATTGATTCTTTCTCTCAAACGATTTCTCTGGCTCATGCAGTGCTGTTTGATAGCATTCTACCCACAATAGAGCTTCTTTCAAAGTTGCAGTCAGTCCTCTCAAACCTTCCCACTGCTTTCTCAATGAAGTTTATGTAATATTCTAAATTCTTTGTTGTCACTTCAAAAATCTTCACGGCTGCTTCGGCAGGAGTAGATTCCATCTCAAGAAACACTTTCTTTGCTCATCCATAAGAAGCAACTCCTCACCAATTAAAGTTTGATCGTGAGACTGCAGCAATTCAATCACATCTTCAGGCTCTACTTCTAATTCTAGTTCTCTTGCTACTCCTACCACACCTGAGTTACTTCCTCCTCTGAAATTTTGAACCTTTCCAAGTCATCCATGAGAGTTGGAATCAACTTCTTCCAAACTCCTGAAATAACTGTAACTCAACTATACTTCAAAAAAACAAAAACAAAAAGAACAATTCCAGTTAATGTTGATATTTTGACCTCTTCCCATGAATCACGAATGTCCTTACTGGCATCTAGAATGGTGAATCCTTTCCAGAAGATTTCTAATTGGCTTTGCCCCGATCTCTCAGAAGAACCACTGTCTATGGCAGCTATAGCCTTATGAAATGTTTTTATTAAATAGTAAGACTTGAAAGTCAAACTTACTCCTTGATCCATGGGCTGAAGAATGGATGTTGTGTTAGCAAGCATGAAAACATTCTGTAGTACATCTTCAGAGCTCTTGGGTGATCAGGTACATTGTCAGTGAGCAGTAATATTTTGAAAGGAATTTTCTGAGCAGTAGCTCTCAACAGTGGGCTTGAAATATTCAGGAAACCACGTTGTAAACAGATGTGCTGTCATCCAGGCTTTGTTGTTCCATTTGTGGAGCACAGGCAGAGTAGATTTAGCATCATTCTCAACGACCCAGGATTTTCAGAATGGTAAATGAACATTAGCTTCAACTGAAAGTCACCAGCTGCATTAGCCCCTAACAAGACAGCCAGCCTGTTCTCTGAAGCCAGGCATTGACTTCTCCCCTCTGCAGCTATGCAAGTCCTAGACTGCATCATCTTCCGATTTAAGGCTGTTTTGTCTATATTGAAAATCTGTTGTTTACTGTAGCCACCTTCATTATCTTAGCGAGATCTTCTGTATCTAGCTAGGATAATGAATGAATCTGCTGTAGCTGCTACATCAGCACTTGCTGCTTTCAGCTTGCACTTCTATGTTATGGAGTAGGCTTCTTTCCTTTAACCTCACGAACCAACCTCTGCTAGCTTCAAACTTTTCTTCTGCAACTTCCTCACCTCTTCATTGAATTGAAGAGAGTTAGGGCCTTGTTCTGGATTAGGTTTTGGCTTAAGGGGATGTTGTGGGTAGTTTGATCTTCTATCCATACCACTCAAACTTTCTCCTTCTCAGCAGCAAGCCTATTTTGCTTTCTTATCATTCACGAGAAGGAGTGATTCACTTTTTATTTCCTTCAAGAACTTTTTCTTTGAATTCACAACTTAGCTAACTGTTTGGTGCAAGAAGCCCAGCTTTTGGCCTCCCGTGGCTTTCAACCTGCCTTCCTCACTAAGCTTAATCACACCTAGCTTTTGATTTAAAGTGAGAGATGCGCAACTCTTCCTTTCACTTGACTATTTAGAGACCACTGCATGGTTACTAATTGGCCTAATTTCAATATTGGTGTGTCCCAGGGAACAGGGAGGCCCAAGAAGAGGAAAAAAAGACCAGGAACAGCCAGTAGGTGAAACGGTGAGAACACACACACCATCTTATACAGTCATGACTTGTGGCACCCAAGACAATTACAATTGTAACAAAGATCACTGATCACAGACCACCATAACAAATGTAATAATGAAAGTTTGAGATATTACAAGAATTACAAAAATGTGACAGAGACACGAAGTGAGCAACAGATATTGGAAAAATGGCACTAAAAGACTTGCTCCAAACAGGATTGCCACAAACCTTCAGTTTATAAAAATGTAAATATCTGTAAAGAGCAATAAAGTGAAGCACAATAAAAGGAGGTATGCCTGTGTGTAATAGTAAGTGATGACAGCCATCCTTGTCTTACTCCTGATTTTTCAAAAACTTCAAAATCTTCACTCCCCGTTAAGTGATATTTCCTGTACGTTTCTGATGTTTAAGAAGCTTCTAGAAGTGCTCTTTTATCTTGAATAGATTTGTTCATCCTGAAAAGATACTGAATTTTATTAAATGCCATTTATGTTACATTAATGTAATCACATGATTTTTCTCTTTCACCTCTTAATGTGGTAGGTGATATTAATAGTTTTTCTAAAATTGAATCATTCACATATTCATAGGATAAGACATACTTCATCTTGATGTATATCACTGAAATTTAATATTTTATTAAGGGTTTCTGCATCCATGTAAAATGAGACTGGTCCTTAGTTTTCTATTCTTACATTTTCCCAATTTGGTTATTTGCAAAGATATACTAGCCTCAAACAAGCTTTCTCTTTCTAACTTCTGAGACAGTTCTTAGAAATTATCTTTCCTTAAAGGTTTGGTAAAACTATTTGAGCTTAGTCTCTTTTGGTAGAATAGTCTGGATTATCACTTCACTGTCCTAATGGACAACAGTTCAGGTTTTCTATTTCTTCTTGGGTCGATCTTGTTTTTCAACAAAAGTATCACTTCATTTAAGTTTCATAATTTAATGGCATAACACTGTTCAAAGTAATTTTACGATGTTTAAATTATTCTATCTGTATTTAAATCTCATTTTTATATTCCTAATTGCATTTATTTGTGCATGTTTTCATCAATCTTGGTAGCATTTGTCTCATTAAGTCTTCTCATGTAACTAATTCTTTAAGTAATTGTATCTTTATTATTTTAAAATTTCTATGTTATCTTTGTTTTTAGCATGTTTATTTGTTTCCACTTCTCATAAGTTTGTGAATTCCCAGGCTCAGACAGCAATAGTTCAGTTATCTCAGACAACAGTATATTCAGCAAACACTACAGCAAAGACTGAAGAGTATAAGTTTAAAAAGGTAAACAGCCTTGCTTTTAGCTTTGCCAAGATGCTAGTCAGTCCACAGGATTGTTCTGAATCCATGACCTATGAACCTAAACACTCCCATCAAGAGGCTAATTTTGGCACCATGAATTTACCAAGTCTGGGTGGTAGAAGAACCCACCGATACACACAATCTCCTCTGAAATGGCATGAGACTGCGCTTCCTTCCTTACAAGGATGACTGCCCCTGTTTTCAGGTTTTATGTGAGGTTCTTGATCTCTTCCACCATATACCAAACCTCTTAACCTTACATCTCTGCAGTACTGAACGGCATGGGAGTTCTCTCTAGTGACAGGACACAACTCTTAAGTGAGTGAACGTTATTGGACTGCCCACTGCTTCTAGTTAGGATTGCTCAGTGCTCACAACCCTTCCTCCTGGAGAAGGTTTCTCCTTCCTGAGCCAAACTGGTGGGGAGCGATTTGAGCCTCTGGACAAGCCACATGAATCCAAGTTTGGCTCCTCTATAAGCCACACAGGATTTCTGTTTCTTGCAATTTCAAAGCAACAGATATGGTTCCGCCTACACCTAAAGGATATGAAAAGATTCTCTTCCATACACCTATTCCTAGGAAAATACCAGTGTCATTCCATGCCTGTGTACCAAGGCTAACTGCAGGGACCACCTGCAGTCCAAACTGAGTTCATGCTCCTTTGAGTAAGGTCTGGAGTGTAGTACTGGTCCTACATTTTAAAAAAGGGCTGCTTTCCCATGGACAAAACCAGCTATAATCATCTGCCATGGTCAAAATCCTCCAGCATATAAGGCTTAAAAATGAACATAATCTGTGAGAGAAAGAAAGCAAGTTGTACAAGTATAAAAACGAACCACAGTGCAAAGCTCTAAAGTCAAGTCCCACATGTTCTGCTCTTAAGTAAGGTACCATCAAAGCTTCAAGTCTGCCCTGGTCCTAACAGAAACATTGACAAAAACATATGATTGTGTTCCCCTAGATTTTACTAAGGATTTACTAACACAATTCAACATGAAAACCCCTAAGAAATTTTTTTTTTTTCATAAGTTTGCAGCAAACTCATTTGGGGGCAAAAACCTGACTTGAAGTAGTGTGAGTCTATTTATAGTCACTTAGTGCTCAAAGGAAGTAAAATGGAGTTTAGTCTTTACTTGGAATATGAACATACCTCTCACTGTACTATAACAGAAAATAACACTTCAAATGTTGACAATCTCTGTAACACATGTATCATATCTGATTTTCAATATGCCAACAAAATTTGCAGCTTAAGGAAACTTTATAACTAAAAGGCAAAACAAAGACTCACTTTGCAGTATAAATAATCTTTCCCAATATTATCTACTCTGTATATTCATACTTTTGAATTCAGGATATGACTGATCCTACCTTATTCTCATATTTGGCATTACCTATCACTTTTTACCATTTTGCATTAATTTCCCAAATAGGCTTGTCAGAACCCAATTACAAAGTTTTCTCCTCTTCTCAGTTTGGTCCCACCAAACAAGCAAGAATGACAGATACGTAGCAGAATGCCTGAATAGCCTGGCAACTTCAAAAATGTGTAAATTGAAGGTATGAAGGCATAAAAAACAGACCATAAATAGTTCTTGTTGACAAGATTTTTTAAAATTTTGAATAAACAATATATTAAATGGAGAAGACCATGTAAAATTTTTTACAAAAATAAGGTACATTAACATTAAAAAAGCAGAGCCTTTTTCTCCCAATAAATATTGGCTACAAACAGCTTACAGATAATACTGCTTAGATTTTCCACTTGGAAGACATCTTGGAAGTGAAAAGGTAATAACTTTCACACCCAAAAGTTAATAGTAATAAAGAAGTGGCTTAAGATTAGGGAGAGGAAACAACACCCTACTGGAGAAAATCTTACACAACATTTAGCAACTGCAATCTTTCCAACCCTTCCATCTTTTGGCTTAATAGGCCTTAAATTTAAGAATGTACCCTGAAGAGGGCATAATCATTTTCCCCACATAGTAAAATTACCGGGCAGAAAATACTGAAATACTACTTAATTATCTCAGCACAACATAGTATATCCTGCCTTCTTTACTTTAAAAAAAGACATATTTAGAGTTTGCTAAGTAGAAACTCTGTATGTGTAGTTTATGTGACCGTCGTTAAGCAATTCAACCATTACCTTTTAATCTGACTACTCAAAGCATTTTATATCAACATTCTCCATTATATTCCTACATAGCTAGACATTTTTTGACATGGAAAAATCATGGGAGGGAGTAAGGGGAGAAGGAAAGGAGGGGAGGGAGGGGAAAAGAAGGAAGGAGGAGGGAGGGGGGTGTAGAAGGAGAGAGGAGGGTGGGGGAAGAGGGAGGGAGAGGAGGAGAGAGGAAGCTGGGGGACCAGGGAAAGCTACCTAGAGATGTAACCGGGGAGCTCAGTCTTTCAGGACAGAGAGAGTTCTCTGGGTAGATAAGGGTGGCAGGAACCTTTTAAACAGGTCACAGGGTAATGAAAAGCAAGATGTGTACATTATATTCAGGTAATCACATTTGCTCCCCATCACTCACCAGTCAAGTATGCATGAGGAAGTTCAGTGAAATCAGGTGCTATAATATGTTTGTGTACTTCCAGAATTCATAGGCTGATATCCTAACCCCCAATGTGAGAGATCAGAAGGTGAGGTCTTCGGGAGGTGCTTAAGTCATGAGAGTAGAGCCCTCACAAATGGAGTCAGAGCTCTTATAAAAAGAGACTCCACAGAGCTCCAGAGCCCTTCTGCCGTGTCAGGACACGGTGGGATAGTACCTTCTATGAACCAGGAAGTAGGTCCTTGCCAGTCACCACACTGACTCTGCCAGAACCATGATCTTGAACTTCCCAGAATCCAGAACTGCAAAATTTCTGTTTCTTATAAGTCACCCAGTCGGATGGTTTGTTAAAGCAGCCTGAATGGACTCAGACATAAAGGTGTAAGAGCTGGCAAGGAACGGACACAATACAACACTTAAGGAGACAACGCTGTAGAGCAGAGAAGCTGACACAGTGACCGCGGACTACTTCTCAGAGATACTGTGGGAAGCCAAGAACTCTGTCAGCTGGTCTGGTGTAACAGGGAACGGAAGCAATGAAATGAACCTGTTTCTCAACCACAGGGTAACAATCTAAGGTCACGGCGGACTCTATCCTGCTTTCCCCAATGCTGCTGCATTTCCGTTATGCTCACTGGCCACTTACTATTTCAATAATAAAACTTTTAGGGACTGCTACCTTATGCCATTATAAATGTACACAATTCGGAAGAGCCATGTAAAGGAAACGGCAAAATATAAATCTCTCAAAGTTATATAGACTCAACTCCCTTTGTATTCTTGCTAGCCATGGGCAAGTCAGGATTCAAGTGTGCGAGGAGACAACCTCCAACCACCTGTCACTTCACAGGACCCTGAGGGGCCAGCCTGACTTGCAGAGAGCTCTGCAAAGAGAGGGAGAAGGATGAGGGGAAAGGAGGAAAGGGAAGCAGACGCAAGAGAAGGGACAAGGGGCTGGGAGCGAGAAGGGGCCAGCCTGACTCGTATGTGGAGTTCTGCATGGAGGGGAGCAAGCTGCAAGTCCCCTAACGCAGCCCTCCTCTCTGCTCCCTAGCTTGCTAGAACCATCTACCTTCTCTGGCTATCCTGCTAAGGAAAGAAGAAGGCCAGGTGCACATCACGCCTATCATCTGTGAGGGTACTACAGCATGAAACGGAGCCAGTTTAAAAAACAAAGGCTACCGGCACAGGAAGAAAGAGGGAAGGCTGGTCTCCTTTCCTCACAACACGCATGGAACAAAAGTTAAGTATATTTAATATCTTACCTTCAGAAGGACCCTTCACAACCACTTGTAATCACTAGCTTAACACCTTCTGTCCATGCTACACTATAGATGTGCACATGATTTTGTAAGAAATGAAGGTAAGCTAAGAAGGAAATTAAATTCCTCTATGTGACAGAAACTTTTAGATCACAGAATTTAGCAGTCAAGCTAAAATCTCAATCTCAGCAGTATATAAAGGATTAAATATATTCCAGTGGGACAAAAACATCACAAAAGCAGAAAATCATCACTTACTGCTTCATCAAAACATGTAGAGATTAAAGGCCACTGAAAGAAAAATTTCCTCTCTACAATTGTTTGTTGTAATTTTAAAAATAGAAGCATGTACAAACCATGTCAAAGTGGAAAGAACGATAGTTCTATTTTTAGTTTTTTAAGGAACCTCCATACTGTTCTCCATAGTGGCTGTATCAATCTACATTCCCACCAACAGTGCAAGAGGGTTCCCTTTTCTCCACACCCTCTCCAGCATTTATTGTTTGTAGATTTTTTGATGATGGTCATTCTGACTGTTGTGAGGTGATACCTCATTGTAGTTTTGATTTGCATTTCTCTAATAATTAGTGATGTTGAGCATCCTTTCACGTGCTTGTTGGCAATGTGTATATCTTCTTGGAAGAAATATCTATGCAGGTCTTCTGCCCATTTTTGGATTGGGTTGTTTGTTTTTTTGATATTGGAAATCTGTAGCACTTTTATCTTCGAATACTTAATTTAAAATGCCATACTTAGAATTTAAGAAAATGTGATGTGAAATAAAATGGCTAATATCAAAAATAACAAATACAATGTGATCTGCAGAGCTCAATGAAAACTTAAAACCTCACTTCTCATTACTGGTTACTGGATTTCATCTATGAATATGCTGACATTTTTCATACCCTCCTGACACAGGATGCCAATCCTGGTTTACTTAGCGATCATCAATTCACTATGAAAAAATAGGCCTTTTCCATGGTATTATTTCAAAGTTTAAGAGATTCTGACAGGTCAAACATCCCTTGGAATACGAACAGTAAATCTTTCCATCCCAAAGTAAAGTGCTATCAAGAAACTGACATCAAAATATTTAAATGCAGATCTGCCAGGCCTTCTCCCTCTAGCTTGCACGCACACACACACACACACACACACACACACAAAACACTTGGGTGGTGCCTTTTAATTCTAAAAAAGGTAATTTTATAAAACAAATCAAAAAAGCCTTAAAAGTCTCTCAGTTTTCACAAATCTACCATTAAACAACTGCACTTATTTTTAAAATAAATATTAAAGGTCAGGATATAATGTCAGGGAAAGAAACTAGGTAAAAGAAAAGGAATGATACCAAACTGACTGCTGGCAGTGGGAAGCCGAGGCAGACATTCCCAATTTCCCTGGAAGAAACTGACAGCTAAAGTCAAGTTTCCTGATGCTCTGGACTAGGAAGATATATAGATTTTTTCCAACATAAATGTGTATAAAAATTCAAACACCATGGCCTGGAGATTAGTCCTAGAGCTATAGTATCAAGCCATGCTTTTTTTTATTCTTTACATTTTGGAGACGTGAGAGCATGTAGGGCAAGGAAAAGAAGAAACAGCAATATAAAGAATCAAATTAACTCTCAGAGGCTTGCACAAAGGGAGGGAGGTTTAGAAATCCTCTTCCCCCTTCAATGGGTGGGGAAACAGGCCCACAGCAAACACCTGAGTTACACCAACATACTCTACTCAGAGAGCTACTAATCCAAAAAGGGTCGTAGCTGGAATAAGGAGAGGAGGGAAAGGTATGATGCAAACCACTGGCACGAATAACTCATGAACAAGAAAAGAAAATTCAAAGGAAATAAAACGTGGTGCAGTCTCTACTTGGAATGAGAATATGTCTTTCATTCTATCAGAACAGGAAATAAATGAGTATCAGAGGTAAGGAAACTTAAAATTGCAAAATGAAAAAAAACAAAAAACAAAAAAAACCCTGAAAATAATTGCAGCATAAAAAGGGGTTAATAGTCATCTTAGTGTATAAAGAACACTTATAAATCAGTATTTAAAAGATGAACATCCAAAATCCAAATGGAAAAATGGACAAAGGGCATGAACAGGTAATTCAGAAAGAAAGAAATATGAATGGCCAGTATGGAAATGTTGAACTTCGCTAACAGTAAAATAAAAACAAGTGAACCTATCAGTTGGCATTTATTTTATGATACTACCAAGTGTGAAGGGAACAAAAATGACACTCTCATATACTGTTATGGTAGCATAAATTCTAGTACTTTTGAGGACAATTTGGTAATCTGTATTATAAGAGCTTAAACAATGTTTATCTTCTATCATCCAGTAATACCACTTGCAGAAATTTAAAGATGAACCTATTTAAGAATATAAATGATCATCTCAGCACTTATTTTAACAGTTAAGGTTGGAGAAAACTTAAGCATCTGAAAATAAGGAAACTGAATAAAATTTAGATACAGGCAGACAATGGTCTATTACACAGCTATTTAAAACCACACTCTTGAAAAATAGTTAATATTAAAAAATGCTCATGACATATGTAAAAAAATTAAAATAATTCCAGTTCATATACACAAAAGAGAAACACCAAACTGTTACAGTTGTCTATAGGCGTTGGAATTATAGGGGATATTTAACTTCCTCTTTAATAATTAATATTTTATTTTTAGAACAGTTTTCAGATTACAGAAGCTTTTCCTCTTTAATATTTTAAAAATTCTCTAACAGTCATACTATACTTCTATTAAAGTGTTCTTAAAGTAATATCAAAGTAGAAAACTTCTGAATCCCAGAATAATGCACTTTAAATAAAAGTATGCAATAAAAGGGCCAAAATTGGAGCTCAATATTTTGAGATGAAAATGAGTAATTTTTCCTTTAGTATGAAATCTGTAAATTCACACTGAAGGCAGTTTTTCTTTATTGAAGGAATTCCCATTTGTATCATTATACAAGCAGAAAATCTGAAAAGCAAGTGGTTTTGGTGGTGATGGTGGGGGACAAGATTTATTTTAGTCCTTCTTTGATAATTTTTAAAGATTAAAAACTTGTAACTCTCATCTCAACCATTCTCAGGAACCAGAAGAGAACATAAACAAATGGAGGTAATAAGAAAAATACACATCCTTTCTGAAAAGTTGTGAACAAAGCCAACCCACCAAAAAGGGGAAGAAAGACTCCAACATCCATTTTTTTGCACAATAACAGAACCTGAATGTTTGTTACCTGAAAGCAGCTAGTAAGCAATTATATACCGTCTTTTGGAAATCTCCAAAGAAAGGCCATTTTCTTTTCCACATATCTGTTATAAATCACACTGTCATTGGTTGTATTTGGATGAAGTCCACCTGAACTTTGTGAACAGAAGCCAATATCGGATGGGAAGGACAACTTGGAAAGTAACATACTACAATAAACCTATGTTTACCCATCCACAGAATCAGCTGAAGTCTCCTAAATTGAAAAACAGAACAAGCAAAAAAGATATGGCTAGAAAGATATAGCAGATACTTGTAGGACTACTGTCCATGCTATGTCTTCCTCCAGACAGTGAGTTACTTTGGGGGGCAGGGGGAGCGTGAAGGGGAAGAAGAAAACTTCAATGAAAGAAAAACAAAGATGAAGGTACTGCAGAATCTAACAGCAATTAGCAACCATAAAATTATCAAGATTGCAACTGCTAACTTTTATTAAGTATCAATAGCTGTGTATACTATCTACCATTTCTTTCTTCTTTTCCTGTTCTGGTTCTTCTGTACCATCAAGTCTGCCTAGTTAGGTGGTTTAGCACTTGGGTCCATTCTTTTTCCCCTAATTATGCTAACTTCAAGAGGAAAAAGACTGATGTAATTTCAAAAACAGATTTCTTGTTTATTATTATTATTTTATAGGCCAATATTTAAACCAAAGTTATCTTGTAAAAATGGATGATAGAAGTAGCATTGTCATATAAAAATTATCTTCACAGTATATGCTTCTACAATATATAACATATTGAATAATATTCACAGTAAATATTTAATACTGACATAGATATAGATATACAAAGACATATGAACACACACCCAAGAAGGCACCACATTTTAAAAACTCAGAAAGATTCAATCCTGTCATGATCTAGTTGAAAAAAATTATTTACTTTTTAAAATAATGAACGTACTTTGAAGAAATGCTTTTGGTCAAATACTGTGGAGAAAAAGAAATATCTTGAGTAGCACACCAAGATCCCAGGTATTAAAGAGAGGTGAAGTAAACCAAATATCCAAAGGTACAATCAGTTTAAGAAGAGACAGATAGGGACTTCCCTGGTGGTCCAGTGGTTAAGATTCCAAGCTTTCAATGCAGGGGGTGCAGGTTCGATCTCTGGTCGGGGAACTAAGATCCCACATGCCACATGGCCAAATAATAATAATAATAATAAAGTTTAGCTTAAAAAAGACAGATAATTTTTAATTGTCTTTATAAAACAGACATACAACCAAGATGGAAAAGACTATTCATAAAATCACTGAAGGAGTACCATTTATGAAGGTAAAAAAATTAATAGCAAACAGACTTTGAAGAACTTGTAAGCCCTAAGTATAAAGATGTATTTTCAATTTAATTGGTGATACATGTTTACTAGGGTTTTTCACATATATGGATATATTCACACACACATACATATATCGCCATGGTTAGAAATGTCCATCACAGCTAAAGCTTACCAAAAATCTAATATATTAGAAAATCACTACTGATGGATTAATTGTTAAAAACAGCTGTATACAGGAAACAACATGTAACATCCCTGAAAAGGTAGACCTTGAAATACATAAACCAAAAAAGATCATAAAATTATAGACTACTAGGTTAGAAAGAACATAAAGCCCAACCATGCTTCTGAAGCATCTGCCATCTTTGAGGAAGCACAAAGCCATGAAATGGATATCATAATCGAAAGAAATTCCATGGCACTACTGAAGTGATACTTTAAAAATTATGGAGAAAAAAACCAAAATATACAATTTTACACAGAACAATAAGTGCTCCAATACTCATCCACTTAGTCAACAAGCTTTTGTTGAAAGCATTTGTGTGCCACAAAATACTTGCTACATTTGTGGAATAAGATGATAACCAGGGCAGAAATGGTTCCTTCATGGAACATACATTCAAGAAGTTATTAAGATCTAGGTCGACATGTTTCTCAAAATATAGAGTGAACCAAAGTCATCCAGGTGCAAGTTCAAAATTCAGATGCTCCATCGCAAGGAATTATGATTCAATAGGTATTGGGTAGAACCCAAGATCTGTTTTTAATAAGCTTTAGTGGAAAGAGTGAGGTTTTGGCTCTGCTATTAATTAGCTATGCAGCTTTGGGCACTAGTCACTTAACTTTGTCTCTAAGATGGGAATAATTCTGTTTAAAAGGTTTATTCTTAAGAATAAAAACATTTTTGAAGTGTTTTGCACAGTACATGGCACAGGTGTCTTCAAAATGGCGCCATGAAAGTCAGAAAATCTGGATTCACACTGAACTCAGATGCTTACCAACTATACAACAGTGGACAAGTCATTGAAACCTCTGTGAGCTTCAGTTTCTATTTATGTAATTTGTGGGTAGTAATATTTTCACTGTTTACCACAAAGATACTGGAAGAAGAAAAAATAGATATTTTTGGTAAGCTGTAAGAAATACCACAGAGGTAATTATAGTAGAGGCTACCAGCAGGTTTTTTTAAATTTTATTGAAGTATAGTTGATTTACAATGTTTTGTTTAATTTCTGCTGTATAGCAAAGTGACTCAGTTATACATACAGTCTTTTCATATTCTTTCCCATTATGGTCCATCACAGGATATTGAATATAGCTCCCTGTGCTATACTGTAGGACCTTGTTGTTGATCCATTCTATATATAACGGTTTGCATCTGCTAACCCCAGACTCCCAGTCCTTCCCTCCAACCCACCTCCCCCTTAGCAATGACAAGTCTGTTCTCTATGTCTGTGAGTCTGTTTTTGTTTCATAGATATGTTCATTTGTGTCATAGTTTAGATTCCACATATAAGTGATTATCATATGGTATTTGTCTTTCTCTTTCTTACTTACTTCACTTGAGACTACCAGCATTGTCAGTCATAGCAAAGTAGACAAAAATATAACCCTTAAAAAAGAGGGTAAAGACTTTTGTAGGAAAAATTGAGAAGCAATTTTTTTACCTTATTTTTCCAACAAAATTTACTTATCTATTCAAGAGTTTGAGTACTGAATGTGTGCCACCTGGGAAATGGTAACTCCCCAGATGTAAATCAGGAATCCAGACTCCATAGACATTAATATAAATCTTAACCCCTTTGAGAACTTCACAAAGACAAGTTAGCTACAGTCTCACAAGCCAACAATTGCTGGAAATACTACCCAAAGAATAGAAAACCCTGGATCACCTAGCCCAATACTTAAACATTACTACCCACAAATTACATAAATAGAAACACTGAAGCTCACAGAGGTTCAATGACTTGTCTGTTATGTATTTGGTAAGTATCTGAGTTTAATGTGAAGCCACATTTCCTGACTTTCTAATAGGCCACAGTCGTTTCCCAGCTGCCATTTTGAACACTCTTCAGTACTTACATCTCCTTCTGTAACAATCCCAGCAAGCAATCATCTAATTCCATTGGTTGGCGATCTACCAGTTGTAAGCAAATCACCTGGAAAGCTTTTAAAAATATAGATTCTGAAATTCTGATTCAGTAAGGCCAGGGCAGAGCTCTGGGACCCCTCTGTGCAAAATGCTTCCCAAGTGATTGTGAAGCGAGCAGGAATCTGGCCGCCAGGGATGCTGCACTCTCCAGCCCACTCTGTCTCTGGGCAGCGCAACCAAACTCCAATAGCATTAGGTTGAAATCTTCCCCACTGCAGTTTCCATGTTAATTCTAGTTTTACCCTTGGGGCCACACACAACACAAGCCTAATGTGTCTTTAGGCCCTTCAAGCGATCTGTATTATGATATGTTTCCAACCTGTTATCACCAAACTTACCCACATGTTTTCATTTATAGTTTGTACCCAGAAGAGCACACCATCCTCCTTTAGAAACCAGTGGTGTTACTCCTTTATTACAGGAATAATATTCTCATTAACACAGCTTAAGTGTGCCTTTTACTAAACTGACAACAACATATTATGCTTACTTCTTTGTAATACCCTTATGAAAAACACCTACTTTGGAATATATTTATTTTGGAGTAATTTTAGGTTTACACAAAAGTGGCACGTGTAGTACAAAGAGCCCCCATGCCCCCCTCACCCGGTTTCTTTTCCTAATGTTAACATGTACAATACCATAGTACTGAACCAAAAATGAGTTTGCTTAATTACATCTTTTTACACAAATTACTTAACCCATTTCTTTCGTCCTGAACACAGACGTTTGGCTTTTCTTTTATTACATGATGCAAGTATAGGCCCTTACATTTCATCTATTAAGATTCAGGGCAAGATTTCAAGCTTTGAGTTTTACAAGATGAAATGTAATACCCTATACTTGTTAAGATAGTCTGAGTCGGGCTTCCCTGGTGGCGCAGTGGTTAAGAATCCGCCTGCCAATGCAGGGGACACAGGTTCGAGCCTGGATCCAGGAAGATCCCACATGTTGCAGAGCAAGTAAGCCCACAAGCCACAACTACTGAAGCCCGTGAGCCACAACTACTGAAGCCCACGCGCCTAGGGCCCGTGCTCCGCAACAAGTGAAGCCACCGCAATGAGAAGCCTGCGCACCACAACGAAGAGTAGCCCCAGCTCACCGCAGCTAGAGAAAGCCCACGCACAGTAAAGACCCAACGCAGCCAAAAATAAATTAATTAATTAAAAAAAAAAAAGATATTCTGAGTCAAGGTTCAGTTAGACAGCATCCACTACTGCCGCTAGATTCTTGCCACACACACATCTGGTGAGTAAGACTTCTATACTTTCATCTTGTTTGACAGGCCTAGGCTCGGGGTAACACACACCTCCCTCGGGTTGCATTAAGCCACTTCTGATGCATACACACCATCAATTAATTACTAATCCAACCAAGTATCTGTACATCCAGTTACTGTGTTACTCTTGCAAAGATATTTCCCTGCCTCAGAAAACTTCAGACACACTGCACCTCTACATTTTTAATTTGTACTAGTCTAATACACCTTTGTATGTTGTTCTTCAGCTGAGAGACATAGAGTATCTTCACAGTGGAAGGAATCCATGCACCAAATGACTCTAAAAGTCCTCAAGAAAAAAGAGAACTCTCTTTACATCTACTGGCTACTCACTGAAGCAGTTAATGACCCTGTGTGAAAACTGGTGCCCATAGGAAGTCCACAGAGAATTCCTGATGACTCACAAACTCAAATCAGAAGAAAGAGAAAGGTGGTATTGTAGTATTATCTCCCCGGGAAGAAAAGAATTCAATTTTCCTCATGAAATTAGTTACTGGCCTTAATTATTATAAAGTTTAGTGAACAGAATGGCACAAGATAGCAATTTACTATTGAAATCCTCATTAAAAAGGATAAATTAGACATGTGGACCCACAGATAGCTACACTCATCTATATCAATCACTGCCAGATGATTTTTCTAAACAGCTTACTTCTCCCTCAAAAGATGTGAACAATTTCCAATTCTGTTTATCTCTCAAAACCAGGCTGTGGAATCAGTTTTTAAATTGCAAAACAGAATTGACAATGCTTTCAAGGAAGGTGGCAAACTCACAGCCATCCTATCATACCAGTAAGTTTCTTAAAATGGGAAAGCCATTAAAAATGTCTTTTAAATGGCATCAGACTCTTCAAACTTACCTCACAGTAACTCCGAACTGCATTGCAAAATGCTTCATCAGCTACAATCTGGGTTTCCCCATTGAGGAAGGCCTGGAACCGTTCTTTCAGTAACTGCAATTGCTGCTTGTTAAGCTGCAAGAAAAAGAGGGAATCAGATCAAAAACTAGCCAATCCATGAAACACAATGACTTTTAAAAGTTACATTTGCTACTTGTGTCTAAGATTTGATACCTAGAATTAACTTATGGGTCATTTTAAAAATGTAAGTCACTGCCCCACA
Source organism: Balaenoptera musculus (assembly GCF_009873245.2). Lineage (NCBI taxonomy): Eukaryota > Metazoa > Chordata > Mammalia > Artiodactyla > Balaenopteridae > Balaenoptera > Balaenoptera musculus. The sequence continues at coordinate 28,823,373 of NC_045793.1, read as the reverse complement.
TACTCTGCGATACCTGCTATTGCAATGGAATCCAAATTTCTGCCCCAAACAGAATTCCCGTGATTACTACACTCTGATCCCTTTGTAGAGACAGGAAAAAAAAAAAAAATCTAAAATTCGAATGAGAAACTAACTGCCAGCTGTCCTGAATAGAGAGAGCAGAAGGAACAAGCACTCTTGGAGGTGAGTGGACAACCATCAGCCCTGGACAAAAGGTGACACGAAAGACAGAGGGACCCAGAGAAAGAATCCTCTGGAAAAGACATCTGTTGTATGCCAAAAGCTTGGATTCCATGAATAAACACACCTCAGTGCCTGAGCTGAGACAAAGGAACGATTAAGGAGGAGAAGAGAGAGGCGATGGGGGGCAGTGAGCGCATCTGCAGGCAGGCTAGGGGAAGGCCGTGACTCAGGGAGTGGAGTGGAAGTTCACAACCAGGTTTGTTCACCCTGGGTCTACCCATCACAGTTACGCAGGGTGGGTTAGACACGAACCATGACTTACGAACCACGTCCTCTAGTTATCAGCTACAAGAAGAGGCAGCTACTTCATTTGCAGGGCTCACTACAAAACGAGAACGAGGAGCTCCTCGTTGAAAAAATTAATTTCAATACAGCAGCAAAAGAGCATTAAACCAAGCACGGGCCCCTTCTAAGCAGGAGCCCCACGTGGCTGCACAGGTTCACCCGCACGAAGCCAGCACCGACTACGGAGGCATCCACTTGACTAGAGGCACGGTGCATCAGGTCAAGCAGAAGCATATTTGTTTAACGCTTAACTGGAGACAGAGCGTAGTCTTGCAGATAAAACAACAAATCCTGAGATATATAAGGAACAGGAAGGAGTGATCTTTCCATTTCAGTCATCCTCATCAGACTGTTAAAGAACTCAGCCCAGTTCTGGATTCTACAGAGAGATGTGAAGCATGTGGAAACATGCGGAGGATAAAATGATTAAAGGATTAGAAAGACTAAACAAACTGGTATGATTTGGCTTCCAAAAGAAGGCTGATGTGAAGTAAGTTTAAAACTGTTCAAAAGGCTTACGAAAATGCCATTCAAGTATGAGACAAGCTCTTTCAAAACACAGGCTTTATTTAGGAGTCTAATAAACAAGACAGCCTGTAAAGAAACTGCTGCTGGTAGTAACAGACTGATAAAGAAGTGTCCTATCGTGCTTTAGTGTAAAAAACCCTTGACCTGAGCAGTGGAGAGAGAAGACCATTCCATTTCTTTAGTAAGGTTATCTTCTTCATTTTAGGGAAAGCTAAACCAAGCTGAAAAGCAGGAATGTCACCACTATATTACACTCTCCATTTCTATAATATGAAGAGAATGAAAGCAGGAACCTTTTGTGTATGTGTACTAGCAAGGTAAATTAAGCCCATGCCTTTAGCTCTCTAAACTTGGTTCACAAAAGGGACCAGATGGAAGTAGGACAGCAATTGCTGAGAATGAAATGGCTGAGAGCACTCTAGTTGCCAAGCCCTGGGAACCGCCAAGAAGGGCTTCAACTTGCAAGCCAACTGTCCAGGTAAAATAATGGAAATGGAAATGTATACGGGGGAATGACAATGACCTGGAGGGGACCTTAATGATCATCTGCCCCACCTCCCTCATTCGATAAATAAAATAAATATTGTTCAAAAACTAGAACCTAGGGATATCTTCCTTCAATTTTCTTCTTTCAGAGGCATTTTGTTCTTTAAGAACTCCTCTAAATCTTTGCAATTTCTAGTTTGCCAGTGTTTAAGTTTAGCCATTGTGGCAGTGAGTTATGTTTTGGTGATTATGGTGTGGAAAATTCATGCATATGAATCAAGAGAAGGAGATGTGCACAAACCATCTTCTTGGAAACTCTAACAATGGTGGTGTAGTTCACAAAACATGCCAGAGGCACCTGGGTAAGTATCGGGCTTCAACTTTTTTATGAATAAAAATTACTGCAGTTACATTTAAGACATAAAATGACAGCCATATCATAACGATATACAAACAGTCAATAAATGGATACTCTTATTAGTACAGAGAAAAGGTCTAAATTCCACATAAAAGAGATAGGAAGGGAAACAGGCAATTTAAAATCTAGCAGTGGGAAAGCAGTCAGAAAGAATTTCCTAAAAGCTATTGGCATTATCAAAATAAACTATGCTATACATCAACAGATAGAGACCAATGTAATAGACCCAAGAAATGATCCAAATACAACCAGAAGTGTACTATAAAATACCTTTATTGCACCTCAAATCAGTAGTAAAAGATGGTTTCTTCAATCAATGATATTAGAATAACTGGGTAGCCACAGAGAAAAATATTAAATTGGACCATAACACATGGTTACAGCCCAAATGAATTAAAACTTCTAATGTAAAAAAGACCAAACCATAAAGGTATTAGAAGAAATGGGAGAATTCCTTTAAACACGGGCATGAGAAAGAGCTTTTTAAGCATGAATCAACATCTACAGGTCATAAATTTAGCTGCCTAAACATTAAAAATAAATTTGGTATTGTTAGTAATCATTTTGCAATATATGTGTATCAAATCATCACATTATACTCCTTAAACTTATACAATGTTATGTCAATTATATCCTTTTTTAAAAAAATAAATAAATTTAGCATGGCAAAACATACCATAAATAAAATCACTGGAAAAAAAGACTTACCAGAAAAAAAAATAAATAAATACTTGCAACTCATACCCTAAAGAGCTAGTTTTCAAACATATAGATCCTAGAAACTGACAAGAGTCTAACCTATAAGCCAACAGAAAGACAGACAACATGGATGCACTCAGAGAAATGACTCAAGCTATGAAAGCATGCCTAACTTACTGTACATTTTTCTTTTCCGAATGAAGTCTACCTGAGAGCGGAAGGATCCTGGGAAGATGGTGGAGCAGGAAACACCAGAAATCTGTCTCCCACCCTAGACAACAACTGCATCGGCAGTATGTGTCTGATGTAAATATGTTGGAACTCTGGAGTATATTTAAAGGCTTGCAACATGAAAGGGAAGGCTTGACTGGAAACTGCAGTTAACTCTAATCAATTTCACCTCTGCACAGTAGCACTTCCCACCCCTCAAGCCCCACATTAGCCAAAAACAAAACAAAACCAAAAAATGCCGACCACCTAACTTTTCATAAATAAAGGAGTAAATAATACTACATCCAAACAGTGGTAATACTATTAGCTTTACAAAATAGTATGACAAAGTTCTCTTATGTACTGATGCAAAAATGTCCTCAAAATATCTCGGGGAAGGAAACAGTATAGAACAGTATTTAAAATAAGCCACCACTTCCACAGAAAAGGGACAAAAATCAGAACATGTATTTGCTTCCATACACAGACAAACTATGGAAGAAGGATGGCCTTGGACACTGGACAGATGGAAAATAACTATGGAAAAGATCTTTCAACCTATATCACTTTATTCATTTTAAGTTTTAAATCACAGGACCCTTCTTCCATACTCAAATTTTAATTTACATTTAAATTAAGCTTTAATAGCCACTTTACACATTTTTAAACTCAGAACAATTATGACTCATTGCAGACAGTTTAAATCTGATCATCCTGCAGAAAGACTGAACAAACCAACTGACTTTTTAAAATTTCTCCTTTCAGGTATAAGATTTGAACTTGACTGTATATCCACACACACCCCCCCCTTTTTTTTTTTTTTTTTTAACATTTCAAGGTTGAGGATTTCAAAGAAACAGAAAGAGTCAGAAAAGAACCATAATAATCATGCTATTCAACATTCTAATCAATGCATTAATCTTTACAAAATCCATACCAAGTGGTCTCTTGGTCTCCATTTGAGCCTATTAAAACTAAAATACACACAGACATACACACCCTACCTTTATACCTTGCAATGAAGCCTACTTTAATTTTAGACAACTATGAAGGATTGAAACCTGCTTCCTTATGCCTTCCATAAATCCTAGTTCTATACTACCTAAGACCAAACAAACTAAACGTTACTTTGCTTCTTCAACATAGCAATTCAGGAAGTTGGAGACAAGTACTAGATTATTTGAGTCTTCTCTTTTCTAGAATAAACTTTACCAGTTCCCCCAGCATCCTAAGAGTACTCTCCAGTTTGCCCATAAATAAAGCATTACACAGTTAAATAAAACTTATTTACATAAAACTAAATATAAGAAAGTACTTTGAAAGCTATAACATCATGAAACTCATTACAACAGCCATGTCCCTTCCAAAATATACTCAACAGACTGAAGATGATTCTCCTAGGATCATGTGGCCAACACAGAGACAAGTGGGAGGGCCACTTCTCACATTCTAAGTACTCTATGTCTATTAATTCAAACTAAAAACAAATTAACTCTTCTTGGCAGTCACATCAACTGACTCACATCGTGCTTATGATCAACAAAAATTCTAAAACATTCTTACATGTGCTTCACTGAGCCATGTTTCCATCCTGGCTAGATTTATTTGGTCCACTGTTCCAGTTGATTCACTTTTTTCTTAAGAATTCTGATTCCTTCACCCTATGACCAAAGAACCCTCCTAGTTTTGTTATACCACTAACATAATAATGTGCTATCCATATTCTTCATCTAGATCATTATAAAAATATTCATCAATTCAGGATTAAGCAAGAGGGAAACCTGTCATATGCATACCTCCTGTCTGACACAACCAATTAACATTTTGGAGGGCAGCTGGTTTTATTAGTCAGCCTATATTGTAGTTTTGCCCATATACTGTCTTCACCCTAGTATATTTACTACTGAATAAAATATTTTTCAAAAGTAAAAAAAGGGACCACCAGAAATTATCTAATGGGAATTTTAAGAGCAGCTTTTTATATGAAACCAAATTGCAAAAACTTAACTAGAACATAAATATCCTTGCAAACATCTAAATACAACCAAGAGATTTACCTTATAAAAAGAACATTTCAAATACTGACAGTAAAAGCTAAGTTTCATAAATCTTGGCTGGCAGTGATAAGTTATCCATAATAATAGTGGCCTCAGAAAAAATGCTTAATTTCTTGAGTTCAGAGATGTCTTATGCAATCTAGAGTGTTTTTTGTTTTTGGAGGGGTTTTTTGTCCCTGTTCAAATTATATCCTAGCCTTTTCATTCTAAGTCATGATCAGCTGAAGCCTTATGCCTGGATCTTGACTGCAGCAGAAGACCACCCATTATGCTACTCAGGAACCTGGCAACCACTGCTGTGCAGAGCCTGCCTTGCCCTGCAGCCCCGTCATGAGTCGGAACACTCATGGTGGGGCTGCATTACCTCCTGGTAAGTGAAGGAGGCCAAGGTCAGACTCTATAGCACAGTGGCAGGTGACCAGTGGGTACGTACCTCCTCCGGGAGGGTGGGTGTCGGTGTGCACACATACTTTAAATAGAAAGACAGGCACTTCTCAAGGACGTAAAAGGATTTATTCCAGGCACAGATGGTCTCTGAAATGCACAAAGGCATAGATTTGACACCCGTTAATGAGATATAGCAAAAGACATTAGCAGGAAAAGACTATAGGATAGGTATTGTTTTCTTTTTCCCTTCCTATGGACACTCTACCAGAAAGATGTGCATAAAACCACTGGGGCAAAATCATCAGAGCCTTTCTGAAACAGACCTCCCCAAACTGCATGTCGGAACAGAACAACAAAGAGCCTCTAGCCCATTTCACACGTTATAATACCCTGTGGGAGTCACTGCTATTAACAATTTCCTATCCAAATAATTTCTCACTCTCTTCTACAGGTGCAGATACTTGGGACAGTGATTATGCCCATCTAAGACTACAAATACCAGCCTCACTTGACAGTGGACATGGTCAAGTGACTAAGTTAAAGCCAACAAGATGTAGGCAAAAGTATATGTGACTTGCAGGAAACCATAAACAATAGCTAAAGCAAGCACTTTTTGCCTCTTTCTCTTTCTTCTTTTGCCACTGGCTGGAATTTGATGTGCTAGCTGGGAATATCAGCTTGGCCCATGAAGATGGTGAAGCAACAAAATGAGAGCCTGAGACTCTCCCAAATGTGAAGCAGCCATTACAACCCCGGACTGCCACCTCCCTCCCAACTTCCTTTATGTGAGAGAGAGATAAGCATCTACAAGTACAGATCACTCTTGGGGGGGAGGAGGGGGCTTGGGCTCACTGGTCATATGTGACGGAACCAAATCCTAACTGATAGAAATCCCAATGAGATACCCCGTCAGGGAGAAAATACCACAGCACTACCATCCCTGGCTAGTAGGTTTATCTCAATTTACTCTAAAACAAAATCTTCTTTCCATATGTTATCGTATATGAAAAAACTCCTTATCCAGTGAACATGCCCCAGTGAACAGTGAACACCAGATTCTAAGTGCCTGAGGTAGACTAAAAATAAAGTTAGTTTGACAGAGTTCTATTGTCCCACAGTACTGAAAAGGGGAAATTTTAGAAAGCCCCAAATTTGCAAATACTGCTTTAACATATTTTATAATAAAAGGTATACTAAATGATGAGTACAGAGCAGAAAAATCCCATTGCACTGTGTACAAATGGCTCCCAGGCTAGGCTTGCCCAGCTGCTAAGTATGACTTCTATCCACACTCTCACTGACCTCCTAGTTGAATTCAAGCCTCAGCAAAATTACAAGTCATTACAGGGGACTGGCTTGGGGGAGGGGAGCTGCTGGTGAACACTGAAACTAGGGAAGTTAAATCCATGATTCTATGAATTTCCTTGCTGCATTGTACTGAGCACATTTCACGCATGTCTCATTAAATCTCCCTAAATCTTCTAGAAAGTTCATCCTCATTTCACAAATGAGCAAGTTAAGCATCTCACCTAACATCACATCTAGGAAGTGACAAGGGCAGAATCTCAAGCAGTATCCTGATCTAAAGGCTATATTCTTTCCAACCTCCATATTATTCTGTTTCCCTCACAGCCACACTTTTTTTTTTTTTCCAATAAGAGGTGTGTAATTCCTGCATGTATTTGCTTATTTAAGTCCCCCCACTACAATAAAACTAACTTTAGGATAAGAACTTGATTGTACCTCACAGCACTAATCCCATACTAAAATAGTGCCTCAAACCACTACAATGGACGAGAAAACAGCCTATCATAGATACCTTTACTCATTTCATTATTTAACAAGGTTATATATGACTAACAGGGCATTAGAGTGAGTAAGAGCACAGGCTCTGGTTTAAGACTACTCTCTGTATCCAGGATCCCCCCCCCCCCCCAATTTGTAGGGTCTTCCACGGGTCACTTAGAAACATGTGGCGGGGACTTTCCTGGCGGTACAATGGTTGAGATTTCACCTTGCAATGCAGGGGGTGAGGGTCTGATGCCTGGTTGGGGAGCTAAGACCCCACATGCCTCGTGGCCAAAAAAACAAAACACAGAAGCAATAGTGTAACAAATTCAACAGACTTTAAAAATGGTCCACATCAAAAAAAGTCTTAAAAAGAAGCACACAGTGATGTTCTTTCAACAACTAAAGAAGCAGCAAACAATGCTGAATCTTAACATGGATGCAGGCACAAGCCTCTCAGATAGCCTCATCCACCAGAGGGCAGAGAGCAGAAGCAAGAAGAACTACAATGCTGCAGCCTGTGGAACAAAAACCACATTCACAGAAACACAGACAAAATGAAAAGGCAAAGGACTATGTACCAGATGAAGGAACAAGATAACACTCCAGAAAAACAACTAAATGAAATGGAGATAGTCAACCTTCCAGAAAAAGAATTCAGAATAATGATAGTGAAGATGATCCAGAAGCTTGGAAAAAGAATGGAGTCAAAGATCAAGAAGATGCAAGAAATGCTTAACAAAGACCTAGAAGAATTAAAGAACAAACACCTAGAAGAATTAAAGAACAAAGATGAACAACACAATAACTAAAATGAAAAATACACTAGAAGGAATCAACAGCAGAAAAACTGAGGCAGAAGAACGGATAAGTGACCTGGAAGAAAGAATGGTGGAATTCACTGTTGTGGAACAGAATAAAGAAAAAAGAAAGAAAAGAAATGAAGACAGTCTAAGAGACCTCTGGGACAACATTAAACACAACAACATTTGCATTATAGAAGTCCCAGAAGGAGAAGAGAGAGAGAAAGGACCCGAGAAAATATTTGAATAGATCATAGCCGAAAAATTCCCTAACATGGGAAATGAAATAGCCACCCAATCCCAGGAAGCAGAGAGAGTCCCAGGCAGGATAAATCCAAGGAGAAACACACCGAGACACACAGTAATCAAAGTGACAAAAACTAAAGACAAAGAAAAATTCCTGAAACCAACAAGGGAAAAATGACAAATAACATACAAGGGAACTCCCATAAGGTTAAAAGCTGATTTCTCAGCAGAAACTCTACAAGCCAGACGGGAGGGGCAGGATATATTTAAACTGATGAAAGGGAAGAACCTACAACCAAGATTACTCTACCTGGCAAATATCTCATTCAGATTCAACAGAGAAATCAAAAGCTTTACAGACAAGCAAAAGTTAAGAGAATTCAGCACCTCCAAACCAGCTCTACAACAAATGCTAAAGGAACTTCGCTAAGTGGGAAACACAAGACAAGGAAACAACCTACAAAAACAAACCCAAAACAATTAAGAAAATGGTAACAGAAACATACATATCAATAATTACCTTAAATGTGAATGGGTTAAATGCTCCAACAAAAGACACAGGCTCACTGAATGGATACAAAAACAAGACCCATATATTAATGCTGTCTACCAGAGACCCACTTCAGACCTAGGGACACAGACAGGCTGAAAGTGAGTGGATGGAAAAAGATATTCCATGCAAATGGAAATCAAAAGAAAGCTGGAGTAGCAATACTCACATCACATAAAATAGACTTTAAAATAAAGAATGTTACAAGAGACAAGGAAGGACACTACATAATGATCAAGGGATCGCTCCAAGAAGAAGATATAACAATTATAAATATATATGCACCCAACACAGGAGCACCTCAATACATAAGGCAACTGCTAACAGCTATAAAAGAGGAAATCGACAGTAACACAATAATAGTGGGGGACTTTAACGCCTCACTTACACCAATGGACAGATCATCCAAACAGAAGTTAACAAGGAAACACAAGCTTTAAATGACACAATAGACCAGATAGATTTAATTGAAATTTATAGGATATTCCATCCAAAAGCAGCAGATTACACTTTCTTCTCAAGTGCACACGGAATATTCTACAGGATAGATCACATCTTGGGTCACAAGTCAAACCTCAGTAAATTTACGAAAATTGAAATCATATCAAGCATCTTTTCCAACTGCAACACTGAGATTAGACACCAATTACAGGGGGAAAAAATGTAAAAAGAACAGACACATGGAGGCTAAACAATACGTTACTAAATAACCAAGATATCACTGAAGAACTCAAAGAGGAAATCAAAAAATACCTACAGATAAATGACAACAAAAACACAACAATCCAAAACCTATGAGATGCAGCAAAAGCAGTTCTAAGAGGGAAGTTTATAGCAATACAATCCTACCTCAAGAAACAAGACAAATCTCAAATAAACAATCTAACTTTACACCTAAAGGAACTAGAGAAAGAAGAACAAACAAAACCCAAAGTTAGTAGAAGAAAAGAAACCATAAAGATCAGAGCAGAAATAAGTGAAATGGAAACAAAGAAAACAATAGCAAAGATCAATAAAACTAAAAGCTGGTTTTTTGAGAAAATAAACAAAATTGATAAACCTTTAGCCAGACTCATCAAGAAAAAGAGGGAGAGGACTCAAATCAATAAAATTAGAAAGGAAAAAGGAGAAGTAACAACATACACTGCAGAAATGTAAAGCATCATAAGAAACTACTACAAGCAACTCTATGCCAATAAAATGGACAACCTGGAAGAATGGACAAATTCTTAGAAAGGTATAACCTTCCAAGACTGAACCAGGAAGAAACAGAAAATATGAGCAGACCAATCACAAGTAATGAAATTGAAACTGTGATTTAAAATCTTACAACAAACAAAATTCCAGGGCCAGATGGCTTCACAGGTGAATTCTATCAAAAATTTAGAGAAGAGGTAACGCCCATCCTTCTCAAACTCTTCCAAAAAATTTCAGAAGAACACTCCCAAACTCATTTTATGAGGCCACCATCACCCTCATACCAAAACCAGAGAGAGATACTACAAAAAAAAAAAAGAAAATTACAAACCAATATCACTGATGAATATAGATGCAAAAATCCTCAACAAAATACTAGCAAAGAGAATCCAACAACACATTAAAAGGATCATACACCATGATCAAGTGGGGTTTATCCAGGTATGCGGGGATTCTTCCATATATGCAAATCAATGTGATACACCATATTAACAAATTGAAGGAGAAAAACCATATGATCATCTCAATAGATGCAGAAAAAGCTTTTGACAAAATTCAACACCCATTTATAATAAAAACTCTCCAGAAAGTGAGCACAGAGGGAAACTACCTCAACATAATAAAGGCCATATACGACAAACCCACAGCAAACATCATTCTCAATGGTGAAAAACTCAAAGCATTTCCTCTAAGATCAGGAACAAGACAAGGATGTCCACTCTCACCACTATTATTCAACATAGGTTTGGAAGTCCTAGCCATGGCAATCAGAGAAGAAAAAGAAATAAAAGGAATACAAATTGGAAAAGCAGAAGTAAAACTGTCACTGACTGAAGATGACATGATACTATATATAGATAAGATGCCACCAGAAAACTACTAGAGCTAATCAATGAATTTGGTAAAGTTGCAGGATACAAAATTAATGCACAGAAATCTCTTGCATTCCTATACACTAACACTGAAAGATCAGAAAGAGAAATTAAGGAAACAATCCCATTCCATTCACCACTGCAACAAAAAGAACAAAATACCTAGGAATAAACCTACCTAAGGATGTAAAAGACCTGTACTCAGAAAACTATAAGATACTGATGAAAGAAATCAAAGATGACACAAACAGATGAGAGATATACCATGGTCTTGGATTGGAAGAATCAATACTGTGAAAATGACTATACCACCCAAAGCAATCTACAGATTCAATGCAATCCCTATCAAGTTACCAGCAGCATTTTTGCAGAACTAGAACAAAAAATCTTAAAATTTGTAAGGAGACACAGAAGACCCCGAATAGCCAAAGCAGTCTTGAGGGGAAAAAAATGGAGCTGGAGGAATCAGACTTCCTTTCTTCAGACTATACTACAAAGCTACAGTAATCAAGACAATCTGGTACTGGCACAAAAACAGAAATATAAATCAATGGAACAGGATAGAAAGCCCAGAGATAAACCCACACACCTATGGTCAACTAATCTATGACAAAGGAGGCAAGGATATACAATGGAGAAAAGACAGTCTCTTCAATAAATGGTGCTGGGAAAACTGGACAGCTACATGTAAAAGAAGGAAATTAGAATGTTCCCTAACACTATACACAAATATAAACTCAGAATGGATTAAAGACCAAAATGTAAGACTGGACACTATAAAACTCTGAGGAAAACATAGGAAGAACACTCTGCCATAAGTCACAGCAAGATCTTTTTTGATCCACCTCCTAGAGTAATGGAAATGAAAACAAAAATAACAAATGGGACCTAATGAAACTTCAAAGCTTTTGCACAGCAAAGGAAACTACAAACAAGATGAAAAGACAACCCTCAGAATGGGAGAAAATATTTGCAAATGAAGCAACTGACAAAGGATTAATCTCCAAAATATACATAACAGCTCATGCAGCTCAATATTAAAAAAACAAACAACCCAATCCAGAAATGGGCAGAAGACCTAAATAGACATTTCTCCAAAGAAGACATACAGATGGCCAAGAAGCACATGAAAAGCTGCTCAAAATCACTAATTATTAGAGAAATGCAAATCAAAACTACAATGAGGTATCACCTCACACCAGTTAGAATGGGCATCATCAGAAAATCTACAAACAACAAATGCTGGAGAGGGTGTGGAGAAAAGGGAACCCTCTTGCACTGTTGGTGGCAATGTAAATTGATATAGCCACTATGGAGACCAGTACAGAGGTTCCTTAAAAAACTAAAAACAGAATTGCCGTATGACCGAGCAATCCCACTGCTGGGCATATACCCAGAGAAAACCATAATTCAAAAAGACACATGCACCCCAATGTCATTGCAGCACTATTTACGACAGCCAGGTCATGGAAGCAACCTAAATGCCCATCAACAGACGAATGGATAAAGAAGATGTGGTACATATACACAGTGGAATATTACTCAGCCATAAAAGGGAACGAAATTGGGTCATTTGTAGAGACGTGGATGGGTCTAGAGACTGTCATAGAGAGTGAAGTAAGTCAGAAAAAGAAAAACAAATGTCGTATATTAACACATATATGTGGAATCTAGAAAAATGGTACAGATGAACCGGTTTGCAAGGCAGAAATAGAGACACAGATGTAGAGAACAAATGTATGCACAGCAAGCGGGGTAAGTCGTAGGGTGGGGGGATGGTGGTGGGATGAATTGGGATACTGGGATTGACATATATACACTAATATGTATAACATAGATAACTAATAAGAACCTGCTGTCTAAAAAATAAATAAATTAAATTAAATTTAAAAAAAAAAAGATGGATGCAGATGAACAATCAACAATAGACTGTCCGGAGCTGGGTTGTCCCATCTAGGAGCCACTAACCACACGTGGCTATTGAGCACTTGAAATGTTCCTAGCCCAAGTCAACATATGCTCTATGTCGAAACACATACTGGATTCAAATACTCTACACAAGAAAAAGAAGATTATGAAACATCTCACTAACACTTGCATAGTGGTTACATGTTGAAAAAATGTTTCGGATACATGGGGTAAAATAAATTATTAACATGACCTTTATCATTTTAATAATGTTTTAATATTACTACTAGAAAAATCTGAAGTACCTATGTGGCTCTCGCTATATTTCAATTGAACAGCACCAGTATAGAGAAATGTGCAAGATGGTGAAATGCCCCTTGAAGACACAAGTGAACGAGGCCTCGCTGCACCATGAAAAACATGGGTGGCCTCACTCACAGCAGCAGGCCCCACAGTATAAAGCTTGTGACGAAGTCTGTGGTATAAGTGATTGAAGAGAAACTGAACAAAGGCCAAAATGCAAAACCTAGGTATTTGCCTAGCATTTTTCACTGTCAGAGAGTGAAGTAGGTGTTATGAGTCCCATGTTATGGATAAGAAAACAGAGAGGTTAAGATACAAAATCAGTTAGCTCATAGAACTAGGACCCTAACCTAGGTCTCTCCTGAATCCAAGCCCACATTTTTTACCCAACCCTGCGTGCCCCCATCCCATTGGCATGTCCTTATATGACTGAGTCTTCATTCAGCCTAGTCTTACAAAACACAATCAAGCTAAGTGCTGAGGAGTTATTCAACAGGACTGTCTCATATTCCTGAACATGGCGATAGGTAGGTAAGAGAGAAAACTGGCAAGTCTTGTTGCTGATTATCCTCCCCAAACCTGCTTTTTCATTAGCATCTGTTTCACCCACCAGAGTGAAACAGATCTCTGACAATAACTTCTAATCGTCCCCATTAATAACATAACCTCATCAAAAGCAAAACCAATTGTGATGGTTAATTTTATGTGCCAACTTGACTGAACAGGGGATACCCAGAAAGCTGGTAAAAACTTACTTCTGAGTGTGTCTATCATGGTGTTTCTAGAAGAGATTAGCATTTGATTCAGTAGACTGAGTAAAGAGATCCACCCCCACCAACGTGGGCAGGCATCGCATAATTCATTGACAGCTGAATACAACAAAAAAGGTTAAAGAAGGGCAAATTCTCCCTCTTTCCTTGAGCTGGGAGGTCAATCTTTTCTGGCCCGGGGACATCAGAGCTCCTGCTTCTTGGGGCCTTTCGACTCAGACTGAAGTATACCACAAGCTTTCCTGGCTTCTCCAGCTTGCAGAGGGCAGACTGTGGGACTTTTTGGCCTCCATACTGCATGAGCCAATTCCTATACGATGTTTATATATATAATCTCCTATTGGGCTTCTATCTCTAGAGAACCCTGACTAATACACCAATCACCAAAAATAATAACAGCCTTAGCAATCTAGCAATTCAGAGATAACTGGGGGCTGGGAGTGGGGGGCAGGGTAGAAGTTTCGAAGAGAAACAAACCTTAGGAGCTACTCAGAACTTCTTACTACAATCAAAAGTCACTCCTTCCCCCATTAAAGTCTGACAAAAATCAATAAGCCTTCCTCAACCAAGTAGTCTGGGAAGTTTACCATGGAAAAAAGGCAGGAATAGGAGATAATTCAGGACAAGCTTTGCTACCTTATAGTCCTACAAAGTCAGAAGAGTCTGTCGTCATGAGCCATCTTTCAAACTCTAGTCAATGGTTTCCTACAAATAACACTAGTGAATTATGTCAAGGTACATCATGAGGCAACTGCCCTTTTGAGACAATATAATTTCCCCTTGACTAAACTTAATGTGTAATTTAATACCCAGTAGCTTATACTAATACCCAATAGGTTATACTAATTGACAACTTACTACATAAGAAGCACATTTCTAACCTCATTACAAGTATTATTTCAAACTTCCTATAAGGTGGATTTTTTGTTTCAAATAGGAGGAAGCGAAGACCCAGAGAAATTAATAAAGTGGTCCAGTTCATGCGATTTGGGGGCAGGGACAGGTACACCTACCAGCATGCTCTTAGCCACTGGCTACCCTTGGGGTTTCTTCTGGAACTCCCCAAATCACATCTCCATACCCAGGTAAAGACATGGGGCTACCAGAGCCTAGGAAAGCGGGACATGGGATTTGATCAGACTGAAGAGGCAAGTAAAAGCTCCCCTTCTTCCCATTTACCTCCAAAACATCATCTCATTCTCATCCACATTACTGAGCCTTTGCAAACACTTCCCCCTGCCTGGAATATCCTTTCATCCTTTAGGAACATAACTCAGATGAAACCTCCTAGAAATCATCTTCCTTCAGCTCCCCCCAAATTGTCATCCCAACCTCTCTGTCACTTCTGCACCTCATACATTCATCTATCATTTGCTGAATGTGGCTTTCTCCTTACTAGGGTACAGACCCCTTAAACAGCAATGCCAGTCATCTCTGTATCCCCCTTCCCCACTCAGTACAATGTTTGTTGATTATGAATTATCTATTGGTGAAGAAAATCCAGAGTGGAAGACAATATCACCATTCACTACTGCTTTTCTGGGAATGTATCCTGTCACAGCCATTGACAAAAGACACTAGCAGTGATATAATTGAGTGAGGAATAGGGAACAAACAGTCTTAGAAAAGAATTCCAAGATAGCTTATGTGTTGTCCAAATAATAAGTTCCTGGCCAGACTCGGTGAGGCCTGAAGAAAAAGCAAAGGATTTCTCAGTTGAGCTGCAGTGTGAGTGGCTCTGTTATGCAGATGATACTGTTCTCAGGCAGGAAGAACTTTGTGCCTCAGAACCATCTGGTATTTCATGACAAAGTTCCGTATGCTGAAAACATATTTGCAAGAAACAGTGATTTTATATTCATTATAAGGAATTCAGACAGGCTCAGCAGTAGACACATGCTGGCCTAAAAGCTCAGACACACTGACCAGCTCCAAGCCACACAACGGCCTTTTCCAGTAGATAGTAAGCAGTTCGAAATAGTTCCTTTTGAAAGAAGAAAACATGATATAAATTTGCTTTCCAAAGAAGTGTTTGAAGTTTTTACTTTCTTTCTAAAGTAGGTATGTCATGGAGGAGAAATGTCTCGCTATAAAGGAAAAACAGAAGAATAGGAAGGAAGGTAAGGAACTTTCAGCTTGCCATCTTTGTGGACCCATCCTTCTGACACACACAGTGGTAGCATCTAATAAGAAAAGCATTAAGTCTATCTTATTCCTTTAATTTAGTGAGGGTGCATTTGACTGAAAGTTGCAGAAGCCCCAACTCAAAATAGCCTGTTAAACAATAAAAAGGCTGATTATCACATTTCTCAACAAGTCCAAAGGTAAGAGGGTTCCAGAGTCAGTTAACTTGGTCACTCGATGAAGTCACCAAGGACCCAAGCCTTATCAGTAAGTCTATATCCTCCATATGTTGGCTTGTTCTCAGATTTACTGTCTCCAAAGTCGTCCATATTAACTCTATGCAAAGCATCCTCACAACAATAACCAAGGATTGAAGAAAATATTTTCATTCTGAAAAATGGAAAGAGGGAGGAGAAAACTTTCCCAGAAACAGCACACCCTCCAGCAGATCTTCCCCCACAGGTCACTGGCCAGAAATGACTCATGCATCCATTCCTAAAGAAACCACTGAGGGAAAGTAAAGGAAATATCATGACTGACCAATGAAAAGTCACCCAGAGACAAGAAGAATCCAGCCACTCCTGTATAAAAATACGGACTATATATCTGAATAAAACCAAAGGCCTGTTAAGGAAGAAGAGTAGCTAGAGGATGGCTACTGTGTGGGCAACGCACTGCTGTTCTGTCCTGACCTGTCCAATAAGGAGGCCTGAACTGGAAAACCACACTCAAAATATCAAGACTAATATCTCCTTATGTCTAACACAAATTCCCTAAGAAATAACAAAATTCTACCTCTACCTAGAACAGAAATCTTAGCTGCAACAACTTTATAAATTTCAAAATAAGTTAAATCATATTGATTACTGCATTTATATCTACATACTTAGGGACAAAAATGCCAGGGTCACGTTGCTCCCTTAACAATGAAAATTATTTCATATTTATTTCCTTAACTTTACAAAATTTATCCAGCAAAAAAATGCTATACTACCTCTAAGACATCATATGTGTTGGCAAACTCAAGGATTTGTGAAGATTAAACAGACAAAAATCCTCTTCAAGGGTAACATTAAAAGAACTGAACACCTAGACTAGCATGATATAATACTTGCTTTAGACTTTTGGATTCTAAAACCAATTCTGAATTCAAGTACAGAAGACTGCTGATAAATAAAGGCAAATGCTTAGCACATTTGTTCACCAAGTGAGGTCAAATAAGGAGAATATATAATGATTTCCTGATTAAGAGAGAAAAACAAAATGAGGGTCTATTCTACCACTTACGAAGCTAGTTTTCAAGTGATAAACAAGAAAAAAAAACAGGTAGAGGGAGTTTCAAGGATGGCAGAGTAGAAGGACCCTGAGCTCACCTCCTCTCACAGGCACACCAAAATTACAACCATTTACAGAACAACTAGAGGGCGGCCCCACCTACCAGTGGTCCGACACCAGCTCTGGGACATCTGGGCCCTGCAGCCACACCCCAGGACATGGCTCTGCTCACTAGTGGGCAGGTACCAACCTCAGGGTCACCTGGACCCCAACTATGCCCTCCAGTGAGCCAGCACTAGCCCCAGGAACCCCGAGGGTTCCCCAGCCAGCCGCCTCATGAACCAGCCCACCAATCAGCAGTTGGCAGCCTCAGAAGAAGGCAGGAGCTGGCAGCCAACCAAACCAGGAGCTGGCCATGCCTACCAGACCACCCATAGTAGTCAACCTGTCACAACCAAAGGATCCACACAGACCACTTGGAGGGCAATCCTAGAGCGTATAGCTCTAGTGACTAGAGGGGAATGCACTGCTAGGATACATAGGATGTCTCCTACAAACCATTACTTCTCCAAGGTTGGGAAATGTAACTAGCTTACCAGATACATAGAAATAAAAAACAACAAGTTAGGCAAAATGAGGCAACAGAGGAACAAGTTCCAAATGAAGGAACAAGAACTAAGTGAGGTGGAGATAGGCAATCTACCCAAGAAAGAGTTCAAGGTAATGGGGTAAAGATGATCGAAGATGACAGGAGAAGAAGACTGGATGAGCAGGGCGAGAAAGTTAGAATTTTTTTTTTAACAAAGGAAAAATATAAAGGACAACCAAACAGATGAAGAATATAATAAGTGACATGGAAAATACACTAGATGGAATTAACAGTAAACTAAGTGACACAGAGGAATAGATCACTGAGCTGCAGGACAGTCATGGAAATCACTGAAGCTGAACAGAATAAAAGAAAAAAGAAAAAAGAAAAAGAAATGAGGGCAGGACTTCCCTGGCGGTCCAGTGGTTGAGACTCCGTGCTTCCAATACAGGGGACATGAGTTCGATCCCTGGTCAGGGAACTAAGATCCCACATGCCATGTGGTGCAGCCAAAAAAAAAAAAAAAAACTAGGAAAAAAAAAAAGACGAAGGCAGTTGGAGACCTCCAGGACAACATCAAATGTTCCAACATTCAGGTTATAGGGGTTCTAGAAGGAGAAGCAAGAGAGAAAGGGGCAGAGAACATATTTAAAGACATAATAGCTGAAAATTTCCCTAACTTGGGAAAGGAAACAAAGCACAGAGTCCCAAACAGGATCAACCCAAAGAGGGCCACACCAAAATGCACTGCAATTAACACAGCAAATATTAAAGAAAAAGAAAATATTAAAAGTAGCAAGGGGAAAACAACATTAGATTTAAAAAAGAAACCCCCCCATAAGGCTATCAACTGACTTTTCAGCAGAAACTCTGCATGCCAGAAGGGATCAACACTAAATATTTAAAGTGATGAAAAGGAAAAACCTAAAACCAAGATTACTCTACCCAGCAAGGCCCTCATTCAGATTTGATTGAGAGATCAAAAGTATACAGCCAAGCAAAAGCTAAAAGAGTTCAGCACCACCTAAACTGCTTCACAAGGAATGTTAAAAGGATTTCTGTAGGTGAAAAAGAAAAGGCCAGAACTAGAAACATAAAAGTTACAAAAGGGAAAGTCTCATCAGTAAAGGCAAATATGCAGTAAAGGTAGTAAGTCAACTATGTACAATACTAGCACAGGAAAGTTTTTTTAAAAAGTAATAAAATCACTATATCCATAATAAGCAATCAAGGCATACACAAAACAGATGTAAACAAAAATAGTAATTGTGAAAGGAAGAGAATTTAAAATGGAGGGTTGTTAAAATACATTTGAAATTAAGAGATACATATCTATAGATTGCTATATATAAACCTCATGGTAACCAAAAACCAAAATTCTGTCATAGATACACAAAAAAGAGAAAGGATCCAAACACTAAAGATGGTCATCAAATCACAAGGGAAGAGAACAGAAGGAGAAGAACAAAAAAGAACTACAAAAACAACCCCAAAACAATTAACCAAATGCCAGTAAGTACATACATATCAATAATCATTTTAAATGTAAATGGATTAAATACTCCAGTCAAAAGAGAGTGGCTGAATCAATACAAAAGCAAGACACATGTGCTGCTAACAAGAGATTCACTTCTGATCTAAGGACACATGCAGAATGAAGGTCAGGGGGTGGAAAAAGGGATTCCATACAAATGGAAATCAGAAGAAAGCCAGGGTAGCAATACTTATATCAAACAAAATAGACTTTAAAACAAAGACTGTTACAAGAGACAAAGAAGGACATTACATAATGATTAAGGGATCAATCCAAGAAGAAAATATAATAATTATAAATATATATGCACCCAACATAGGACCACCTAAATATATAAAGAAAATATTAACAGACAAAAGGGAGAAATCCACAGTAACACAATAATACTAGGGGACTTTAACACCCCACTGACATCAATGGACTGATCATCCAGACAGAAAGTCATTAAGGCAACATGGCCTTACACTAACAATGAAAGATCAGAAAGAGAAATTAAAGAAACAATCCCATTTACCATCACATAATAAAGAATAAACTACCTAGAAATAAACCTACCTAAGGAGGCAAAAGACCTGTACTCAGAAAACTATAAGATGCTGATGAAAGAAATCAAAGATGACACAATCAGATGGAAAGATATACGATATTGTTTTGGAAGAATCAATATTGTGAAAATGACTGTGCTACCCAAGGCAATCTACAGATTCAATGCACTACCTATCAAATTACCAATGGCATTTTTCACAGAACTAGAACAAAAAAATCTTAAAATTTGTATGGAGACACAAAAGACCCCAAATAGCCAAAGCAATTTTGAGAAAGAAAAACAGAGCTGGAGGACCCTGACTTCAGATTATACTACAAATCTACAGTCATCAAAACAGTAAGGTACTGGAACAAAAACAGAAATATAGGTTAATGGAACAGGATAGAAAGCCCAGAAATAAACTCACACACCTATGGTCAATTAATCTACAACAAAGGAGGCAAGTCTATACAATGGAGAAAAGACAGTCTCTTCAATAAATGGTGCTGGAAAAACTGGACAGCCACATGTAAAAAAAAAAAAAAATAGAACATTCTTTAACACCATACACAAAAATAAACTCAAAATGGATTAAAGACCTAAATGTAAAACCGGATGGATACTATAAAACTCCTGGAGGAAAACATAGGCAAAACACTGACATAAATCGCAGCAATATCTTTTTGGATCGGTCTCCTAGAGTAATGGAAATACGAAAAAAGATTTTTTTAAATGGGACCTAATTAAACTCAAAAGGTTTTGCACAGCAAAGGAAACCACGAACAAAAAGACAACCCTCAGAATGGGAGAAAATATTTGCAAACGATGCAACCCACAAGGGATTAATCTCCAAAATTTATAAACAGCTCATGCTGCTCAATATCAAAAAAAAAAAAAAAAACACAACCCAATCAAAAGACGGACAGAAGACCTAAATAGACATTTCTCCACAGAAGACATACAGATGGCCAAGAGAGACATGAAAAGGTGCTCAACATTACTAACTATTATAGAAATGCAAATCAAAACTACAATGAGATATCATCTCACACCAGTCAGAATAGCCAACATCAAAAAGTTTATAAATAATAAATGCTAGAGAGGGTGTGGAGAAAAGGGAACACTCCTACTCTGTTGGTGGGAATGTAAATTGGTACAGCCACTATAGAGAACAGTATGGAGGTTCCTTAAGAAACTAAAATTAGAGCTACCATATGATCCAGCAAATCCACTCCCAGGCATATATATGGAAAAAAACATGGTTCAAAAGGATGCATGCACCCCAGTGTTCACTGCAGCGCTGTTTACAACAGCTAAGACATGGAAGCAACCTAAATGTCCATTGACAGAGGAATGGATAAAGAAGATGTGGTGCATATATACAATGGAATACTACTCAGCCATAAAAATGAAATTTTGCCATTTGCAACAACATGGGCGGGCCTAGAGAGTATTATGCTTAGTGAAATAAGTCAGACAAATACTGTATGTTATCACTTATATGTGGAATCTAAAAAACAAAACTAATGAATATAACAAAAAAGAAACAGACTTACAGATATAGAGAAAAAACTAGTGGTTACCAGTGGGAGAGGGAAGTGGAGAGGGGCAGGATGGGTAGGGGACTAAGAGGTACAAACTACTATTTGTAAAATAAGCTTCAATGAAATATATTATACAGCTCAGGGAATATAGCCAATTTCTGGAGTATAAAGTCTAAAAACTTACAATCACTGCATTGCACACCTGAATATATTATAAATTAAGTATACTTCAATAAAAATGTAGCATTTTCATTTTAGATTAAAAAACAGGTATTTTAAAATAAAGCCTGCTTCTGGGGCTAGTTAAGCTGAAAGGCTGTTTTGTGGTACACTGACGCATCTAAGCAGTATGCCATATCCTCCTTCCACACTAATGGACTTCCAAAGTAGGGCTGCCAAATTAAATACTGGATGTCCCATTAAATTTCAATTTCAGATAAATAGGTAATGATAAAATATTTACATTAAAAATTTGAGATAATTTTTACTCTAAGTGTATTTCATGAAATATTTGGGACATACTTGTAGTAAAAATTATCCATTATTTACCTAAAATTAAAATGTAACTCGTCATCCTATATTTCATTTGTATTATAGCTTTCGACCTTCACGCTAAGTCTTTGATAACATCATTCTTTCATTCATCGCACTGTCTGTTTCTGCCTAGTTTATCTTTGCCTCTTCGGACTTGATACTGTCTCAGAGTCCCAGTCACGTCCAACTCCTTAATCTTTTCAGTGCTGCCTGAAAAGGAAGCTCAAAGGAAATTTCCACAGCAGAGCTCAACCTGCTGTGTAAGAATAAATCCAGGCAAACAGATGAGATGCCACGAAGAGGAAAGTCTGATCATTTTTCTATAATAAAAAACCAACAAGTTTCCCAAATCTGGCTAATCACAAACTCTGAAAAGCTTTTTCAAAAATGTACGTACCGAATACCTTACCTATACCTACTACTTCTGAATTCTGAATAGAGTGGCCCGGAAAGCTATTCAATTTTTAAGTTCCTGGGGGTCTGATGTTCAGCTAGGTTAGGGGATTTGCTGGATCTGGTATTCGTTAGTTAAAAGAAATCTACCCAACTAAATCAAAGGGTAGGGAGGTATCAATGAATTGATTTAGATTTTCACACCATAATACTTGGCTGTAACTCCAGAATTGTAATTTTTGACCAACCTAAAGTGGAATGACAGATACACATGATACACAGGATAGGACTAAAACCAATTATTAAATTAGGCTTTTACTCATGACAAAGAAATAAGAGCAGATTCATCTTCTGCTTAGTATAATTATAAAGCATATTGTAAAACGTAAGTACTTCTTACATGTTACATCCTGTCTGCTAGGAAAACCTAGAAATGCTTACATCTGCAGCAAATTTCTAATTAGGAACAACCTAACCTTAACCTGTCTGGATCTTACAAAAAGTGGTGAGTTTACACTAAACCCACAAGCTTTTTTTTTTTATTTTAACTTTTATTATTATTTTTTAAAAATACCCTAATATCCTGGCCATACCCTAAGAAATTAAAGCAATTCAAATAAACATGGAAAGCCTCTGGCTACACAAACAGAATAAACCTCCAAATATAACAAAGGTGGAGAAGGACCACTGCACAGTGCCACTCATTGTTGACCAGAGGTCCCACGTATAGTGCTGGTCTAGAGAGGAAACCTACACTATACTAAATATGCATAAATGAAGGCTCGTAAAACAGTGAAATGCTGTGTAATTCTGGCCATGGCATATGCATTTTGGTCCTAAAACCCTGTCTACTGGTGCAAGGGGTACCTTTGGTTCAACTCCACCTGCTGCCCACCTAGTGGGAGACACTGAGCCAAACCAGCTTGAAAGGAGGGTCGCTACTTAATTCATTAATATTTAGAAATACTATCAGATCCATTTTGTAGGAGAACACTTAAATTCACAAAACAGATATCCAAAAAAACTCAAAAGGGATTCAAGATGCCAAAAACTGAAAGATATTCTAGGATGTGAATATTCAGAACAGAAAACTTAAATATTTTGTGCTACAGCAGATCTGAAAATTTTTCATACTAAAGACATTATTCTAGTGTTAGTTTCTTTTCAGTTAATTTCTCTCACAAAAATTCTGTTAACAAACCCCACTTATCCTATATCTATTTACATTGCTAAGTTACAGAACAATCCCCAATTTTTTTTGTAGCAAAGAACAGCACATCCTATACTTTCTGGACAAGCTTTCCTAAGTCCTGAGTATTGCAAATTCTTGAAATGTACCTGGATATCATGGAGAAATCTGGCTACGAGGGGAGGTGAATAATTATAACATCAATATAGGGATCAATATAGAGTAATATGTTAACAATCACGAATATAATTTAGCACCAAAATCATTAGTATATCACATGGAATTACATGAGGTAAAGTGAAAAAAACAATGGGTAAATTTTACAAATTCAAAAGCTTCCACGTGACAGTTTTGTGATTTATTTTCCAAATGTTAGTCACACACCCTACCTTTGTCATTATAGAATGCCAGACATTTTGGTAGGCAAACTCTTTGGGGTATTGTACTCTTTCCAGGACCCCTTCCTTGTTAAGATTCCTGCGGTAGGTTAGTATGCAAACCCATCAGTCCTTTACAACACAAAAGCAGCTTAACATTAGTTGACTAAGCTGACACAACCTCCTCCTAAAAGGGTACGGCACATCACATAAAAAATTTCCCTGCTGATTGGGAATAGAGGGAGGTAGAGGAAAAGGAAGAGGAGGAAGAAGAGAAGGGATGGCTGGCGGAAGGAAGGAAGCAAGAGGAGGAGGGAAGATGAATGGGAGTGCCTGGTATGCTGAGACTGGCACTTCCACTCTCAGAAGAGAGACATCTAGAGAAAGTACCCAGTGGATAGTCCTGTAGTACAGCAAGTTCATCAGTAGTCCTCAGGTAAGAGATTACTTGTCACTAAACTCAATTAGTATCTATAAGTTAGATTCTTATTAATACATCTTATAAGCATGTTTTTGAATTAAAATTTGGTAGGGTATAATTAAGTCGAAGAACTTTTCCAGGAAAAAGATGCACTTTATGCTACATACTTATGAAGCATTCACTGTCTCAACTTTTATTCAGAAAGGCTATGTTGCTTTTAACGTTTCTTCAAATATTCAGCAAATGAGCAATTCAACAAGTATTTATTGAGAGCCTACTACACTGCAAGTACTGTGATAGGGATGGGAAAGACAAAGAAATTAAGCCTACCTTCAAATAAAAGTTTAGTGATATTTTGGGGGAAAATATCCTAATTTTCGAATACTTTGTAAAATAACCTGATACTTTGAATGGAGTGTTCAAATACAGTTATGATTGAAGAAAGCAAAATTTTTCCTTTCTATGATCTTGGTTTATAATATAGTACACGTTAGCCAACAGCAATAGCTGTCAAAAATAATATGAGTAATTTAAAGCACACTCAGCTGTGTATACACACACACGCAAATGCTTGCATGTACTTGCGGGCATATATACTCCCCTACCCACCTACTGGGGGTAATATTTTACAGGGAGGAGCTTTCCAACCAATGTCTGCAGGTCGTGAACAAAAAAAAAATTTGCTTAATTTTTAACCACTATGAAAAAATTTAAAACCATTGAATAACATTTAAATATTATTTAACTATCTCCCTCCATGAACTTTCTTAATGAGGTAATTGTCATTTTGGCAAATAAAACTTGATGTAGAGCAGTCCCCCCACCAAGTGAGGTGCAGGCCTACACAAATCTCATCTCTCCCTGACCTCTGGCCAAATCACCAGTAGGAAAGGTTTTATCACAATTCCTTTATAATCAAAACTTTTTTTTAGCATACACATGTGAAGTACCTAGTTCTCATTCCATTTAATTTGCTTCTGCTTTTCACAATTCTTCCTTCTAACATAGAAAGAAGTTACCATTACTACTATCACTATTATTATTTTGTTATTGTCATTACCTTCTTATATTAGTATTTGTAAGTTGAATAGGATTGTGTGAATTTTATCAACTATTTATTAATTTATCTACAACTGGTTAATAAAACAAAAACAAAGTGACTCCAAGGCATTTGATAACTTGGAAAAATGTTTGCTTCTAAAATAATTAATGCAATTTAATTAAAAGGATTAAGTAAAGGGTCTTTAGAATTTTGAAATATATATTTCAATTTTTTAACCTGATTGTAATATCTATATCATGTGAATTTCTAAATTTTAACTATTAAATTAGATCAAATTCATATCTCAGTATTTCCTAATGCTATTTTTAATTTTTTGAAGTCTCTATTTACACATTCTTAAGAAAACAGGTTTAATTTTTTTAAATCAAGTTTCTAAATTCCTAACAGCTCAGTCTCCTTCAGAAGTTATCTAAAATGATTTAATTTTTACAGATCTCTTTCCACTAAAATGCACAACTTTTCTTTTTAATCCAGAATGTCTTCCGATGACAGTCACAAATAAAGTTTTGCCACTAATTAGGCAACATGATGAGGACGATACAAAATCTAGACTTGTGTATTCCAACAATTTTCTGCAAACAAAATGTCTCATTTCATGTAAACATTATCAAGTTGAGCAAAAGTACCAAGCAAACCAGGCTGATACCTTCCTATAATACATCCATCTTAAATATTAAAAAACTACGAATTTAAATAGCTTGACAATTGTTTCACGAGTTAGGTTACAAGAGTATCATACTGAACTCAAGAACTCAAGGTCATGCAATTAAGAGCTAAAACCAAAATCTCTCACATACACTGCAAAGTCACTTACTTTATCAGCTTATGTGATATTATGGACATTGTATTGCAGATGGGACCAACAAAGCAAAGGATACTGGAAAGGCGTCAGTTGTCAAAACTTTTAGTAGAGACAAAGAAATCAGATGACAGAGACAATACTAATTAAAACTATTAAATCAAAAGAATTTCCATTACATATTAACGAATCCCCAGCTGTTAAAAATATTTTAGGGCTTCCCTGGTGGCGCAGTGGTTGAGAATCTGCCTGCCAACGCAGTGGACACGGGTTCGAGCCCTGGTCTGGGAAGATCCCACATGCCGCGGAGCAACTAGTCCCATGAGCCACAACTACTGAGCCTGCGCGTCTGGAGCTTGTGCTCTGCAACAAGAGAGGCCGCGATGAAGAGTGGCCCCACGCACCGCGATGAAGCGTGGCCCCCACTTGCCGCAACTAGAGGAAGCCCTCGCACAGAAACGAAGACCCAACACAGCCATAAATAAATGAATGAATAAATAAATAAATTTAAAAATATATATATATTTTATTTTTTAAAAAAATTAAATCACTGGAAAGTAATGCTTGGAATAACGCTACTTGTCTTGTAGGGAAATATCCAAACTACTGGGGATGAGACAGTCTGTGTGGTAGAACAAAACCAGGAAACCAATAAGACATTATACAAACAGGGCCTATGTTTATGTTCTGCACTGACAGGAATATGTAAAGGCTTTGACACCAAGAGTTTATTCTGAAAACATTGCAATTAACACATCGTTTTCTTCCAAAGAAGGCTTCCTAAAGAAGTTTGCCTGAATTCTACACTAAGTTATGTTAACAAAATAGTGAGTATAATATAATCCAAGCTGCTACTGTCCCATCTGTTTTCAGCTTTTATGTGAAGAAACAGGATCAGAGCATCATTTATTGTTTCCTACCGCAGCATACTGATGGTACAAAAAAGTTTAATAAAAAGTTTATAAGCTAAAGGTTTTTTTAAGAAAATTGTTAATGCTTTATTTCCACCTTGCAGATCTGCTGTTGGATTATTACTGGCTTCAAAAGGTGGCTAACTTAATTGACACGACAGCACCAGAATGAACAAACTGAAAACTACAAGGACTCCATAAATATATATTAACACATACTGACACAGCTAAGGGATTCAAAATAAAAATTCAAAGTCAGAAAGGGAGATTAAAACAAGTCACTAAGCCCTGTTCAGCTGCTGTTATCATTTGTATCCTAACATTGTAAAACAGCACCTATGTATGCTTTATAGAGTCATTTTGAAATCTTGATATGAGAAAGTTCATTCATATTACAAAAGAAATATGCACATTTGTTAACAAAAGATTAGGTTTCAAAATATGTATACCTTTAATATGTAACTGAATTTCCAAACACACGGATATTTTCCCATGTCATAATCATATATTATCAAGTCATGAATTCTTTCCTCAAACCCCATTCCAGTGTCACAATCCCCTCTACTTTGGGCCTCATAGTGCAGTATAGACAGTACTGCCATATTCCAAACCTCCTGGGAGCATCCTTTGTATGGAATAAATGTGAACAGTACTTCCTGGAATTGTGCTGCAAGCAGCCCTCCCCCCTCCCCCTTTCTCCTTCTCTCCATATATTTATATATATGTATGTATTATAAATGTCTTTTTTCAGTGTGTTCCAGCACACCGGTGGGAAAGTTCTGAAACACGGCCAAGGGGCAATGTTTTGAAACACTGCTGTTCAGCTTCTGTTAACGTAAGTTAAACAATTATTTTTCAAAGTGCTCTCTGGACTACCATCTGGCATCCCTGACCTCTATGTGGCAACACTGGAAGGGGATGGTAATGCCTCTGGTTGTGGCCCACCTGTCCAAACTCAGAATTCCTGTTCCTGGTCTAGATGCTTTGTAGGAATTTCTGTTACAATTCTAGACATTCTTGACATACCTGTCACCAAAAATTGGCTGAAATTTGAAAGTACTGAACAATCATCTTATAGTAACACTCTTCTTTGGATTCAATCTCTAGTTGAATGTTTTAAAAACAAGTAGCAACTATTAAATACTTGCAGATTAGGAGAAAAAGAAATTATAATTAACTGAAATAAAAAAAAAAAAACTCACAGTAGCCATTACCCACATGATAATGTTTACACAGAACAGAAATACATTTTAAAAGTTATGAAAAGGCTTATGGAGAGATTGGCTCAAGATGGCGGAGTAGAAGGACGTGCTCTCACTCCCTCTCGCGAGAGCACCAGAATCACAACTAACTGCTGAACAATCATCGACAGGAAGACAGTGGAACTCACAAAAAAGATACCCCAGATCCAAAGACAAAAGAGAAGCCACAGTGAGAGGATAGGAGGGGAGCAACCACAATAAAATCAAATCCCATAACCGCTGGGTGGGTGACTCACAAACTGGAGAACAGTAATACCACAGAAGTCCACCGACTGGAGTGAAGGTTCTGAGCCCCACTACAGGCTTCCCAACCTGGGGGTCCAGCAACAGGAGGAGGAATTCCCAGAGAATCAGAATTTGAAGGCTAGTGAGATTTGACTGCAGGACTTCGACAGGGCTGGGGGAAACAGAGACTCCACTCTTGCAGGGCACACACAAAGTAGTGTGTGCATCATGACCCACGGGGAAGGAGCAGTGAGCCCACAGAAGACTGAACCAGACCTACCTGCTAGTGTTGGAGGGTCTCCTGCAGAGGTGGGGGGTGGTTGTGGCTCACCACAGGGACAAGGACACTGGCAGCAGAAGTTCTAGGAAGTACTCCTTGGCATGACTCTTCCTGGAGTCCACCATTAGCCCCACCAAAGAGCCTGGAGCATTCAGTGCTGGGTCACCTCAGGCCAAACAACCAAGAGGGAGGGAATACAGCCCCACTCATCAACAGTCAAGCGGATTAAAGTTTTACTGAGCTCTGCTCACCAGAACACCACCCAGCTCTATTCACCACCAGTCCCTCCCATCAGGAAGCTTGCACAAGCCTCTTAAATAGCCTCATCCACCAGAGGGCAGACAGCAGAAGCAAGAAGAACTACAATTCTGCAGCCTGTGGAACGAAAACCACATTCACAGAAAGATGGACAAAATGAAAAGGCAGAGGGCTATGTACCAGATGAAGGAACAAGATAAAACCCCAGAAAAACAACTAAATGAAGTGGAGATAGGCAACCTTCCGGAAAAACAATTCAGAATGATGATACTGAAGATGATCCAGGACCTCAGAAAAAGAATGGAGGCAAAGATCGAGAACATGCAAGAAATGTTTAACAAAGACCTACAAGAATGAAAAAACAAACACCTAGAAGAATTAAAGAACAAACAAAAAGAGATGAACAATACAATAACTGAAATGAAAAATACACTAGAAGGAATCAATAGCAGAATAACTGAGGCAGAACCGATAAGTAACTGGAAGACAGAAGCTGGAAACTACTGCCATAGAACAGAATAAAGAAAAAAGAATGGAAAGAAATGAGGACAGTCTAAGAGTCCTCTGGGACAACATGAAACACAACAACATTCACATTATAGGGGTCTCAGAAGGAGAAGAGAGAAAGGACCAAAGAAAATATTTGAAGAGATTATAGTCAAAAACTTCCCTAACATGGGAAATGAAATAGCCATCCAACTCCAGGAAGCACAGAGAGTCTCAGGCAGGATAAATCCAAGGAGGAACACACCGAGACACACAGTAATCAAACTGACAAAAACTAAAGACAAAGAAAAATTATTGACAGCAACAAGGGAAAAACAACAAACAACATACAAGGGAACTCCCATAAGGTTAAAGCTGATTTTCAGCAGACACTCTGCAAGCCAGAAGGGAGTGGCAGGACATATTTAAACTGATGACAGGGAAGAACCTACAACCAAGATTACTCTACCCGGCAAGGATCTCATTCAGATTTGATAGAGAAATCAAAAGCTTTACAGACAAGCAAAAGCTAAGAGAATTCAGCACCACCAAACCAGCTCTACAACAAATGCTAAAGGAACTTCGCTAAGCGGGAAACACTAGAGAAGGAAACAACCTACAAAAACAAACCCAAAACAATAAAGAAAATGGTAACAGAAACATACATATCAATAATTACCTTAAATGTGAATGGGTGAAATGCTCCAACCAAAAGACACAGGCTTGCTGAATGGATACAAGAACAAGACCCATATATATATGCTGTCTACAAGAGACCCACTTCAGACCTAGGGACACAGACAGGCTGAAAGTGAGTGGATGGAAAAAGATATTCCATGCAAATGGAAATCAAAAGAAAGCTGGAGTAGCAATACTCATATCAGATAAAATAGACTTTAAAATAAAGAATGTTACAAGAGACAAGGAAGGACACTACATAATGATAAAGGGATCAATCCAAGAAGAAGATATAAAAATTATAAATATACATGCACCCAACACAGGATCACCTCAATACATAAGGCAACTGCTAACAGCTATAAAAGAGGAAATCGATGGTAACACAATAATAGTGGGGGACTTGAACACCTCACTTTCACCAATGGACAGATCGTCCAAACAGAAAGTTAATAAGGAAACAAAAGCTTTAAAACACAATAGACCAGATAGATTTAACTGATATTTATAGGACATTCCATTCAAAAACAGCAGATTACACTTTCTTCTCAAGTGCACACGGAACATTCTTCAGGATAGATCACATCTTGGGTCACAAATCAAGCCTCGGAAAATTTAAAGAAAACTGAAATCATATCAAGCATCTTTTCTGACCACATCACTATGAGATTAGAAATCAATTTCAGGGGAAAAAAACATAAAAAACACAAACACATGGAGGCTAAACAATATGTTACTAAATAACCAAGAGATCACTGAAGAAATCAAAGAGGAAATCAAAAAATATACCTAGAGACAAATTACAATGAAAACACGATGATCCAAAACCTATGGGATGCAGCAAAAGCAGTTCTAAGAGGGAAGTTTATAGCAATACAAGCCTACCTCAAGAAACAAGAAAAATCTCAAATAAACAATTGAACCTTACACCTAAAGGAACTAGAGAAAGAAAAACAAACAAAACCCAAAGTTAGTAGAAGGAAAGAAACCATAAAGATCAGAGCAGAAATCAATTAAATAGAAACAAAGAAAACAATAGCAAAGATCAGTAAAACTAAAAGCTGGTTCTTTGAAAAGATAAACAAAATTGATAAACCATTAGCCAGACTCATCAAGAAAAAGAGGGAGAGGACTCAAATCAATAAAGTTAGAAATGAAAAAGGAGAAGTTACAACAGACAACGCAGAAATACAAAGCATCCTAAGAGACTACTACAAGCAACTCTACACCAATAAAATGGACAACCTGGAAGAAATGGACAACTTCTTAGAAAGGCATAACCTTCCAAGACTGAACCAGGAAGAAACAGAAAATATGAAGAGACCAATCAAAAGTAATGAAATTGAAACTGTGTTTAAAAATCTTCCAACAAACAAAATCCAGGACCAAATGGCTTCACAGGTGAATTCTGCCAAACATTTAGAGAAAAGATAACACACATTCTTCTCATACTCTTCCAAAAAACTGCAGAGGAAGGAACACTCCCAAACTCATTCTATGAGGTCACCATCATCCTGATACCAAAAGCAGACAAAGATAATACAAAAAAAGAAAATTACAGACCAATATCACTGATGAATACAGATGTAAAAATCCTCAACAAAATACTAGCAATCAGAATCCAACAACACATTAAAAGGATCATACACCAGGATCAAGTGGGATTTACCCCAGGGATGCAAGGATTCTTCAATATATGCAAATCAATCAATGTGATACACCATATTAACAAATTGAAGAATAAAAACGATATGATCATCTCAATAGATGCAGAAAAAGTTTTGACAAAATTCAACCATTTATGATAAAAACTCTCCAGAAAGTGGGCATAGAGGGAACCTACCTCAACATAATAAAGGCCATATATGACAAACCCACAGCAAACATCATTCTCAATGGTGAAAAACTGAAAGCATTTCCTCTAAGATCAGGAACAAAACAAGGATGTCCACTCTCACCACTATTGTTCAACATAGTTTTGGAAGTCCTAGCCATGGCAATCAGAGAAGAAAAAGAAATAAAAGGAATACAAATTGGAAAAGCAGAAGTAAAACTGTCACTGCTTGCACATGACATGATACTATACATAGATAAGATGCCACCAGAAAACTACTAGAGCTAATCCATGAATTTGGTAAAGTTGCAGGATACAAAATTAATGCCCAGAAATCTCTTGCATTCCTACACACTAATGATGAAAAATCTGAAAGAGAAATTAAGGAAACACTCCCATTTACCACTGCAACAAAAAGAATAAAATACCTAGGAATAAACCTACCTAGGGAGACAAAAGACCTGTATGCAGAAAACTAAGACACTGATGAAAGAAATTAAAGATGATACAAACAGATGGAGAGATAGACCATGTTCTTGGATTGGAAGAATCAATACTGTGAAAATGACTATACCACCCAAAGCAATCTACAGATTCAATGCAGTCCCTATTCAAATTACCAATGGCATTTTCTACAGAACTGGAAAGAAAAAATCTTAAAATTTGTATGGAGACACAGAAGACCCCGAATAGCCAAAGCAGTCTTGAGGGGAAAAAACAGAGCTGGAGGAATCAGACTCCCTGACTTCAGACTATACTACAAAGCTACAGTAATGAAGACAATATGGTACTGGCACAAAAACAGAAACATAGATCAATGGAACAAGATAGAAAGCCCAGAGATAAACCCACGCACCTATGGTCAACTAATCTATGACAAAGGAGGCAAAGATATACAATGGAGACAAGACAGTCTCTTCAATAAGTGGTGCTGGGAAAACTGGACAGCTACATGTAAAAGAATGAAATTAGAACACTCCCTAACACCATACACAAAAATAAACTCAAAATGGAATCGAGACCTAAATGTAAGACCAGACACTATAAAACCCTTAGAGGAAAACATAGGAAGAACACTCTTGGACATAAATCACAGCAAGATCTTTTTTGATCCACCTCCTAGAGTAATGGAAATAAAAACACAAATAAACAAATGGGACCTAATGAAACTTCAAAGCTTTTGCACAGTAAAGGAAACCATAAACAAGAAGAAAAGACAACCCTCAGAATGGGAGAAAATATTTGCAAACGAACCAACAGACAAAGGATTAATCTCCAAAATATATAAACAGCTCATGCAGCTCAATATTAAAAAAACAAACAACCCAATCCAAAAATGGGCAGAAGACCTAAACAGACATTTCTCCAAAGAAGACATACAGATGGCCAAGAAGCACATGAAAAGCTGCTCAACATCACTAATTATTAGAGAAATGCAAATCAAAACTACAATGAGGTATCACCTCACACCAGTTAGAATGGGCATCATCAGAAAACCTACAAGCAACAAATTCTGGAGATGGTGTGGAGAAAAGGGAACCCTCTTGCACTGTTGGTGGGAATGTAAATTGATACAGCCACTATGGACAACAGTATGGAGGTTCTTTAAAAAACTAAAAATAGAATTACCATATGACCCAGCAATCCCACTACTGGGCATATACCCTGAGAAAACCATAATTCAAAAAGAGTCATGTACCCCAGTGTTCATTGCAGCACTATTTACAATAGCCAGGTGTTGGGAGCAACCTAAATGCCCATCGACAGACGAATGGATAAAGAAGATGTGGCACATATATACAATGGAATATTACTCAGCCATAAAAGGGAACGAAATTGGGTCATTTGTAGAGACGTGGATGGACCTAGAGACTCTCATACGGAGTGAAGTAAGTCAGAAAGAGAAAAACAAGTATCATATATTAACACGTATATGTGGAATCTAGAAAAATGGTACAGACGAACTGTTTTGCAGGGCAGAAATAGAGACACAGATGTAGAGAACAAACATATGGACACCAAGGGGGGAAAGCAGGGGGTGGCGGGGGTGGGATGAATTGGGAGATTGGGATTGACATACATACACTAATATGTATAAAACAGATAACTAATAAGAACCTGCTGTATAAAAATAAATAAAATTCAAAAAAAGAAAAAGTTAAGAAAGGGCTTATCTAGGCCAGATCCCGTTACCCTGCCCATTTTCCTGAGTATATTCACATAATTCAGAGAAAAAATTAGATCGACAGAAGTATGAGATAACCACAAAAATATAGCCACGATTTCCCAAAATAATTGTTTCTCCTACCTAAAATGCTAAATTTAAAGTTTAAAAAAAAACATGACATGAGGACACTCACAACCGAATATTTTCCTAACAGAGAAGCATAAACTCTATTATTACAAGCAAATGGGACCCAAAAAAGATAAGCTTGCTTCCCTTTATACTTTGTTAACAACTTCCTTGTAGTGTTTATACACTTGGATTATAATCTTAGTCATTTAGGTGCACATATAACCACCCCACATCCATGAAATTAGGAGTTGCTTTTGTTTGAAAACAGCCAGGGCTTATTCATTTTTATAGTGTTTGTCGGCTCTCAAATTAATGAATTTCTCACTCCTTCTGGAGTTATACATCCAACCTCAGAAGGAAAGGGTCAGGCTGCAAATGAAGCACATTTTTTAGAGGATGAAGTAAAATATAATAAAAATCTTTCTGAGCATTCACATTAAGACTCATAAACATTTTCATACATACTTTAATGACCACAGAGGTGAAACAGTAAATGCCATCTCACATCCGATTTTGAAAGCCTCTTCTACTGGATGTAAAGCACAAGGGCTGTAAAATAATATTTTTGTGATGTATCCCAAGTACTAAAATTAAGAGCCTGATTTGACTACAGATGATATGAATTTTAGTGCCTATGTCTCTTAAAAAGATTTCCTACTCAAAATATAGTAAGTTATGCCACTTTTTAAAAAGGCACATTGTATCAAATCATCTCTATCATTCTTAAAACAGCGTATGAAATCAGACACGCAGGGACGTGCGGCAAAAACTTCTTAAATTCAAAGGAAGGTGAGATTTGCATATGTTGACTGACCTTTTGCTAAGCAGTCTTCACAGCTGATGCTAAGCCACCTTTCAGAATTAGAAAGGAGTTCAATTATTTCTTTTTCTACCATGAAAGCCTTTGGGATTAAAAAAAGTGATAGCTACTAACCATCAATGTTTCTTAAGCCAATCTTTATCAACAGAGTTGGGGTGGGGGAATGGTCAGAAAAAAAAAAAAAAGGCACTAAGGTTAATACATTTAAAGAGTGCTTTTGTTTAGAAGGGAAATTTTTACTTAACAAACTAAGAATAGTTTCTAAGGACTGATCTCAGGGGGAAAAAAAAATCCAGGAGACTTTAAAGGAAAAATAGGAGGCTGAGGAATCCAGGAATCCAGAGGAGGAAACCATACTTCCATGAAGACAAAAAATTCACTATTTTCCCACCCTAAGGATTATCACAGTCTATAGTCTCCAGAGGCACTGCCAAAACCAATGTGGAGCTTGTCTTATTTAGGTTTGGTTACTGTCTGAAAATAAAGATCTAATGATATAATTAATTAGGGTTCTTATTGAGTAAGTTATTTTATTGAAAAGGCATACACTCTAAGTGATAAAGCAGATGTCAGTGGACAAAAAGCAGAATTAAAACACAAGACAAAGGATGGATCGAAATGCAAAAGTTAGAAAAGAAAATGAAATACCATTTTAATAAAGTTACATTTCTAATTTTTCAAAAGTACAAACAGAAAAGAATTATTACCTTGGTACATTTCATTAAGCAAATCACATTGTAAATTAAAGGAAAATGATAGGGGTATTGCTTCTGAATTCTCAGAAATTTGGGGTTTCATTGCAAAAAGGCTTTTGAAACTTCTGAATTCTGTAGAAGAGATTAATTTCATTAGACTACACAGCCATTAAACTGATTTATAGAGGACTTTAATGATTTTAATGGATTAACTGATTATTCAGAAATGAGACTGAAGAAATGCAAAATTCCTTCTTGCCTAGACCTTTGCTATTAATCCAATTGTCACCATTTCTGAAGAAAGCTACTTATCTTTGTGATCTGTTTTTAGTATTACTTTGTCTAATTCTATTCAAATTATATGGCAAACGTTTAAAGCTAGTAGCAAATGAAAAATCAAAATCTAAATACGATTAATTCCTTAAGTGAGCATATAAAACAGAAGATAGCTCATATGAATCTTTAACCAACTAATTCAGAATTTCAGTAACAAGTTTAATTTGTGTGTGTATATATGTATACATTTGGCAAATATATGAATATAGGTACATATGTACAGTGACTAAATTCATACAGAGAATATAATAGAATCAGTATGTATATGCATACTGTATATGTAGGTATTTACAGGTATATATATATGCTGTATAATTATGAAACTGTATAATTAACTAATCAACAGTATATATCAAGGTATTATTAAGTACTGTATACTTAAGCAAACAAGTCATCATTAGCTTCGGGAAAAAGGAAATATAACTATTGCACAACAATTCTCAGTTGTGAATATCTGTAAATGCATATATATATTTGGATAATATATAATTACATATACTCAACCAAGGAATGCCAGAGAGGTGAGAAAAGCCTCTAATATAAAAGAAAATAAAAACAAATAGAAAAAGGCAATTTGGAAGAAACAGACTATGCGGAAAGACCGTAACAAATCTATCCCTAATACTATCTAAAAAATAAAAGATACAACATGAAAGAACATAAAGCTATGAAAAATATTCAACAAACAAAAAATGCTCTTGAAAAATATGACAGCAGAAATGAAGTACTCCATAGTGAGGTTGGAAGATAAAGTTCAAGAAATCCCCCAGAAAGCAGAGAAAAAAAAAAAAAAAGAGTACAGAATACAAAAGTGAAAACAAACTGGAGGACGAGCTAGGCAGTCAGGCTAATTGGAAATCCAAAAAAAGGAACAGAGCAAATTGAAAAGCAAATCATTAACAGATCATTTTTAATTCAAGAAAATCTCCCAGAAAGCAAACTTGTGCATTTCCAGATTAACGCTGAGTTCCCAGCACAAAGGGTAAAATAAACATGAATCCAGCACATCACTGTAATAAACAGATGAAGAATTAGAATGGCTTCAGACTCTTCACTGGCAACTAAGACAACTGAGCAATGGCTTCAAAAATTGGGGGGGGGGACACACTGATTTGTACTTAAAATTCTTTACCCAGTCATCCTATCAACTGAGTGGGTGAGTAAAAGGGACATTTTTCAATGCTCAAGAATTTTAAAAATATTCCTCCCATGCAACACCATCTCTGGGGAAGCTTTTGGAGGATGTGCTTCAACAATATGAGATACTCTCCCAAGAAAGAGAAGGACAAGGTCGTAGAAACAGAAGTTTCAACTAAGAAGATGGGGAAATCTTAGGATGAGAGATATGCACCAGCCCCAGAGGGCTACCCTGCCCAGACTGAAGCACTGAGAGTCAAAAGGCAGATCTGTTAAGGGTTGTCACCACAGTGCACTTTGCTGTCATACCTTCTTTTTAATCTGATGAAGCCATGAGAGAATGTGTCCCTCCCTAACAAAGGAAAGACGAAGAAAAAGGTAGGAAATCTAGGTAACAGGAAAAATAACTCAGAGAAGAGGCAAAGTGAGTATCTAGAATAGCAGCAAAGGAAAAGTTTTAGGAAGGAAGACCTAGGAGGCTGCCTACAGAGCAACCAGTACAGCTAGTTACATGGAGGTCTCCAGAGAGATGAAACCACAAAAACTGAATTAAAAGATGTGTTCCTGAACATGGACCAACCTTGCAGAGGGCTGTGTTGAGAGGCTTTCGGATCATGGGGGGAAATCTGCAATTGGTACAGTGAAAACTAAGCAAACAAGTCGCCGTTAGCTTCAGGAGAAAGAAAAGGAAATATAATCATACCACACAATTCCCAGTTGAATAGTATTTGCATATACATAATGATATAGTGATTTGAGAAAAAATTTAACACAACTCTATGGGAAGAAGGAAGGGAAGCAAAGGAAACTGTGGGATAACAACACTAAATCCTAAACCATGATAATAGGAAATCAGCAGATGATGGCTAAAACTGATCAATACACCAGTATATGGGCATTATTTAGAAATATGGGCATGAGTAATTGTCAGAAGAGGAAAAGAACAAAAATCGTTCTTAATGTTATGCAAGTAGATGGAGATAACACTGTAACACCATATCCATATTCAAAAAGCACTGTATCGCCAAGATGCAAAATGTAAACTCCATCCTTGAGAATAAGGGGTTTTGTCCATTTTTATTCACTGTGCCTGGTATAAAGCAGTTGCTCTATAATGCTTATTACTCAATGAATACACAAATGGCCCTAGCAAGGTAAATATGACAAGCTCTGGCGAACTTTGTTAGAAAACACCAAAGGGGTTCTATTTATGACAATACTGACATGGAAACTACACATTAAAGGTATAAATGATAATTATTAAAGCAGGATTTTCAATATACTGCTTTATATGATATGGGATTTAGTGTAGCCAAGTAAGTATTGAGTATATATTTATTTCATCAGTATATCTAAAAATTTGTATTTTCAATTCGGCCGAAAAACTTTAAGATCCACTCCTTCAGGCACATAACTTCTAAAATGTTCTGAGCTCTCCTTCTCCTGACATTTCCATTCAGAATTCCCTCTGCCTGGTTTGCCTCCCCTATTACCCTTCCCACACGTTTGCTTCATTCAAGCTGCTTCTCCTCAGCTGCTTCTAAGACTCAGTAAGTTTTCACACCTTTCCAGGATACCTTCTCTGATCCCTAAGGCAGGAGACCCTATCCTAGGTGTTCCCACAGAACCCTGTTCACATCCCTACCACAGAATAGAACACACTAAGTTTTCCTGCTTTTGACTCTCTTCCACTAGAAAATAAGATCTTGATCAGAGTAACTGTATCCTACCTATAATCGTATCCTCGGCAACCAGCATAACACTTGGTAATCACATAAACGTCTGATTAACAAATACGTCTGTTCATTAATTTAAGTAATATTTACTTAGCACCTACTATGTGTCAGGCGTTTTCTAGGCATTGTGAATAAAATTGTAAAAAGAACAAATCATCTGCCATTGTGGAGCTTACATTCTAAATAGAGAGACAGGCACGACACAAATACAGTGGTTCCTTGGTACCTGTGGAGGACTGGTTCCAGGAACCCCACAGATACCAAAATCTGCAGATGCTCAAGTTCCTTATTTAAAATGGTATATAGTTCAGTCAGCCCTCCATATCCTTGGATTCAGGGGGCTGGCTGTATATATGTATAATATTTGTATAAAACACAATGGAAGACGGTGCTGAGTGTTATAAAGCAGGGTCAAAGGATACAGAGGGATAGGAAAGAGTACTATTTTAGAATGGTGACAGAAGGAAGAACTCTTTAAGGATTAAGCTAGAGAGCTAAGTGAGAGAGGAAGTCACTCAAATCAACGCGAAGACTATTCCAGGTAGAGGAAACCGCCAAACACCAAGGCCCAGAAAAGGCAATGTACCTGATGCATTCAAGGCAGGCATGCCGCTCACTGGTTAAATAGTTTGCATGGAATAATTTCACCCCTCTAAGCCTTATCTCCCCCATCTACACAACCTGGAGTCTATTAAACTAAAAGCACCACTCGCAGCCTAGGCATCCTACGACCTGGCTTCACTGCTTCTGCACCTCCTACCAGTGCTCAGCTTGGGGCAGATGGGTGGCCAAGTGCGCTGGCTTTCTGAGACTTACAGGGTCACTCCCTGACTCCTTCTCTCATGAAGTTAATCCAAATGGAGGGGTTCATCTGACACTGATGGATTACATCAACCGAAGGCTACATGTTCTGGCACGTGACAGAGTTCGTACGCTCCAAAGAGTGCACTGGCCAGGTCAGGATTTAGAAGGCTCACAGGTGGATTCCACTCCAGCGAGAAGTCAGGGCTCAAGTTTGAATGGTATCAAGTAACCTCAATATCTCTAAATCAAGGATTTTTAAGGTCAAGGCTAAAAGTCTACACAATTCTTCCTCCTTATGGAAGGCAACCAATTAATATGGCCAAAGAATTCTGGTCATCTTACACTGCTTACTTCTGACCTGTGTAAAAAATAAACAAACCCTGGCAGCGAAGGGCGGGCAGCACCCAGCACAGTGCACGGAAGATGTAAGAATCTAAGTATCTGATAAGCGCAGATGAGTGACTGACCAATTACTCACTGGGAGAGGGCAGCAGCCGTTAGGAAGCCATGGATCACTAGTGATCAGACCATCTTCCTACAGCACCCACTTCAATGTCTATTCAAAAATAAAGCTGTCTATAATATTCCTAAAACTAAGGGCAGGGCTTCCCTGGTGGCGCAGTGGTTGAGAATCCGCCTGCCAATGCAGGGGACAAGGGTTCGAGCCCTGGTCTGGGAAGATCCCACATGCCGTGGAGCAACTGGGCCCGTGAGCCACAACTACTGAGCCTGCACGTCTGGAGCCTGTGCTCCGCAACAAGAGAGGCCGCGATAGTGAGAGGCCCGCGCACCGCGATGAAGAGTGGCCCCCACTCGCCGCAACTAGAGAAAGCCCTCACACAGTAACGAAGACCCAACACAGCCAAAAATAATAATAAATAAATAATTTTTTTAAAAACTAAGGGCAAATACTCTTTGGGATATAATGTGTCCTCTCTGTAAAGAAAGGTATCAAATAACAAAAACTCTCATAGTGGAAGGAGCAGCTGTCAATCGAGAGCACAGAATGTGCTCTGCTAGCTGAAATGCAAACCCACTTGCTCAGCCAAACCAACCTATAGGGTAACCCTTATTATGTCTTACAGCTGAGAAAGACATACTCCAGGCAGATGATGTCTCCAAGGGTAACCACAGAGCTGGATGATGGTGGAGCTAATCCCAGGTGTTTGTTTTCTGGGCGCCTATTTATCTCTTGTGAAAGATAAACAATATGAAGATTTTTAAAAATTATTTGAACCACTGTCATGTGAATACAAAAAGAGTGCTTGTTAGCCAGCTGTAATTTAGAAATATCTTACACTGATATAAGAATATTCTTGTAACTGATCATTTTACCAATATGCCATTTGGTTCACTCTCCTCAAACAAAGCCAAAGCCAATAATTACTGTTACATGTCCCGAAGACCATGCTCATTGGACCACAGGGTAGGGAAACAAGGCGAACTATTCATTCCTTTCCCTTTCAGTATACAGACAGATTCAGCTAAGAAAAACATGTCCCTTAACACCAGGATAATTTTGAAAAGCTATCTTGCTAACACCCAAGAAAAAGTGTTAGCAAGGGTATATGCCAGTGCAAGAGACAATAAATCTCAAGCAAGTAAGGGCAATTTAAAAGCTTTTAAAATGGCTTTTCAGAACACAGAAATGTGGCAGAAGGTGAGTCAGCAGATGATATCCTAGCTTACAAGATAAGGAGTGACAGGGAACAACTCAGGCCCTATTGATGGAGCTGAAGTTAAATCCCAGCTCCACCATTTGCTAGCTACCGGGAAAGTAACTCATTCTCATATGCTCTACAGCTCCCTTTCGTATCCGGAAAGTGGAGATAATAATAGCACCTACTTCACAGGACTGACATAATAATGAAGTAAACTAATACATGTAAAGTAAAAAAGCCAAATATAAAAGACAAATGTATAGTACTTATTAACTACTTAATTAAAAATCATTATTCCCTAGGCAATGTAAGAAAAGAGTCAGGAAAAGGCTGCCTACCAAAGCACGTTTTCAGTGTTTATCAAACATAGACTGTTTTCAAGCAGACACTTTTAGAAATTTTATTTAGTGAGTTTAAATATGCATTTAATGTCATTTTAACTTTTTTCCTAGAAAGTTAAGACATCTTCCTGGATTGAATGTTTCCTAGGTCTCCACACTAAACATTTTTCTCATCTAATCTTCATGACTCTTGTGAGGAAGATGTTATAACCCCCATTTTACAGACAAGAAAATGTGGACTCAGAAGTGAAGGCAACTGCCATGCAGACAGATGATACAGCCGGGATTCCAAACTCAGGTCTGTTTGATTCCGAAGTCTATGTTTTTAAATGTCGTGTTACCCTAACCCTCTATTTCCTCAGAGCCCATGGCTGTGCCACCCATGGTGCTTTTCAAGAAAGTTTAGCTTCCCAGTTGGAGAGGGATTACTGTATGGTTATTTCTAAAAGGAAAAGTCAATAGTTGAGAGACACATTCAAAGGCATGCAGTTAGACCAACAGAGGCTTAAATTCTACACAGCTGGCACAACCCTTGTGCCTTTTTCTTATTCCTTCTGCCTTACCCCTAGACAGTGTGGTGTGTCAACAATTCTAGTAACTGTAAATTAGTCACTTACTGACGTTCCAAATAATCTAACTCCAAGTACCTTTAGGACAATATGACAGTGGAAGCTATCACTGATTGGAAGAACCCCCAGGTTTTCAGTCTATTCATGAGACTATAGTTGAAAAGGGTGAAGGAAGTATTTCATAATGGAACTTAGGTAATCCATACTGCAAAGTTAAGCTTCTGGAATTCTGATAGCTGTACTGTAACTGACCTGTTGCCTCTCATTTTGTTATTTCACTGTGGAGACAATAAGCTCGCATTCTTTTTTATTCACACATCTAGAAAATAGGTAAAGATTGGGTGGAAGAGATAGCTAAAATGAGTTTCTGGCCTTATATACAGCTTTTATTATAGTCTGCAGCCAACTGTCAATCACAAATTAGCAAAGGGAAATGTGATAATTAAAGCCAAACTTGTCCCTTAATAAAGAAGGGCTTAAAGCAGGCACCTTCCAGTGTCTGTAATTGCCAACTCGGCTGAGTGAGACAAGCATCTGACATATTAGTCATAGAAAACAGTTTATATTGGCAAGCCCAAATCCAGGGTTATGACCTTCATTTGCTCTTTACGGCTCTACTGTGCTTGAGTAGTGAGGGTGAAGGTAACATGAGCCATTTAGTTGCCCATATCTGAAACATACAACAAAGTCATTATAAATCTAAGACAGACCATACTGTCAGGAAAACAGGAATTTTTTCTTTTAATTCCTACTTTGTTCCCATAATTATTTAAAATATTTTAAAAGCAAATATAGGAGCTCAATAGATGGTTACTTAATCCTAAGGTCAAATAAAAGAGGAACCTGAAAGGTTTCAGAAGTGTCACATTAGCTAACCCACTGGACATTCACTAGTGATCTTTATATCTGTCACAAAGAATTGCGATTGCTTGAGCTGAAAACAAAATGCCTAAAAAGGACAAAATAATGTTTTCAGTTTTGCAAAAAGAAAATGTACGCTATTTTTAAAGTTTCTGCTTAGATGTGAAGAAAATCATATTGTGGATAATTATATAAGTAATAACAGTTCCTTTGGAAGCCATATGTTTATACTTATAAGCAAATATTTTCCCTTTCATGTCTTGTATTTCAGTACTGAATAGCCCAAAGATCTCGTGCATATAAAGTCACAAGAGCATAGAAGATATACTTTATTCTAAAAAGAAAACCCAAATGAGGAATAACAACCAAGTTGCAAAACACAGAGCTTATGATGGAAAAATGTAGATAACCTGAAAGACAGCATATGCTGCTAAGTGCCAATATCAAAAAAAAAAAAAAGTCACAGCTGCCATAAGTATATATTTCCAGATCACAGCAAGGCTGCCATTCAAACTGCACTGTCAAGGTGAGTCTACATTTAATGAGATACATACCACCAGAGCTGGAGACCTCAGTAAGTAACTGAGTGAGACATTAATGTGACTTTCTGCTTTTTGATTAGCACTGCCCTCCAGACAATTCAGCTTAGTTACATGATTACTGGATAGATGGCACTTAGCTCTATTCTTCTGCCAACATGTGGTTTTAAAATTCATAGCTATCAACTATAGAGTCCAAATCTCATCCTCTCCCTTTGACAGGGCTTTGGCAGCATTTCTGTTGCCTCCAAATTCATAACATGGCAGAGCTCTCCATGCCTTGGGAAAGTAGCCCTTGAATCCACAGCTTGCAAGGGCAAAATTCTGAGGATTCCTTCACATCTCCAGGCCACAGCGTCTGTGCGATTCCTTGGCTCCATCACTTTGTTCATTCAAAATCCTTCATACCTCACCACTGCCAATTCTCTGCCCCACAAAAGCCCCTTCC
This sequence comes from Balaenoptera musculus, assembly GCF_009873245.2. Taxonomy (NCBI): domain Eukaryota; kingdom Metazoa; phylum Chordata; class Mammalia; order Artiodactyla; family Balaenopteridae; genus Balaenoptera; species Balaenoptera musculus. Next base: position 28,779,078 of record NC_045793.1, on the reverse strand, counting down.
TCATCTAACTTATTTTATACATGGAGCCTATTTTTCTTGAAATGCTATCAATCCCTCTGCCAGAAGTCAATATCCTCAATGGTCTCTTAGAAAATAAAGACTTCAAAATAGCAATGGTTTCAATACCCTCATCTTTTTTCAGGGACAGTATGGTATAACATAAAAGGTGTGGGCTTCAGAGTGAGACAGATGTGGATCCGAATCTTACAGTTGTTAACTGGGTAACCTGGAACAAGTGATTTAACATCAGAGGCTGTTTAATTCCTCTTCTAAAATAGGGATGGCAACAGAAATCTCAAATGGCTGTTTTGCGGGTGAAATTATTATAATTGTCCTAATTATTGTTAGAGCTAACATTTATTAAGCACGTCTATACGTCAGGTATTCTAAGCACTTACATAATTAACTCTCTTAATCCACAAGACTACCCAGGAAATGGAAACTAGTATCCGTTTTAGAAATCAGAAAACTGAGGCATAGAATTGATGAGTCAAGAAGTGGAACTCAGGTTTGTCTGCATAACTCTGAACCCACAGAGTGCCTTGCCTCACTTACTGAGGACGCCACGGGTAACAAGTCCGTTCATACGATGCCAGCCACACAAAGAGATGCTCATTTCTTTTCCTTCTTTCCTATCCCATCTCTAACTTACCTTACATCATGCAGATCATGCAATGAATAACTTAAGTGGGAAAAGAAAGTAGTGTTACAGAAAAAGGTTTACTTAAAATATGAGAAACTAAGAGGGTCCCCTAAATTTTTTTTTTTAAAAAAAGCTCACCCTAAAGGAAGAGAATCAGGCGAATCATTTTGGCAAGTGACAAATCAACCCCCTCAGAGGCGAATCCTCAAACACACAGTATCTAACCCACAGGGCCACTGATCCCATGCTATGGACTGAATGTGGCAGAGGCTGGAAATTCTGAAGTTGTGGGCAGGGCAAATATTCTTTCTGCACATTAGAATTAGGGAGTTTTTGAAAATATCTGTGCTGAGGCCCAACCCCAGGAATTAATGTAATTGGTCTGGGGCAGAGCCCACACATCAGATTGATTCTTCAAAGCTCCCCAGGAGATCCTTACCTGCACCAGGAGTTGAGAACCACAGCCTTGGATGGTTAAAGTCTGGTGAAACACTGCCTCAAGTACTTTAGCATGTGGGTGTTGTTAAATCCTTTAATGAAAGAATTTACTTTGCTGTTGTAAAAGAAGTAGACTTATCTTTTAGAAAGGACACTCTGGTAGCAGGGAGGAAGAAAAGACCAGGGCCTGCTACAGTCTAGGCTATGGGGAGACTGCATCCATCCACCCACTCACCCAGTAAATACCTGAGCCTCTATTACTTAGCAGGCACAACAAATAAGATGAATAACGCTCACCAACTCTTGCTCTCAAGAAGTTCCCAGTAGAGAAAGAGGCAAGAAAATTAAAATATTGTGCATTAAGTAGAATACAAATGCGAAGGATACAACAGGAGAAGAGAGGAGGGACGTCTAAATGTACTGTGAGTAGCTGAGGTATCGTAAAAAACTTCCAAGATGAAGCGGATTCCAGGCCTAGGCGGGAAGCTACAGGAGTCGCCAGGCAAGCAAGGCAGTAGATCATTCTAGGCTGTGAGAACCTCATATCAGGCTTCTGTAGAATTAAGTGATGCAGTTAGGCTGGAAAAAGGGCAACCGTGGGAACCTGAAGGTCGTCAAAGTTAGAAATGGCCCAGCTAAAGAGTTTTAGCTTCACGGTGAAGGCAGTGGGACACGACCAGCTGGCTTTACAAATTGAGCTGACGTGATCAGGTGTGTGTTTCAGGGGGAAAATGCAGTCTGACAGCAAGGAAAAGATGGAAGAAAGGCAGATAGGAAGACCAGTCAGGAGGCCATTCCAATAAACCAGGTGAAGATCAGTGAGGACCAGCAGAGCTCTGGGAGGAGGGGTCGGGCGGGGGGTGGGGGAATTCTGCTTATTTAGGGGTAGAACTGATACTGAGCTGATCCACTTGATATGGAGGACTGAAAGAAACAAGAGTTTAGACTTAAGTTAGAGTGACTGTATGAAACCACTTGGAAAGATGAGAACAGAAAAACAAGCAGAATGTGGAACATGAGTAGTCCATGAAAATGCCAGAAAAAGATGCCTGTACTCTATATTTTGGAAAATAAAAGTGAATCAATTTCAAAGATACAGTAAAATAGTTATCCATGAATATTACATCATACTTCTTCAAGAATGGTTTAACATATAAATTTTATTAATATGTCACTTCAATAGGTCAAACTTTTGGAAACCATAAAGTGATCTTAACACATGCTAAGAAGGTACTGTCAAATTCAATATGGATTCTTGATTTTTTTAAGTAAACAAATAAATCTTAGGAGTCACATTACAACCTTTCTCTCAAACCAAAGTGTATTCCTTTTGTGAAAAATTGAGACTACCCATTAAAAATCATAACAAAAAAAATCACTCATAACATAAGAATATACTTTGATATTACTTTCCATCTTGAAAACCTGAATTAACTGAACAGCTAAATTAAATAGTAGATAAGGGAGTTCAGGAAATCCAATGGATAGAAGTGAAACTTGCCAAAAAAAAAAAAAAGAGCTTCCTGAATAGCAAAAATAATTTTTTAATGTAATAGAAAATTCCACTGGAAAATTTTAATCAAACTAAAATAGGAAAAAAAAATGCAAGGTTCAAAGATCTATATAAGAGAACCCAAGTTTTTACTAAGAGATTTAAAGGAAAGCTTAAATAATTGGAGAAACATACCATATGTTTCTGGATGGGAAGCTGGATGTCAGTTCTTCACAAATCCACATGCATAGTTAATAGAAATCCAGTAACTACACTGGACTCTCTAGACAAGATACTTACACCATAAAAGGTATAAGAAAGTAAACATAAAAATCAAGGCTCTTGATAGGGAAGAACTTGCCAAGCAAAGGAAATAAGAATCAATGCTTTTTTTTTTTTTTTTTTTTTTCAATGCTTTTAAATGTACAAAATTTTCTATGTCAAAACAGATCCCAAGGAAAACTCAAAAGCAAACAAACTGGAAGAAAACTGCACCATATGAAATGGGCAAAAGTTAACTTTTAGAATTAGCACTGAATAAAACAAAAGACATGAACAATTCATATGAATGAAAACTTTTAAGTGTTCAACTGCTCTAGTATGAAAAGCACACTAAACAGTAAGATTTTATTGATTAGATTAACAACTTCAAAATTGTGATGTTCAATGCTGGAAAGGACCTGGTGGAATGGGAACTTTCAAATGTTTTTCGTGAGCATGAAAACTGGCAGAGCATTTCTGAAAAGCTAGTTGGCCTAGGCTCACAGGTTTATTCTACTTATGCAACTCCTCTTCTATAATAAATCAGTCCCAATAATTCAAAAATCAATGCTCATTTACTGAGTCATATTAGTGACAGCACTAAGTCACTAATATTAAAAAAAAAAAAAGACTGCTTAAACTTTAAGGCTATCTATGTTAATAGGAAAAGATAAACGCAGAACTTTATTACTGTGCATTAAACCATGAAAGAAGAATGAAGAGGGTGCCTTGGACACAAAAAGAACGAACAGAATCCAGACAAAAAGTCTGGGAAAGGCTTCTGCTAGGAAAACATTTTTATATGTTTAGACACATGCTAAATGCTATACAGTGAACAAGTATTACTTTTACTGGCATTGCTTTAATGTCAGCAAAAGACTGGCAAACAAAACATTTAACATTCTTTTCTACTTGCAGCAAACCAAGCTATTTTTCTATGACTGCACTTCAAATTCTCATCCCACTTTTCTTATGAAGCTTTCCTTAAATTACTTTCTACATTTTAAAGCAATGAAGACAGCTAGATCTCACCAATTTTGCTCTGATGTTTAGCGTTCACATTTTCTGAAACCCTGTTTGCTCTGCATGCTATATAGATTATAAACTTATGTCTGCTTAGTTTTCTGTCTTGTGTAAACTTTGCATATTATAGGTCAATTTTTTATTAGTAATAGGCTGTAAAAAAGCAGAAACAGCCAGAAAAAATCAATGTAGTTCACAGATACTGAATTAAAGTCGTTAGCATTTTAAGATTTTAAAGGAGAAAAACATAACTTTTCAATTTCATTTAATTTCAACCACTGCATATCGACGTAAGTATTCATCCCTAACAGTAGGTTTGAGTTACTGAAAGTTGTTTTTTGAACATAAGAAATTAACATGCTAAATTTTTTTTTGGAAAAAAAAATACACATTGGAAACATACTTACTGACAAAAAAGTCATCTCAAGCCAATTTATTTCCTTCAAAGTGAAAGAGCTATATTTTCTTCTTTTCCAAAAATGGAACAATGTGTTAGCACAGGCTTATATTTAGCAATAAGAACCAGAACCATTTCCAAGGAAAAGTTAGTGCAGACTCCCTGGTTTCTAGACCTGAATTCACTTATTTTCAGGTCATTTTGTTTAATAAAAGCATAGGTTATATCCATTCATCTGTCGATGGACATTTAGGTTGCTTCCATGTCCTGGCTATTGTAAATAGTGCTGCAATGAACACTGTAGTACATGTCTCCTTTTGAATTATGGTTTTCTCAGGGTATATGCCCAGTAGTGGGATTGCTGAGTCATATGTTAATTCTATTTTTAGTTTTTTAAGGAACCTCCATACTGTTCTCCATAGTCATTGTATCAGTTAACATTCCCACTAACAGTGCAGGAGGGTTCCCTTTGCACCACGCTCTTTCCAGCATTTATTGTTTCTAGATATTTTTATAATGGCCATTCTGACTGGTGTGAGGTGATACCTCATCGTAGAGATCTTCTACCAACTATAGTTCATCCACTTACCATAACCTTTGCTACAGAGCATGTCTCTTATCATTCCCACAGTATAACTTCATGTTTGATATCCTCTTTGATCCCCAAGTGATTCAGAAGAATGTTTAATTTCTGTTAGAATTTTTATTTGTTTCAAATTCCTAATTTAAATGGATTTAGGCAAGCAAAAAAAGACTGAATTGTTTCTACTCTTTTATTGAAATTTTCTTTGAAACCAACTATATTTAATATTTTAAACTGTTTCACGGGCACTTAATTTACATTACTTTTTAAATACAGTGCAGACGTATCCATAAATATTCAATATATATATTCTCACTCAAGCTTTTTGAGGGCAATAGGCAAATATAAATTTTGGGAGATTTGACTAGTTGTTAAATTTTGAAAGAACTGGTTGAAGTCTCTCAACTATGACTTAAAATACAAAATAACCTACTTCTAGAAGTTTCAGTTTTATGTATTTCAGTTACTGCGTTGTTTTGCATTATAAAAGTTTTAGGACAATTATTCTTGCTCTCGGTATACTGTACCTTTTATCCAGGCGTGATATGAAAAAAATTTAACAAACAGTACGGCATGATGTCTGTGAAGAGTGAGATTTCACTTAATTGCAAGCTAACAAATTAGCCTGCCACTGCTTTACAGATACTGGAGCAAGACATGAGACTCCTGGATCAAAGATAAAGGACATTATTAGGCACAACACAGACGGCCACGTTAGCTTCATGTTCTCATGGCTTCTCCTTGGCCCCGAGCCCCAAAGGGTGACGCAGAGTGGCTCAGCGGGATGGTGCACACACGGTAGGTTTGTGTTACAGCTGAAGAACAGTGGCGTTGAGGGAATGCCACTCTTTCTTTGTTTTTAAAGGTGCTACTTAGCAAATCTACCCAAACTTTGTCCCAGAGGGAGGCAATCTATTACCCCAGTTAGGAAACAAACCTGCCCTCTGTGCCAGAAAGAGATACTGTATCTTTTTTTTTAAATACTGTATGTCTTTCTCACAAGTGGTTTCCTTTAATTTAGCATATTTGAACCCACATTTGCTTATCACCATCAAGAATTAAACAGTATAGGGTTTCCCTGGTGGCACAGTGGTTCAGAATCTGCCTGCCAATGCAGGGGACATGGGTTCGAGTCCTGGTCCAGGAAGATCCCACATGCCGCAGAGCAACTAAGCCCGTGCGCCACAACTACTGAGCCTGAGCTCTAGAGCCTGCAAGCCACAACTACTGAGCCCGCGTGCCACGACTACTGAAGCCCGTGCACCTAGAGCCCGTGCTCTGAAATGAGAGGCCACCGCAATGAGAGCCCTACAGACTGCAACGAAGAGTAGCCCCCGCTCGCCGCAACTAGAGAAAGCCCACGCGCAGCAACGAAGACCCTACGCAGCCAAAAATATAAATTAAAAAGTAAATAAATTTATTTAAAAAAAAGAATTAAACACCACATACGATGTTTTCCCCTAATAAAACACAACAGTAAACAAACTTTTAATCTCTCTTCCAGGCCAACATCAACTTTATTGACATTAAATTCCCGATGTTCTTCCCAATAGGACAGCCCATGCATTTTGAAACTCTTTTCCTAACTGCATTAAGATTCACAACCTTCTTATGAATGGTTATTTAAACTTGATCCTGTTTTACTAGTTTCAGTGTTCACTGCTACTTTTTCCATTCCACTTCTTTCCTGTTCCTCATTATGATTCTTTTTTTTTTTAAATAAATTTATTTATTTATTTATTTTTGGCTGTGTTGGGTCTTCGTTTCTGTGCAAGGGCTTTCTCCAGTTGCGGCGAGTGGGGGCCACTCTTCATCGCGGTGCACGGGCCTCTCACTGTCGCGGCCTCTCCCGTTGCGGAGCACTGGCTCCAGACGCGCAGGCTCAGTAGTTGTGGCTCACGGGCCTAGCTGCTCCGCGGCATGTGGGATCTTCCCGGACCGGGGCACGAACCCGTGTCCCTTGCATTGGCAGGTGGATTCCTAACCACTGTGCCACCAGGAAAGCCCTGATTCTTTTTTTTCACTTGGGTACTTTTACAAGTTCAAAAATTTTTTTCCTACTGAAGTTAGATGAGCATATATTGATAGTTCCTAGGCCTGTAAAACCACAATAATTTCCCCCTGTTGGAACTGTCTCATTCAGCTACTGCTGTGTGACAACCAGCCACAGACGCAGTGCACACAATAAGCATTTATTCTTACGCTCACTGGTCTTCAGCTGGAGCAGCTCTGCTCAGGCTGCAGGTAGACCAGGGTGACTGTTCCACTGGGTCTCATTCTGGGACCAGGTTCAAGGAGCAGAAGATACAGTCTTCCCATGGTGGAGGTCAGCAGCTCGCAGGGGGCCAACCCCAGCTCAACAGCACATTTCAAGCCTCTGCTCACATTATACCCACACATACTCCATGGGCTAAAACATGTCAAAAGGCCCAGCTTAAGTGAAGGGGTAGGACTACACTCTGCCCAAAGTGAGCATTTGCCGGACAACCTAAATGATGCTCATCTACAATATACAACTGAGTATAGACTCCTTGGTCAAGTCTTCCCCCTTCCCCTCCCCTGGCTCCAGTAACTAGTCCTTCAAGGTCTTCAAGATTCGAGGGTCAAGGAAAGCAAAGCCCACTGCAGCAAATCTCCCATTTATTTTGTCAACAGTCTTCAGTAAGCAAAGTCAGGAGTCACATGCGCAGAATTTGTTGATAAATGTCCAAAGCCTTCATTTTGTCACCCTATGCACGACCTCATCCCCTTCCCATGATGCTCCAATACCCCGCTACTCTGAAACTACAGACTGACTAAAGCCTTTGGGGTGAAACCCATCCATTTACTGGTTACTTGCTAGGCAGTCCCATCTGTTCCATGTGTTGACTCAAGGGCCAGTCAGCATTTCTCTTTATCTGATCCCGTCTGCTGCAGAACTGCTACAAATTCCTCAACGTCTCAGGCTACTTGGTGGCATTCTTCCATGTTTTCCAGCACTACTGCCAAGTTTTTTAATTTTTATGTATTTGTTGGTCCTTTCAACATTTTTAGGAGGGAAGTGTGTAGGCTCAACTTATCTTGACATCAGAAGTCCAAAAGAGAGACTATGATAATTTGAATCTATTTCTTCATACATTACATAATTTTACATAAATACATGAATATCACAATCATTTTTATTTTTCTTTTCTGCCTAATTCCACACTACTGCTTCACCAGCCTTCTCTTTATATACTGAGTCTTATAAACAACCTCTGAACACCATCTGCATGCTACCCCACCCCCAAGTGAGAACAACTGATAAAACTTTGACTATTTTTCCCTACACTCATCATACTACAGATACAAATATGCACACAACTACATGAAATGCACACAGAGGTATTTTAAATCATGGTTACTGTTTTGGTTTTACAAAAATGGGAAATTGTATAGTTTTTGGTAGGCTGCATTTCTCATTCAACTGTACCTCCAGGGAAACCTCCCCTCCTCCAAGTAATCTGGTTTAGCTCTGAGCCATTTTTTAGGGGCTCCATAACAGTCCACGATATACGGCTGCACCACAATTCATACCCCCATTCCCCCTCTGACAGCATTTACATTCTTTTCAGCTTTATGACATTATAAATAATACACCAGAAACCATTCTTATGCATATACCCTTACTTAACAGTGCTTTTACTCTACCAGGTAGACTCCCATATGTGGGAATGCTGAGTTAAAAGGTACGTTTAATTTTAATAGATTTTGACAGATCACTCTAAAAAGTTTTATATATAAGACTACCCTTCCTGCCACATCCATGAGAGACAAAGACAAAGCAGTGATAGAAAGCAACATGTTTGCCACTTTAATTTGCATCTTTTCATAAACGTGTTCATTTTAATTTGGTCTTCTCTGAAGTGTCTATTCATTTCTTTACCCATTATCCTGTTGTCTTCCTTGTCTTTTTGTAAGAAGTTTCTCCATAGAATTGCTATAGATACTTTATCATCTATACCATATTTGCCGGGGGGGAGACTTTTGACGTTGTTTATGGTATCCTCTGCTAATCAAAAGAGATTTCATGAAGTCAAATGTTCTTTTATAGTTTCTGTATTTCTTTTCTTGGTTAAGGAGGCCTCCTCTACTTCTAGGCTTTTATTTTTTATATTATGTCTTATCCCCTTTGTGCTTTATTTTATTCTAATACACAAGAGAATTCACATTTCCTTCAACTACGCCTGTACCATTCAATAATCTATCCTCTCCTGTTTTTGTAATGAACTATCACTATCATATGTTGAATTCACTAAAATATATTTCTAGATTTCACTTTGTTCCACTGACTTAACTATTCTTAATACCATATTGATTATAATGAATTTATATTATTGGATTTAGAGAATATTTCAACTTGAGTAGCCAGTTTCCTCCTCAATAAGTTCTCTATTCTCAAGCCCTTATTCTTCTCTATAAACTTTATAATTATTCCATCCAATTAAAAAAACCAGGATAGGATCTGAAATGAAAAGTCTTTAACTCTGTGTATTTTGAATGACTTGATATTTACAAGCTACTGAACCTTCCATCTAAGGACAAGAAATGTCCATCTACTTGTTCGGATTTGATTTTATGTCAGAAAAATTGTAGTTTTCTTCTCACATGTCTTAGGTTTATCTTGTTGACTTTACTACTAAATTTAGTTTTGTCATTCTTCTAAATTAAATTTGTATTTCTAGATGTTTAGTGTAAAGAAAAGCTATTGATTTTGGTGCATTTACCTTATATCTAGCAACCTTATCAAATTGTCTTTTTTTTTTTTTTTTTAACTAGACTCTTGGGTTTTCCAGGTAAAAAATAACGTCTATTAGTATTAGGGATAATCTTCTCTTTCAATGCCTTTGCAGGCTATTTTACTACTAACATTTACTAAAATCTTCAAGAACATGTTAAATATAGCATGACTAGATAACTTGGTTGGTATTGAAACAACACTAGCAGCAACTATTTATTCTAAATTTTGAAGATTGGTTTTAAGTTTCTTTCTATTCCTATTTTACTTAGTTTTCATCGGAAATGACTGATGAAGTTACCACCCATCAATAGATGCTTTTCATATTACCTTTTGTATTTGGTCATCTGCACCAAATGTGCTAATGTAATCAATTATGTGTATGAGTTTTCTGTTCTGCTCACATCTTTATTTTTTTTGTTTTATGTTTTAACTGATTTTTTTGGTGCATTTACATTTTTAATTTATCTTCAAGATAAACTTACATTTTCACTCTATATCTCTTTGTCCTAGAGTCTCTTTCTTTAATATTAATACTGCTCTACTGACATATTTTGCATTTCCTAGTATCATTTTAATGCATCTCTGTATTTCAAACATTCTTATAAACATACTAACAGCAAAGCAATGAACACAGCATATAGCTGGGTTTACTTTTCTAACCCAGTTTCATACCTGGCTTTTGATTTTATAATTTAATCTGTTCATGCTTAATATAATGACTGGTATTTTACTCATTTTATTCCTTCCATCTTACTTTGTGTTTTAGTAATTTTGTATTGCTATTTTTGTTCCATTTCATTATTTTTGAGGGGCTGATCAAGTTATTTTCCCCCTCATTAGTTTAGAAATTCTGCTACACTCTTTCATTCCATTAGTAGCCATCTTCCTTTTCCCTGTTCTCATAATCAGATGACTATTCTTTGAAAACAAGAATACAACTACTCTGCTTAAGAAACTGAGTTTTCCAACTATGACCCTCTATTTACCCTCTTGTACCCCCTAGTAAGCTCACTCTTCTATAATTATTTTTTTTAATTTCTCCTCTCACTCTCCTCCCTAAAATCTTTTTAGAATGCTTCTTCTCTGCTTACCACTTCCAACAGTTAGGCTGTCTGATAAAGTTTACTTTTAACATTTTTAGGGAGGCTTACTGTGTCCTTATTTTGCACTTAAATTACAAATCCCCAGACAGCTATCTCCATCCATTTAGGTTTAATGTCTAAATAGCTATGAACCAATAATGTTAAGGTTTACTGTGAATACTTCTTTAACTTTTCCCATCTTGAAGTCTGTTCTAGTTCATTTACTATTTGGTTAGCATCTGTCCATAGATGGGGTATGTGGGTGATGCTCTGAATTCCTGCACAGCCTCAAATATGTTTCTTTCAACCTAGGCAGGTAAATGATGTAGGCTGGAAGTAAAATTCTTGGATTGAGGTCCATTTCTCTATATAATGTGTGGATACCCCCATCTCATCTCTTTCTGACTTACTGGCAGATGAGAAAACCAAGGCCAGCCAGATCCCACCTCCCACCATTTTCTTAAAATTAATTTTTTTTTTTATTCTTGGATCTATATGGTTAGAGAATGAAGAATTTTGCCAGAATATATCTAGACTGTGGCGCTTTCTCATCAGGTGAGCCTAGACCTTACTGAGCCCTTTCAATTTGCAGGCCCAGTTCTTTCTTTAGCTCAGGTCAGAAAGACTGTCTCCTACTTTATAATTATCACCTTTCCTATTTATGTCCTTTACTCACATCACTAACTCCAGTTATTTTCATTTCAGGTCTCAAATCTACTCTCCAACTCACATTTTTCTCCTCATGATTTCTATCTTATCTTTTCATATTTTTGCTTTATGATATGAGATATTTTTTGCACTTAACCTTCCAGGACACTAAATCAGGTCTCAACAATGACCAACCTTCCTCCCCTTTATACAGAAACTTTTTAATTGGGAATTCATGCTTAAGATTTTTTAGGTGCCACAATTAAATCTTCATAGGCACACTTTTTTCTCCCTAGTGTTTAACATGTCTCCTCCAACATTTCTGCCTCACTTCATTTGCTTTGATTTTCCTCTCTCCAGCTACAGGTTTTATGTAAACTGCTATCTTGGCTCCAGTCTGATGTTGCACATTAGATTCACCTGGGTAGTGGGAAGTTTGAAACTTCTAATGCCTAGGGCCTATAAAATGAGAATTGAAGGAAGTACTCAGGCATCAGTACTTATGTAAATTCCCCAGGTAAGTCAAGCTAAGAGACTAAAGCCCTAATGCTGTTCTGAATCTCACCCATTCCAGCCTGTTGCTGTCTCTGCAAAGGGAAGCCTCTTTGTTCTCAGGTCTACCTGTCCTCTCTTGGGCTCAGGAGCACAGGTGATTCAGTCTAGCCATTCAGCTTCCTCTTGGATTTTCAGAGAGTCAAATATCCAGCACCCTTTTTTTTTAATTGAAGTATAGATGATTTACAGTGTTGTGTTAGTTTCAGGTGCACAGCAAAGTGATTCTGTTATACATTATATATATATATATATATATATACATATATATATACACATTTTTATATATATATATATACACACACTATATATGTATATACTTTTTCAGATTCTTTTCCCATATAGGTTATTACAAAATCTTGAGTATAGTTCCCTGTGCTATACAGTAGGTCCTTGCTGTTTATCTATTATATATAGTAGTGTGTATATTTTACCCCCAAATTCCTAATTTATCCCTCCCCCCGACCTTTCCCCTTGGGTAACCATAAGTTTATTTTCTACGTCTGTGAGTCTGTTCCTGTGTCGTAAACAAGTTCATTTGTATGTTTTTTTTAGATTCCACATATAAGCGATAATCATGTATTTGTCTTTCTCTGTCTGACTTATGATCATCTCTAGGTCCATCCATGTTGCTGCAAATGGCATTATTTCATTCTTTTTTATGGATGAGTAGTATTCCATTGTGTGTGTATATACATATATATGTGTGTGTGTGTGTGTGTATATATATATATATATATATATATATATAGAAATAACACATCTTCTTTATCCATTCATCTGTCGATGGACATTTAGGTGGCTTCCATGTCTTGGCTATTGTAAATAGTGGTGCAATGAACACTGCGGTGCATGTATCTTTTCGAATTATGATTTTCTCTGGATATGTGCCCAGGATTGGGATTGCAGGATCATACAGTAGCTCTATTTTTAGTTTTTTTAAGGAACCTCCATACTGTTCTCCATAGTGGCTGTACCAATTTACATTCCCACCAACAGAGTAGGAGGGTTCCCTTTTCTCCACATCCTCCACAGGAAAGAAAGCCCAGAAATAAACTCACGCACCTATGGTCAATTAATCTATGACAAAGGAGGCAAGGACATACAATGGAGAAAAGACAGTCTCTTCAATAAGTGGTGCTGGGAAAACTGGACAGCTACATGTAAAAGAATGAAATTAGAATGCTCCCTAACACCATACACAAAAATAAACTCAAAATGGATTAAAGACCTAAATGTAAGACCGGATACTATAAAACTCCTAGAGAAAAACATAGGCAGGACACTCTTTGACATAAATCACAGCAATATCTTTTTAGATCCGTTGCTAGAGTAATGGAAATAAAAACAAAAATAAACAAATGGGACCTAATTAAACTTAAAAGCTTTTACACAGCAAAGGAAACCATAAGCAAAATGAAAAGACAACCCAAAGAATAGGAGAAGATGTTTGCAACCGACAAGGGATTAATCTCCAAAATAAACAAACAGCTCATACAGCTCAATATCAACAAAAAAAAACGACCCAATCATAAAATGGGCAGAAGATCTACAATACATAGACATTTCTCCGAAGACGACATACAGATGTCCAAAAGGCTCATGAAAAGATGCTCGACATTGCTAATTATCAGAGAAATGCAAATCAAAACTACAACGAGGTTTCACCTCACACCAGTCAGAATGGCCATCATCAAAAAGTCTACAAATAATAAATCCAGCACACCTTCATACCCCTACTGCCAAGATGTCTGAGACCAGGTTGTTTTCCCCAGGATCTGCCTCTTTAAAGCTCTTTATCCTGGGGTTCCAACACTGTTCTTCCAGCGAGGTTCACACCATTTAGAGCAAGCCCCCCACCCCCAAACACATGAACTATCTCCCTTCCTTGAAGTCCCCACCTGGCACAAGGTCTCGCTTAACCCAGTTGCCTCTAGATCCTCCTGGGTTGGTCAGAAGAGCCAAGCAACAAGGTTCCAGAAGAAATAAACCATACACAGATCTTCAAACTATACGTCTTAGAAGGGATCAGATCGACTTTGATCTTTTATGTTTCCATGTCTATAGTCAACATCTAAATACAGTTTTTGTTGCTGTACATGGCAAATTAGCATCACTGGGTGGTGGGTGAGAGGGAAAATGGTAAGTCAGCTAATAATGAGCATTAGAATGCCAACAGCTAATTTCAAAAGGGAGGGAGGAGGATGAAGCAGTCAAGAGACTGGGAGAAAGGACTGATAATGCCTGAAGCAAAGTCAACATGATACACAGATCTAGACAAATAGATAAGCAGCACATTTATAGATTAGGTTTATACCACAAAGATGTTCAGCCACAGGTGAGTGAACGGGGAGTGACACTCTTGTATCTCTTCTATTGTTTGTCAATCTTGGGAAATTTTGCTTATAAGAATTTATCAAGAACTTTTGATATTCATAGATTTAACAGTGAGTGCATGGTACCCACTAGGTAAGAAATACATAGCACAACTTCTGTGAATAATGTTGCCTTCCAATTTTCAGATGTGAGCGGTTTTACTAATGTTGTGAGTCCCGTATTCAAGACAGGATTGCAAATACTACTTTCAGAGCTCTCTCCATTATAAGAAAAGTAAAGGGCAATAAAGCATCACCAGATTCCATTCTTTTCTTCTATAAAAGTGGTTTTCAAACTTGTTTTGCCCACCATTTTTTTTCCCAAAGGGGTTTAAATAAAAGCTCACACTGGCAAACAGAAGCCTGCTTATGACCCAATGCTCCCAGCCCTAAGCATCTCCCCACTAGAAACCAAGCTCCATGGCAATGAAGCCTTTATGTTTCTCAAAGCTACATCCCCATTGCTAGAGAAAGTAGGCCCTGTCTAATATTTAAGAACTAAACCCCCTAAGAATATGAAGGACTATTTGGAAACCATCATTCCTGACTCCTTTGTGTAAGCAGTCTCTGGGTAAGCCGTTCCACAAAGAATAAAACTTTAAGCACAAGGAAAAGGTCACGCTCTTCCCAGACGAGTGATTTGAGACAAGATATCTCAACTCCCTGCATTTCATGAGGGTTTTACAAGGTGCCTGCACCCTCAAAAAAGATCTGAAAGTTTGGTCACCTGTGTTTCATGCCATTTGACAGCATCTGACAGCAGAATAAAGTATCATGAACTTGTACATACACTTCCTTGGGGCACAGCAGAAAGGACTATAAAAACCAGAGGCCTATCAGCTATTTACTTGTTATTACACAACTTTCTGAACGGCGCACACACTGTAAATTGACAGTAACTCTCGTCTTTGAGCCCAGATACATTCCAATGTGAAGCCCAAATTCCAGATGACTGAAGATTAAAGTTCGAATGGACATTTGGAAATGGGCAATTAATCACCACCAGCTTTGTGTCCCCAGTACAGGTGGTTCACCTTTGATACTAATCACAGTACACTGCAACAATCTGCTTCCATATCCATCTCCCCCAGTAGAGACTGGCTCCTCGAAGAAGAGAATCAACATTGTATTCACATTAGTAATTAATTTAAGCGCCTAGTACACTGCACAGCTCATTGCAGGCTCCCAGTTATGTGTCTGGGAAGTAAATACAAACCTAGCGAAGTAACTGCACTCCAGGAAATCTTCTGGCACTAGCAGGTAGGGCAACCTTCCACAGTATCTTTAATCACAGGCAAAAACTCATGTTGCTCAGGGAATGAGGCAAAGTATTACCAAACATCTGATCCCCTACCCTCAACAAGACACCTCCCAAGGTCCACCACCAGCTTAAACTGGAGAGATAGTTGTGCAGTACTTAAATGATCAAATTAGAGAAAAGGGTCCCTGACAAATAGTACAAGACTAGATAACACAAATGTCCCCCACAGGACACAGCATGCTACAGGAGACTGAGAAGTAAATATTAACTCAAAGGAAAAATCTGCCCAGCCATTCATCAGGCTGGAATAACAGACGCAGACAGAACCAGCGTCAAACAGGAAGCTATATTCTTCTCAAGGACATTCTGCTACTGTGAAGTGCCATAATAACCCCTTTGAGTGTCTACTGTTTTGTTACTCATGGAGAAACTTAGTTCTCTAAATTCAAACAATCAGAAACTTTGTTGTTTCTCCAAAATCCTGTAACAACTCTGTATTTTCCTTTCATTGGTGAGAAGTCCAATGAACGGTTCCTCTGGTGTATGGTCACCCTCACTGCAATGAGTCAATAAACGTGATCTTGTTGGACTACAGCTTTGTCCCAGATGATCTTAGGCTGATTGGGCTACAGCAAGACTTTTAAGAAGTCATCTGGTGACCACCCTTTCCATGATTCAAGATGAGTTTAGACTCAAGCAAAGCCTTATGCAATAAAACCAGTCTCCTGAGAGGACAGGGCTCTACTTTGTCACCTGTGTTCAATCAGGCTTAAGTGGCCTTGTCCTCCCCAGGACATAGGTCCTCAGCCAGTTGCTAGGATTGAGTAATTATCTGCTTCAGCAGTAGAAACAGTTCAGTACTTCCCTTTCACTAACCCTTATTGGTTTCAACACTCAGAACACCCTGGCTCCTATCAGACATTGACCACAAAGGAGGAAACAGTACTTGCCCTCTCCAACTCTTGATCCCAGAAGCTCAGAATCCATATGTCCTCAGAGATGGAAAGTGTCAGATGGCAGAGGCAATGATAATGGTTTCTCTTGGTCCTCAGCTTGGCTGCACTGGATCCCGTGTGAGGGAGAAGGATGAGGAGGTGGAGGAGGAGTAGATTTCATTATTATTAGTGTATCATTCAGACTGGAAGAAATGCCAACTCTGGCAGCACCAGAGTGTATTCAGGGCTTAGTGTTTTTATAACCCCTTTCTTACCTGTCAGAAAGGAAGGCTTATTGCTCTACTACCCAACTTCCCCAAGGCCCAAACATTTCAAGGAAGGTTTAGCCTCTCATTGGTTCGCTGACTCCAAAGCCCCAGTAATTAGCAGCGAGAGCTCCCATTTAATTGCCTCAGCCACTTTATCTTGACTTTGGAAAACACTCAAAAGGAAAAGGGTCTTTCAGGGCATACCTGCTAAGGAATACAAAAAGCTCAGCCACTTACTAGAAGCATTACATCCTAACCACAAAACATCTTTTTTTTTTTTTTTAAACATCTTTATTGGAGTATAATTGCTTTACAATGGTGTGCTAGTTTCTGCTTTATAACAAAGTGAATCAGTTATACATATACATATGTTCCCATATCTCTTCCCTCTTACATCTCCCTCCCTCCCACCCTCCCTATCCCACCCCTCTAGGTGGTCACAAAGCACAGAGCTGATCTCCCTGTGCTGTGCGGTTGCTTCCCACTAGCTATCTATTTTATGTTTGGTAGTGTATATATGTCCATGCCACTCTCTCACTTTGTCACATCCCACCCTTCCCCCTCCCCATATCCCCAAGTCCATTCTCTAGTAGGTCTGTGTCTTTATTCCCGTCTTGCCACTAGGTTCTTCATGACCTTTTTTGTTTTCCTTAGATTCCATATATATGTGTTAGCATACGGTATTTGTTTTTCTCTTTCTGACTTACTTCACTCTGTATGACAGACTCTAACTCCATCCACCTCACTACAAATAACTCAATTTCGTCAAAACATCTTTAGTCCTCAAACCCAGAGGATATCAATACAAATCCTTCCCCTCCCACGGCAACAAAACTGTCATAACAACATGCTTTAAGAAGTTAGCTTACGGCTAAAAATATCTAGAGATAAATGTGTACATTCAACAAATGCCTTTAAAAGTTATTTGCACATAAAACCCAGAGGCCAAAAGGAAAACATGGATAATTTGACTACATAAAACTTTAAAACTTGTGTATGAAGACAAAAACAAAAATACCACTTAAAAAGGCAAAAATGTGTGGGGAAATATCTGCAGTGCTAGGAAGGAAGTAAAGAAGTATTTTCCTTAACATAGAGCAGTTCACAGGAAACAGAAATGGCACTTATCCATTTTCTTGGAAAAATAAACTACAGTTGAAGGTAGAGTGCTGAAGGAAGACAAATTCTACATGTTCGCGTAGTGGGCCGGTTTGAGGAGAGAAACACAGGTCACTATCTAACTTTGCAATGATAAAGTTGTGGATTAAAAACAGAAAAACCACTGCCACCGGGGGTGAGTTCCCTCTCAAATCAGACTTTATTAAAGTTCTTAAAACCCAAGAAAATACTACCCCCCCCCTCTTTGTCCAACTTAACTTCTGCAAATGAAGACTTTGTATAGAAATAAATTCAAAACAAGAATTATAAGACTTTAAAATACCAAGGCATATAAAGATCAAACTAGCTCTTATGAATAAAACATCCAACTTAATCCATCAGAAATTGTTTTTTAAAATAAGTATCTAAATCTAGTACTCACATCCCTCAGTCATTCTTCAAATTATAGCTCATGAACACCACCCAGGTCTGAAATTTGTTTCAAGATGGCTCTTACAGGTACTCAAATGCACGACTAGTTCTGCCTAATTGATCCAATACTTGAAAATTCACAGGCATATAATCCAAGCCTTTAGTGGAGCCAAGCTCTCCCAAGAGTCCGTCTTTATAACGTTTCCTTGCCATCAAGTCTTAACACTAAAAAATTTAGGAATATTAACTATGAGTAAGTACATAAGGAAATAGTAGCACCTAAAATAAGAAAGCAAGCAATTTAATTCAGAGTTCAATATGCAGTGTGCCCACAGTGTATATACAGGTATATCAATTCTCCCAGATGTCTGAATTACTTTTCATAAACACTGCAGACCATGCTGACCAGAGCAAAATACAAAGCTGTATGAGACTGTGCCGATGGGGAAAGAAAGAATACAAATGACCAATCCGTAATGTATGAGGTTCAGATGCTAAACTTCTTAACTTGTCTTATACAAGAAATTCTCTCTCAAGCAGCAAATACTGTCTAACTTTTAGACTTTATACTACAGAAAGAAACACTGGGGAAATCAGAGACGAGATGAGGCTCTTTTTGGAGATACACACACACACACACACAAAAATCAATTCTTAAACCTTAACTATTCTTGGTTCTTCTTTCAAACATTCTAGTCTTCCTTGGGTCATTTCCTTTGACTCTGAATGTGAACTAAAACTTGAGATTGTTCTGAACTGGGCAAAGGCTGAACTGAGCACATAGCGAAATGCAGCAGCATAGCAATTGATAGCAGCTGCTAGATTAACAGCAGCTTTTCAAACTATCTGAAGACTACACAGGATGCCATTAACAAATAAATTGTGATTTACTGACTTAAACATTTTTATTTCATTATTATTTAATTTTTCTAAGATAGCAAGACAGGATGAAAGAATTTTTATAAAAAAACAGTCTATCTTGGAAGTTTTTCAATTTCAGAGTAAATTTAAAAATATTTTTAAATGTACTCAATCTAATTATAATCCAAATGTACTTGATCTAATTATAATCCTAAAATGTTTGTTCAATGTTAAAGGCATGAGTATTAAGATTACCAAATAGGTTGATTAAATGACAAATGCATCTTTATCTCAACTGTCATTAAATTAAATGATTTATATGCATCTAATTGTCTCAAAATCATCACTGGGAAAGAAAATACATTTTATATTAATGTTGATGCCTTAAAGGTAACTAAATCAAATGGCTAAGTCAATCTGTAAACAATGGACCAATTCCCACATATCACATTAGCTTTCTGTGTTGAATACTAAAAAGGAAGAAACCTAAAACAAAAGGCAGACTCAGCGCCTGCCAATCAAACCAACATACTATACCAAACAAAATATACTTTTCAAGCACACCCTCTGGTGAACAGAGATGATTATTCTGGTAACATACTACGATTGGGAAAAAAAAAAAAAAGCTAGTGTATAAAAATATACCATTTTAAACTAACTTTATTAAAAACGCAAGTCTTTAAAAGAAGCACCCTTAAGATTCTCAAAAGTATTTAATAGCATGGCATTTTGAATTTTAAGTGAATTAGATTTGATGATCTTTCAAACAGTCTATTCTCTTTACAAAGCAAAGCAAAGAAAGTGAACCAGCTACAAGATGTTCTGTTTTAAACACGAACAGAGTGAACAAATAAAGGTAAACGGCTCATTCCAGGCCAGGAAACAACTAACAGCAAAGCATCTGGTTTCTCAAGATGAACTGTTTACCTAACAGCACCATGCTTCTTTGTCTACATCAACCCATATACATGTCCTCTATTATCCCAAATAATGCAAAGCCAACCAAAGATTAGTCTTCACAAAGCCTGATTTTATTTTAGTCTCAATGTTTAATAATACAGAAGAATCTTTGACTAAAAACTTCACGAAGATCTTATTGAATTCACTACAGGAAACTTTACCATTGCTTCCATCACAGACCTTTTGTGTTAACTCGATTATAGAGAGACTTCTGTTTTATTATAAACTCTACTTCATGAAGTGCTGTCCCAGGAGGAAAATAAAAGCACTATACTATGGGTGGAATGTTTGAGGCTTCCTGGGCTCATAGAAGATTATTTATGCAAATTTGCCTGATCCACTCAATTTTTCCAAGACAGGTAGTGCGGAGGGGGAGAAATCTCCCTTTGCAGAAGGCATTTGTTAACGGTTACTGTGGACAGCTAGGTGTGATCCAATCAAAAGACAGCCTCTATGCATGGCAAGGAGGACAGATGCATCACCTGTCCAGGTGTACCTCACATTTAGAAAGTGGTCTTCCAGGCTTCCCTGGTGGTGCAGTGGTTAAGAATCCGCCTGCCAATGCAGAGGACACAGGTTCGAGCCCTGGTCCGGGAAGATCCCACAGGCCGCAGAGCAACTAAGCCCGTGCGCCACAACTACTCAGCCTGCGCTCTAGAGCCCGCAAGCCACAACTACTGAGCCCGCATGCTACAACTACTGAAGCCCGAGCGCCTAGAGCCCGTGCTCCGCAACGAGAAGCCACCACAATGAGAAGTCTGTGCACCACAATGAAGAGTAGCCCCCGCTCGCCACAACTAGAGAAAGCCCGTGTGCAGCAACAAAGACCCAATGCAGCCAAAAATAAATAAATAAATTTATTAAAAGAAAAGTGGTCTTCCATTGTGAAAATGCTATTCACATGTTCACACAGTCACAGGGTACATAAATTATAAATGGCTTTATATACAAAATCTTAGATTCACATTTGTTATATTCCTACCATTCAAGAATACTGCACTTTCCTTTAAATGCCAGCTTTGAGATGTTTTACCTGTAAAATGTGGTAACTAAATAATGCAAGAAACCAAACACAAAACAATATTCTTTTTTTAGATTAAGAGAGAAGCATGTTATAAATGAGTGCAGCTCATTAATATACAATATATAATTAACCTAAAGAATTAAAAATGGAACCAAATTGTAGGACAAAATCTATGTAAGTGCCAAAAAGAGTCTGGACAAGGAGATGAAGATGTTAACACTGACCATCCAATTAGTGACTATATACTAACAACTGAAACTTGAATAGTCAGCTGTTCACTTTCTCCTCTGGAGGATTTTGTTCAAAGCCTGACCGTAATCATACCTCTTTCAGTCAACACATTTGCTGATGTAGGAGAAAAGTTACTGAACCACAAAATCAGGAGGTGAGTTGACATCTTGGTTGTGTCATTTAGAAGCTTTAGGAAGACTTCAGAAAGGCTGCATCTAGCTCCTCATCAGAAGAAGTGTAAGCCCTGTCAGTCAGTTATCCCGGGAGGTATACAACATCATATGCAAATGGTGCTCCATAAATGGCATTTACACGAAAGGTTTTTATCTACTGTCAAGGTCAGTAACTAGGAAATATTATGCATTCAATAAATGAATAAGCGAACACATCGAGTCCTAGTACTAGTTTTATTCCTACTAGATATTTGATTCACAATATATTACTTATGAGAAAAATTTTGATAAATGTAGTCATGTTGGAAATTTAACACATCTCAGGAGTATCAAAATAAAGAGTGCAGTGTTCAACCTAACAACTTGTCAAAATAAATTAGAAAATTTTACCTCACAGATAATGCTTTTTTCCCCCAAAACACCCATGTAACCTTTACAAACACCGATCAAATTCCAGAGCAGTGATTCTTGAACTTGAACATTCATAGGACTCATCTGGGAGTCATTCAGATTCTGCTTCAGTAGACACAGATGGGACCTGAGAGTCTGCACTTCTAATAAGCTCCCAGATGATAATGATGCTGCCTAAATCCACTAAGGTTTATGCCAGGAATGCATAGGTGGTCCAACATGGAAAAGATGTCCTAATAATCTGTTACATTAGCAGATTAAAGGACAAAAGCCATGTGATAATGTTAATGCCTGAAAAGATTTGATCCAGATATTTCATCACCCTCTGCTAACAAAAAATACTAGCAAGCAAGGAACAGTATTCAAGGTAGGTTCTTCATTTAGTAAAGTGTGTCAAAGTATATCTAGCATAAAACCCCACACATAATACTTAATAGTAAAATATTAGATATACTCTCATTAGATCAGGAAAAAGACAAGGACATCTATTATCACTGCTGCTATTAAGACACATACTAGACACTAAGTAAATGCAATAAAGTGAAAATGCTATTCAAAAAATATACATAGGAAAGGAAGAAAAATTTTAGTTGTCTTTACTGGAAACTGTATAACTCTCTACATGTAAAAGCTAAGAGAATCAATTTTTTTTAAACTACTATAATTAACAAGACTTCAGTAAGTATTCAAATATAAAACATACAATTAACTAAAAATATTTTAAATCTCTAGAAAAAATCTTTAAAAGTCTAAAAATTATCACAACATGGGAAAAACCCATCTTTTAAAGAAATTCTTGAAGGACATAATAATAACCCGAATATATGGAGTGAAAATTTGTGTTTCTATTATGGAAGAATCTATACTGTGAATATGTCAGATATCTCCCAAATTACCCTACAAATGCAACAACAACAAAAAAACCCCCCAGCTTTTTAAGACTGACACTGAATCTACAATTCATGTTCAAAGAGGAAAAAAATAGAGACAATAAAAGATCTTTCCCTTTCTCCAACAAGCTGAGTATGTCCCTGCCTCAGTCTTTGCACATCCCACTCCCTTCGTCTCAAATGTTGTACCTCAAGTCTTCTCACTCATTGGACCTCAGCTCAGAAATGCCTTCTGATTTTGTCTAATGTAGATACGCACACGTGCCCACAGGAACCCCCAGTGTAGGTCTATCCCATTATGTATCTCAAACCATAACCATGTCATCCCATCCACCTGCCTACTGTTTGGCACTCCCATTAGAACATAAGCTCCATCAGCACAGCAATCATGTCTCTCCTGTCATCTCCAGGGACTGGCATAATACCTGACATTCGGGCTTACTGTTCTTTAAAATAAAAATTTGAGCATGTTCCTCAAAACACAGGGTCTCATTTTGCACTATTATCAACTATCACAATGTCTAAGTGGTTGGTTAAATAATTCCACATGTGTACAATGGAATAATATACAACCATTAAAATGATGTTGGTGAATAAGGATGACTGTTAGTGAAAGTATATAAAACAGAATGTAGAGCAAAATCCCATTTTTGTAATCAAATTCATGTGAACAAGGATGCACACAGTTCTTACAACAACTAACCTCAGGTTAGTATAACATTAAGTGGTTTTTTGTATTTTTAATTTTAATGTTTTTTTATGTTTTCTAAAGTAACCATGATTTTTAACAACAAAAAGCTAACATAGGTGTGTTACTGTATGCGTAAATATGTATGTTTAAGAAACAGACCTCTTTACTTCCTAACTCCCTTATTACCCTTGTCCCAATGTATGTAAGTAAGAAAAAATATTAAAGAAAATTATACCAGTGAGCTTAATTATACCACAGAGCTCGGTGCTGTTTACAGAAATCCACTTAATCCTCCTGTACCTTGCTGCTTTAAAAAAATTCAAGTTGTAAGTGAAAAAAAGTAAATATTGCCAGTATTTGTTCTGTAAAGGGTAGTCACAATTCAGGAAGATACTGTTCTTCCCTTTCAAGGTAGGAACAAGAACAAAACCTCTGAATTCCCGCCCTGGTCACGTACAAAGAGCAGGGGAGAAAGGGTTTTGTTGTTACGGAATCTCTCATTTCTGGATCTAGAAGAACGTTAGATTGCTACCACTGTAACACAGAGTTTGTCATTTTCCACGGTGCTTCCTATTGGAAACGTACAAAAATGGGACACAAACCCTAATTCACAGTAGCCTTTCACCACTAGATGGTGATCTTGTGTCTTGGTCGCTCTCGCCTCTGACATCATCAACCAAAGAGAAAAATTAGACACTCAATTCATCTTAAAACTTTATCGGGGGCTTCCCTGGTGGTGCAGTGGTTAAGAATCCACCTGCCAATGCAGGAGACACGGGTTCGAGCCCTGGTGCGGGAAGATCCCACATGCCGCGGAGCAACTAAGCCCGTGGGCCATAACTACTGAGCCTGCGCTCTGGAGCCCGCGAGCCACAGCTACTGAAGCCCGCGCGCCTACAGCCCGTGTTCCGCAACAAGAGAAGCCACCGCAATGAGAAGCCCGCGCACCGCAACGAAGACCCAACGCAGCCAAAAATAAATACATAAATGAATTTCAATAAATAAATAAATAAATAAAAACTTTAATGGTTTAATTAGTTAACAAGTAATTTGCAACTGAGCATTATACAGTTCAAACTCAGCTATCAAAACACTCTTTAGAACAGGGGTCCCCAATCCCCAGGCCGCGAACCGGTACTGGTCCGTGGCCTGTTAGGAACCGGGCGGCACAGCAGGAGGTGAGCAGCAAGCGAGCAAAGCTTCATCTGCCATGCCCCCCACCCCGCCCCTGCCACCTGTCCTTAGAAAAATTGTCTTCCACGAAACCGGTCCCTGGTGCCAAAAAAGGCTGGGGACCGCTGCTTTAGAATAACCAAAATGACACGCTGAAGTCCTGGTTTTTCTAGTATACACTTATACCCAAATTTAAGCGGGGCTGGAGGATGGATTACTTAAAGTGAGAATTCTTATACTTAGGCTTTCTAGTTTTGACTTCCCACCTGTACTGGTGTTTTTTTAACCCATCTTAAATGGAAGGAACCACTGCCAGGCTTGCACTGAGGCTTACTGCTTCAAGTAACTGACAGCCATACTTGGGTCAATGCCTGGGAACGGTAATCCACTGTGGTCGTTCATTCCCAGCCATCAATTCTCCTGCCTCTGTGGTCCCTGACAGAAGAGGGGACTGGACCTCAACTCTGGTTTGTTTGGACAAGTTTAGGGCAAAGCTTTAATCCTGACCCCTGCAGTTTCCTTTCCCCACATCAGTGCCAGGCCATCGGCATAATCAGTGTTCCTCAAAGAAGGGAAAACTGGTGAGCTTGTTTTTAAGTGACTTCTTAGAAGCCAAAACAAGACCTATCTATATAAATTGTGATTTGGATATAAGTATTCACAACCATGGAAGACTATCATGTTGCATTTTCACAACCACAGGTATAAACTATGTACTAGTTACCTTTACTCTTTTAGGAAAATAGTTTTGATAAAATAAAACATCTAGTGTCTCTGAAATACTGTGCAAGTGAATGACAATTTTAGAATCACTGAGAGTTGTGTTTAAAGACAAAAGATCATTTAGTTTACTATTTTCATAGAATATTCTCTTCGATGGCATTCTAAGGAAATGCCAAGGATTTTGGTATAACCAGAGTATATGGTACCAAGGCAATGAAGCAGAAAATACTTAACCCTTTCTTAAACTTCTTAATTACTATGAATGGCAATTATTACTCTAAATCATTATAGAGATGCCCTCAGGACACAATATACCATAAAGGGTCTGTTTCCCTAGGGTTCCTGGATTGTTCCCTAGATTTTCTAGATTGACACATTTTTAAGTTCTCTAGGTCCTGCCTTGAAGTCAACCATCATTTTTCATTCTAATCACTATTGCTGCCTATAGAATCTCTTATCCTCACCTATTTGCTATTATTAATATCACACACTGAAAAACTAGGTAAGTGAGTTTGTTAGAACCATATGTGAAACAATGAATAAACTTCGGGGATTAGAAAGGAGCATTCTTATCCATCACAAACTGTGTTACACCTACTGTTAGCAATAGGTTAGCCATTTAATATTAGCTGTGTCTTATCTTCCATTATTAACTACAAGTTCCTTGAGGGCAAAAGCCACACAGTACCTCCTTGTATTCCCAAAGCTACCACCCAGCAGAGTGCTTTGCTTAACAATGAAAGAATTCTCATACTTATTGTTTACTTCCTTTATATTTTTTTTTTAACTTTTTTTTAAATTTATTTATTTATTTTTGGCTGTGTTGGGTCTTCGTTTCTGTGCCAGGGCCTTCTCTAGTTGTGGCGAGCGGGGGCCACTCTTCATCGCGGTGCGAGGGCCTCTCACTATCGCGGCCTCTCTTGTTGCGGAGCACAGGCTCCAGACGCGCAGGCTCAGTAATTGTGGTTCACGGGCCCAGTTGCTCTGCGGCATGTGGGATCTTCCCAGACCAGGGCTCGAACCCGTGTCCCCTGCATTGGCAGGCGGACTCCCAACCACTGCACCACCAGGGAAGCCCTACTTCCTTTATATTTTAGGTAGTTTAGGTCCAGATGAGTCAACAGTGGAAGCAAAGATCAAAACCCTCCATATTTACTAGCTTGCAAGGTAAGTTGTAGTGCTTCTGTTTACCCTGACATGTCACATAAACATCTTTCCCGGTTATAATTCCAGCAATTAGATTGGTAACCAGGACAAGTATCAGGAGAAGCCACAACTGAGGTTCTCAGAACCATGAAGGGCTGGTGAGAGGCCAAGAGTGACAGTGATAACATTACAACACACAGCAGTTACCAGGAAATGTGCGCCCTGTAACTCAAAGAAACCCCTCCGCCAACAACAGAGGAAAAGGGAGAAAATGTGCACAGACACTACTAATTTCCTACCAGTGCTTAAACTTCAAAAGGGTGATAAAAGGAGGCACACTGACCTATGACGCTAGCTCCTGATGGATGTTTTATATAGTTTTTAAAGTGACTTCTCCAACAAAACAGTACTTTCTCATTGAAGTAGGAGTCATGCCTTTTTGACTATATTAATATTTATATTAGTGCTCTGGAAATGCAAAGCTTTGCTGCATGATCACTTCTAAAAGTAGCAATAAAAGGTACCAACCTTAGCATCTTCAGGTTTTTGGATATTTTTGCTGTGGCAGAGCCACCAGGTCTGAGACTTGTGCTGTCAGAAGCTATTCGTAATGTAGGTAAATTTACAAAATTATATTAAAACTGTAAAAATTGATTCTACATAAGTGTTTTCTTATTTCTGAGGCTGTAGAATATTAGTGTTCTCTCTTGAATGAATAAATCATTTTTGTGGTGGTCTCAGGTCTACACTGAAACAAAGTTGTTTAGAACTGGCAATAAAAAATAGTTTGACCTGTTATTTTTTCCCTTCTCCTGCACCCAAACTAAAAAAAGGACACATCTAACAATGTTCTGATTGGGAAATAAAGGCCAGGATCTAGAATTTATGGCCCAATTAATTCCTTCTCTAGTAACTTCACTACACTGGCAAGGACAGTTAGTGGATTTATAAATGCTACTTTAACACTGACTCAAGTAACTTAATGTGTCTAGATAAACAAATTGATCATCCAGAGTCTTGTCATTAGACTCTCATCATTAGCAACCCTAATGATTTTATCTTTCTCCCACAGCTTACCATAAAGTAGCCTGAAATACTCTAATATGGCAATCTCAGTGAACATAATAATGATCGAACCATGAGTTACCTAGATTAGCACTAAGAATTTTTGCCAAACCTACCACCTACGTAATCCTTCCCTCTGTGGTATCCATAATTGTATTCAAGTCTAGAAATCTGTTAACTTAGCCTATGATCTGAAGGTGGGGAATATTAGAACCAAAGTAAGTCAGCTGGAAGTTTTGTTTTGTTTTTTTTAATGATTCCCAGAGAATTTTACAGACTGTTAGTTTATAGGAAACAGGGAGAATTTAACCTAGGTGGCTTAAACAACAATTTCATTTTGTCAGTTCCAGAAACTAGAAGTTCACAGATCAAGGTGTCAGAAAGTTCAGTTTCTTCTCAGGCCTCCCTCCTTGCCTTATAGATGGTCACCCTCATGCCGTGTCCTCACACGGTTTTTCCCCTGTGTGTACACGTCCCTGGCTCTATGTCCTCATCTCCTTTTGTCAGGACACTGGTCACATTGGATCTGAGCCCACCCTAACAGCCTCATTCTAACTTAATCACCTCTTTAAAGATCTTATCTCCAAAGTAGTCACATTCTGAGGTCCTTCGGATGAAGATTTCCACATATGAACTTGGGGAAGTACAGACACAATGAGGCCCGTAACTCTCAGGTACTCCCACTCATCCAGTGAAGACACCGTTTCAAGTTTTTACCCCTTTGTGGGTAATCCCGTTATAGTTGCCTTTTTATTAAATTTTTCTTCAAATTACTTTGCGGTTTCTGCCTTCTGATACACAGTGATGGTGCAGTTGTGTTGTTTGAACTGGGAACCCCCTCACATTCTAAGTTCACATTTTTGTAACTTCGGCATTCCTGTAGTTTTGTACCTTTATTGATTTAGAATTAAAGTAAAATGTTGTTTCGCAGAATTACAGTACAATTCTGTTGAATTCTCTGCACTTAATTACTCTTAACCACCATGACAACTTTACTGATCAAGACCATGAGGTCCTGTGGTACAACACTAAGAAACTGGGTAAAAGCCGCTTAAAGTACCACTAAACTGACAAGATACCTGTAACCACTTCCTTGATATTGGAGAAGACCCATGCAGATACGTTAAGTGTCGCTTTGAGGCATACTAAGACTGAGATGTCAAACTAACTTTTTAGATCCAAATTGAAGTTTTTTTCATAAACATAAAGCAAGCCAAATTCAGATAGCTCTGAACAGAGGCAAACTATCCACCTGACACTCTGAAGCTCCAGCATTTGCCACAATAATGTTCTACATGTCAATAACATTAAGATATTGGATGAGTTTATGGAAAGCAGTATTTCAAGACCTCAGTCCTGGCACTAGGCATACTCACTATTACTAGGTTATTGTTTCTATGCATTTTCAGTAGAAAGAGTAAAAAATAGAAAATATGGGCTTATTTACCTTTAATTTCATATAGACAGATATATAGGTATGTATATGTGTACATATATATGGAAGTTCATACTGATAATTCCAATTTAAGTTTAGGACTACAGTTGCTTATCTTCTTAGTAGGAGAGGACACTGGCTGGTTTCTGGGTACCTGGCAAGGCCCTATCACCTTGTCACCAAAACAGGGACACTTGCTTTTAATAACTCATTAAGCTCTATATTTGTTTCATGTGGTTTTCTGTATGTATATTCAATATGTTGTTTCATATCATTAAAAAGTCTTTTTAAATAACTAAAATTGCAACATTAAAAAGATAGCATATTTTGAGATAAAAATATGCTCCTTCACATCCTAGTATAAAACAGCTTTGTAATATGGTATTTTAAAATATCCACATATGAACTGTCAAGCCATAAAAAGACATGGAGAAACCTTAAATGTGTATTACTAAGTGGCTTTTTACACAGCAAGATAATTTTTTCTAAGAACATTTTATTACGTTACACTGTGCTAATAAGCAGGACTAACTACTGATTAGGGAGATAATGTGCTAAACTCATCTTTTATTTATCTACTCAGTCATTTAAATCATTTGCTGTTACTTTTCCTCTCCTAAGATTCCAGTATTCTTGGTCCCCAGTTAATTGGAGAGTTCACTGATTTCTTTCCCTCTTGTATACTTCCTTTCAAGGAACTTAGAAACTGAAGTCCCAAAAGACTACATATTCTGCTTGTAACAGTATCTTGCTCAGTGGTTTCTTAAGCAAATCAATTCTTCATCTATAAGATGGAAATGATATATGCATGGAGGTTATATGTGTTGAAAAAGCATTATTCTGAAGGATTTTCATGGCATTGATACAAAATAGAACTTCAAAGAACATAAGTAGCATTTACTTCTAGTGAGCTATAGATGTAAAACTTAGAACAGATGCTAAAAGCAAGAAGTCTGTTAGGTGATAAATGCTGTAGAAAACAAAAAAGAAAACTAGTATAAAAGAACTTTCTAACATGGGAATTACAAGTTAAAACACTGTATGGGTTGGGGTGAGGAGTTATTTTTATAATAAGGCATTGGCCCTACCTTCAGAATCTCTCCACAGCACCCAGCACATAGTATTTATTCATTCAGTAAGTATTTCAGTCTTTACTATCTTCCAGGTATTACAGTAAATTAGATGCTAAAAATAAAACCTAGTTCTATTACTATAGTCATTTTTTAAGTATTGATATAGTGCCTAACTATGAAGTTACAGAGGCAATGCTATTGCTTGCTAATGCACACTGAAAACCTATTTTCAGTTGGCTCTCAATGTACTGTTTGTCATAAAGCTAGGATTCAAATTCTTCGGGAGGTTATATACAATGCGGAATGGAGCAGGAAAAGCTATGGTAAAAGGACCAAGGGGCAAGGACCTACCTCTGCCCATTCTTCTTTGTCCACATAGATTTCAAAGCAACATAGGCCAGAAAAGACTTTAAAAGTCAACGTTATTTACTATCTTAGAGAAACATGCAAGCTAATTATGTCTTTATCTGTACCAAGTCCCTTTTGCCCCTCCCTGCAAGATGTAAGTCAGTACCTGCATTTATGTATTTTTATATTCTTCCCACTCCCAATTTAAAGACACACTTAAAGCAAAATCATGAAACACTTTCATTTTCTATACAAGTCCAATTTTTAGACTTAATTATATAACGCCTATAAGAATTATAATGCTTAATTATGCTAATTTGTAATGATTACATTTAAGTCTTTTTGCCAGTGTTATTGTGAAATTATATAACTCATCATTTCAATTTATTAAACATAAATGGAGTGTTTATACTTCTCTAGTCAAAAAACAGTTTGAAGCACCATCACTTGTAAATTACCTTGCTTACTTACACCTTATCAAGGTGCAGAAATTCTCTTAAAAACTGAATTTTATCAAAAAGCTGGACTTAAGTAAATGCCTGGAAATGCATGGAGGCCTCAAAGGGGCATTCTGACAATATCACTGCACTAAAACCATAAAATTCGATTTGCATTTCTCTAATGATTAGTGATGTTGAGCACCCTCTTTCATGTGTTTGTTGGCAATCTGTATATCTTCTTTGGAGAAATGTCTCTTTAGGTCTTCTGCCCATTTTTGGATTGGGTTGTTTTTTGGATATTAAGCTGCATGAGCTGCTTGTAAATTTTGGAGATTAATCCTTTGTCAGTTGCTTCATTTGCAAATATCTTCTCCCATTCTGAGGGTTGTCTTTTCGTCTTGTTTATGTTTTCCTTTGCTATGCAAAAGCTTTTAAGTTTCATTAGGTCCCACTTGTTTATTTTTGTTTTTATTTACATTTCTCTAGGAGGTGGGTCAAAAAGGATCTTGCTGTGAAACTACAATGAGGTAGTTTCAGAATGGCCATCATCAAAAAATCTACAAACACTAAATGCTGGAGAGGGTGTGGAGAAAAGGGAACCCTCCTGCACTGTTGGTGGGAATGTAAATTGATGCAGCCACTACTGAGAACAGTAAGGAGGTTCCTTAAAAAACTAAAAACAGAACTACCATACGACCCAGCAATTCCACTACTGGGCATATACCCTGAGAAAACCATAATTTAAAAAGAGTCGTGTACCACAATGTTCACTGCAGCTCTATTTACAATAGCCAGGACATGGAAGCAACTTAAGTGTCCACTGACAAATGAATGGATAAAGAAGATGTGGCACGTATATACAATGGAATATTACTCAGCCATGAAAAGAAAAGAAATTGAGTTATTTGTAGTGAGGTGACTGGACCTAGAGTTTGTCATACAGAGTGAAGTAAGTCAGAAAGAGAAAAACAAATACCGTGTGCTAACACATATATATGGAATCTAAACAAAAAAAAACAAAAGAAAAATGGTTCTAAAGAACCTAGGGGCAGGACAGGAATAAAGATGCAGACGTCGGGAGGGAGACGCAAGAGGGAAGAGATATGGGAACATATGTATATGTATAACTGATTCACTTTGTTATAAAGCAGAAACTAACACACCATTGTAAAGCAATTATACTCCAATAAAGATGGTTAAAAAAAAAAGAAGAGAAAAAAAAATATGCAGACGTAAAGAATGGACTTGAGGACATGGGGAGGGGGAAGGGTAAGCTGGGACGAAGTGAGAGAGTGGCATGGACATATAAACACTACCAAATGTAAAACAGATAGCTAGTGGGAAGCAGCCACATAGCACAGGGAGATCAGCTCGGTGCTTTGTGACCACCTAGAGGGGTGGGATAGGGAGGGTGGGAGGGAGACACAAGAGGGAGGGGATATGGGTATATATGTATATATATAGCTGATTCACTTTGTTAGAAAGCAGAAACTAACACACCCTTGTAAAGCAATTATACTCCAATAAATATGTTAAAAAAATAAAAATTAAAAAACCATACAATTCTGAAGAACAACCTTGTTTCAATTACTTTTTCGTGATTTAACTGGTAACACCATTTTTAGTATAGCACAAAAAAGAGAGTGGGTATTAGGAAATACTTAAGGAATAGTGTTTCAAGTTACAGATGTATTAACTTTCCTTTTTTTTTTTAAAGACCTTCCCTTAAATTAATGCTGAAAATGAATATGACCCATAAAAATGGGAGCTAGGGAGAATGAGATCTGACTCAAAGTTTTAAAGGTAGTATTTCCTATCCATGCTAGTTTTTATTTTAATTAATATTTTTAGAGCAGTTTTAGATTCACAAGATTGAGGGGAAGGTACAGAGATCTTCCATATACTCCAGTCCCAATATATGTACAGCACCAGTATCAACATCCTCCAGAGCAGTAACATTTGTTACAAATGATAAACCTATACTGCCACATGATAATCACCCAAAGTCCAGGGTGATTATTACCTTAGGGTTCACTCTTGGTGTTGTCTCTGGGTTTGGACAAATGTGTAATGACATGTATCATTATGATATCATAGAGATTTTTCACTGCCCTAAAAATCCCCTGCTCTCTGCCTACTTATTTTTCTCCCCTCCCCTCACCCCTGACAACCACTGATCCTTTTACTTTCTCCATAGTTTTGCCTTTTACAGAACGTCATGGTTGGAAGCATACAGAAGCCTTTTCAGATAGGCTTCTTTCACTTAGTAATATGCATTTAAGGTTCCATCTTGTCTTCTCATAGCTTGATATTTCACTTTTTTAGCACTGAATAATATTCCATTGTCTGGATGTACCAGAGTTTATTTACCCATTCACCTACTAAGGCCATCTTGCTAGCTTCCAAGTTTTGGAAATTATGAATACAGCTGCCAGAAACAACCATATGCAAGTTTCTGTGTGAACTTAAGTTTCAACCACTTTGGGTAAACATCAAGGAGAACAACTGCTCAACTGTATGGTAAGAGTATGTTTAGTTTTGTAAGAAACTGCCAAACTGTCTTCCAAAGTGGCTGTACCATTATATATTCCCACTAGCAACGAATGAGAGTTCCCACTGCTCCATGTCCTCCACAAGCATTTGGTGTTGTCAAGTGTTCTAAATTTTAACTATTCTAATAGGTGTGTAATGGGATTCCATGGTTGTTTTAATTTGCATTTCCCCCAGCTTGTTTGTTCATAAAATCACATTAATATAATTAATGTGTGTATAGGGACATGGGGGTGAAGCTGGTCATGTTATTACTGTTGTAAAGCTGAATAAGATGAGGCTGAGGAGACAGAGACCTACTAGAGAATGGACTTGAGGATACGGGGAGGGGGAAGGGTAAGCTGGGACAAAGTGAGAGAGTGGCATGGACATATATACAGTACCAAACGTAAAACAGATAGCTAGTGGGAAGCAGCCGCATAGCACAGGGAGATCAGCTCGGTGCTTTGTGACCACCTAGAGGGGTGGGATAGGGAGGGTGGGAGGGAGGGAGACACAAGAGGGAAGAGATATGGGAACATACGTATATGTATAACTGATTCACTTTGTTATAAAGCAGAAACTAACACACCGTTATAAAGCAATTATACTCCAATACAGATGTTAAAAAAAAAGATGAGGCTGAGGAAAAGTTAAGTAAATGGAAACAAACCACACAGCTAGCATATTGAATCTGACTTCAATGTCTAACTACACCAAGCTACTCTGCCTCCCGACTGATATCTTTCTAATATTTTGGGGGAAAAAAATCTAGCAGAGAATATTTGGGGTGGTAGTAACATGATTAGCAAAATCCTAAACAGAAATAAGGAGACATATACTAAGCAGATCATATAAGCAAAATAACATGAAACCTTCTCAACATAGTGAAGCCCGAAACAAAGGTAGACTTTTTGAAACGAATACTCTAATAAACATCTTAATTGCATAACTATAACTGTAACAGTGTCAGTAAAAACCATAAAATCTGTAATATGGGGGTTGGCAAACATTTTTCATGTCCTGTGAGTTAAGAATGATATTCTCCCATATAAATGGTTAAAAATCAGAAGTATATTATTCATGACATGTCAGAATTATGTGAAATTAAAATTTTAGTCTAAACAGCTTTATTGAACACTGCCATGTCCATTCTTTCATGCACTATGAATGTTTTTGCACAAGAGTCGCTGATACAGAGACACCATGGCCCACAAAGCCTAAAATATTTACTATGTACACATACTAATACAAATTGAACCTATTATTTTATTATATGGTTTTGAAAATTGCCAACATTTTGTTTTGTTTTCTTTTTAACATCTTTATTGGAGTATAATTGCTTTACAATGGTGTGTTAGTTTCTCCTGTATAACAACGTGAATCAGCTATACATATACATTTATCCCCATTTCTCCTCCCTCTTGCATCTCCCTCCCACCCTCCCTATACCACCCCTCTAGGTGGTCACAAAGCACAGAGCTGATCTCCCTGTGCTATGCGGCTGCTTCCCACTAGCTATCTACTTTACATTTGGTAGTGTATATATGTCCATGCCACTCTCTCACTTCGTCCCAGCTTACCCCTTCCCCACATCCTCAAGTCCATTCTCTACATCTAAGTCTTTATTCCTGTCCTGCCCCTAGGTTATTCAGAACCCTCTTGCACTGTTGGTGGGAATGTAAATTGATACAGCCACTATGGAGCACAGTATGGAGGTTCCTTTAAAAATTAAAAATAGAACTACCCTATGACCCAGCAATCCCACTACTGGGCATATACCCTGAGAAAACCATAATTCAAAAAGAGTCATGTACCACAATGTTCATTGCAGCACTATTTACAATAGCCAGGACATGGAAGCAACCTAAGTGTCCATCGACAGATGAATGGATAAAGAAGTTGTGGCACATACATACAATGGAATATTACTCAGCCATATAAAGAAACGAAATTGAGTTATTTGTAGTGAGGTGGATGGACCTAGAGTCTGTCATACAGAGTGAAGTAAGTCAGAAAGAGAAAAACAAATACCGTATGCTAACACATATATACGGAATCTAAAAAAAACCCACATTTTTATAGTAAAAGAAATTACTGTGAATCAAGAAACTATGTCAACCATCAAACAGAACTGTTGTTTTACTAAGTTTGTCATATTTTGGTTAACCAAAAACCTCCTTCAGGCACTTTTGTTTCAAGGTCTGCGTACTGTAAAAGGCTGGGTGCAAATTCTTCCTAGGTCAGTCCCACAGAGCATTTACGCAAAGCTCAAAACTCAAATTATAAAGCACGAAGGGAAAAAAAAAATTGAAGCAGTTTTATAGGCAAAAGCCAAGACGCAGTTAAGACGTAAAGGAGGCTAAATATAGAGCCTGTTCTGCACAGACTTTGCGACACAACTACAATAAAGAAAGTGGTTTGAGTATGTTACTCCTGCAACTCATTAAGTTATCCTACACAGAACATATGGTTTGCTTTCCCTAATCAAAACTGTAATTGCATCGATCTGCAAAAGCTCACCTACTGCAGATGCTCTCCTAACTAACCCAAAATGCTAGCTAATTCCCTTCTAGCAAGAAATGTGCCCAAGGTCTCGAGTAATGCCCAAACTAATAAAGGTGTTAAAATGATTATGCTTTGACCTCACATCCGGAAAAACTGTTAATACCTAATTTCACAAAGCTGTACCCCAGAAAACTGCAATTTGTAACAAAAGATCAAAACATTAACCCTCATTTAGAAGTCAATGAAAATATGCAATTCTAAAAGTTATTCCCTGTCTTGGGCTCAAGCAAGAAGTGGTATAGGAGGGTGGAAATGTGAAGAAATACAACAAATAAACCTGAAGAAAAGAAAACAGGCATGGCTAATAATGAAGATTACCCAACATTTCATGGTTTGTTCCAGAGGATCCTTAGACCTTGATGAGGTTAATACAAAATAAGCTTGTATGAGTTCCCACATGATTATAAAACTTTCAGTTTTTACCTCTAAACTAGTAGCCATTGATAGAAAAATGTTTCCTTTTAACTCTCAAAGCAGCTCCAAATTGAAATTATTTTGCTTAGAAATTGAGTTATTGTTAGCAGAAAGAAAAGATGAAGTTCTACTTTCACGAAGGTTACAATTTAAATTTAAGAAATTTCATGTCAAGGAGTGTGTGCCCCAAAAATTCAATCCTTATGAAGTAGAGAAACATCTGATGCTCATCTCAAATTTCTTATTTGCACAATGCCATTCCATTTTAGGGGGAAAAAAACTCCTTACCTCAGTTTCCCCCTCCACAAAATGGGTAGACTAGAACCTAACTCCTAAGTTTGAAGTATTAAATGACAATGTGTATACAGTATTTAACTCAACCTTAGCATATTATAGGATTAACAGATCATTTCTGATATACCTGTGTCTCAATACTGAGAATGAAAAGGTAGCCAAGTCACGTAATAAAAATTTAAATTAGGTATAGAGTTTCTGATAGCTTTACTGTAGAAGTATCCATTAGACAGTGCTTCTGACACTGATATGCATATAAATCTTTTGGAGATCTTGCTAAAATGCCCATTCTAATTCAGGAGGCTTGTGGTGGGGCTAGCAATTCTGAATTTCCAACAAGCTTGGATGATACTGGTCCTGCATGTCCATGGTCTTTAAGTAGCAGGGCTCTGTAACTGACTATGGATGGAGATTGCCTGCAATTAGAAGGGCTATTTTGGTTGCAAGGAACAGAGACTCCGCCGAGTCTACTCCAGACACTTAAAGCATAACCTGGAAGAGACCTAACTCTGGAGCTGGGCCTCTAGGAAAGTCTCTTTCCCATTATGCACCTGGGTCCACTCTCCTCTTTCTCCTCTTCTACCCAGGTCCCTCACCACCTACTCCAGTAGGTGAGTATCAGACTAAGGGTGGAGGTGGTGGTGCTTGTATGTTTTTCAAAAGCTCTCTGGGAGTTCTGCTGGACCTCCCCTCAGCAGAGCACGTAACATGCTCAGGCAAAAGGCACTGGCTTGCAATTACCGAATCTCAACCTCAAAGTACCCTCTTGCTCCTTGTTCTTCAGCTAAATGAATTACTCTTAACTTTCCTGGTCCCTTAAATGATTAATACCCATTGTTTAACCTAAAAGTTAGGAAACAGGGATAAAAACTGAGTGTTTCCATGTATCATTTAACTCTCACAGCAACCACCCAAGATAAATATTTTTACCATCCCCACTTCATTGACAAGAAGACTAACACTTAGGGAGGATAAGACGTTTGTGCACGGTCACAGAGCTGAGGCCCATCTAGTTACGACGCCCGTGCTCTTCACCGCACCCCGAAACAACTCTTGCCCGGGACTGGTGAATCTGAACTCACAGGCCATGTCCTTTGAGTACTGTCTTTCTCAAAGCTTTGCCAGCAAAGAAATGTTAAACTTTTGAATTTTGCTCCTCTGGTAGTGAAGAAATGACCCTTCTAATTAAGGATGACATATACTTGCAAATGTTTAAAGACCATTTGCACTTTTCTCTTTTGTCTTTTTTTTTCTAATGGTTTTTATTCCCTTTCTTTTCAGTTAGTAGCTCTTTAAAAATCAAGATTAGTCCTTATTCTGTGTCTGACACGTAGCAAAAATTCTTAGTTTGAGTATTCTGACTTTGCTTATGATGTCTTTGGTCATGTAAATGTATTAATGTCTTCTATTAACCATTTCTGGGGTTTGAATCTTGTATTGGAACGTTTTCACCACTCCTAAGTGCTTGTACTATTTCATTTTCAGTATTTAGAATTTATTCTGAATTTGGAATTTATTCTTGTGTATTATGTGAGGAACAAATCTAATTTTATATTTCCATATGGCTATCCAGTTGTTCCAACACTATTTATTAAAGTCTATCTCTTCCTCACTGATTTGATATGCCATCTTTTTCATATACTAAATTTTGACAAAATAATGTAGACGCAATCCAATAGCCAAAAACTAAACAGTCAAGATGCCCTTTAACGGTTGATTTAAAAGTTCAAGGTGGAAAAATAAATAGCAAGAATAGCCAGAAAAAGCACAGTAATTGCATAAAGAGGAAGGCAGTCCAGCCATAGCAGATATTAAATGTTTTATAACCTCTCTAGAATTAATTCTGGCAAAATTACAAATATGTTCACACTTAATCCAAAAATCCTGTCTCTAGTGTATTCCAAAATACACTGGCAAGAATACAAAATAACTCAAGCACAAGGATATTGTCTCATTACTTGTAAGAGCAAACAAACTATGGTTCATCCATGCAATGCACTGATGAAGATCTGAGCTCCCTACAGAGACTAGTCTATATAGAGAGTGATCTCAACAAAAACCACTAAATGAAAAGCATGGTGCAGAATAATGTTTCATCATTCTTCATGAGGGGGCACCCGGGGTGGGGGGGTTGCAAAATTAATAGAAAATGTTTCCCAAAGAAACAACAGAAGGATAAAACAAACTATTAATATGGTTACCTACAGAGAGAGAGAGGGCACAGGGCTGGAAACAAGATTTCTGTGACTATGCCTTACTATGTAGTTTAAGCTTTGGAAACAAAATTTCTATTTTAAATCATTAACTTATTTTTAATTAAAATTTTTGCCGAGGTAAGTGCAGAATCACACAGTTGTAAGAAACAATATGGAGAGATCTAACGTTCACTTTGCCAGTTTGCTTCAATGGAAACATTTTGCAAAACTAGAGTACCATATCACAACCAGGGTTGTAACAGACAATCCGTCTACCTTATTTAGTTTCGCCAGCTTTATCTGTATTCCTTGTGTGTGCATAGTAAGTTGCATATAATGTTATCACCTGTTAAGGTTCCTATATCCACTCTACAGACACAAAATCCATAAGGATTTTTCAAGTTGCCCTTTTATATACCACCCATATCCTTCCTGCCACCCATCACCTGGTCCCTAACCTCCTTACAAACACTAATCTGTCCTTGATTTCTAAAATTGTGTCATTTCAAAAATGCTATACAGTACTTTTGCTTCTGGGAAGACTGACTAGACATACTTTTCACTATTCGCGTCGTTAAGTACACTGAAAACATTGGATATCATGTAAAACAAGCATAAGACTGGCAAAGAGAAAAAAGGTAGACAGGCTAGAAGCTGTGGGAACCAAGGAAGGACATGGTGGTTGTATCTGCCACCTCATATAATCCCTGACTTGGAGATGAAGATGTAGGAAATCTAGAAACACCAACAGGCCCAAGCCAAAATAAAAAGGAAAAAAGCCCCGATAAAAGGCTTCTCTATGTTGCCAAAGGACCA
The DNA here is from genome assembly GCF_009873245.2 of Balaenoptera musculus. Taxonomy (NCBI): domain Eukaryota; kingdom Metazoa; phylum Chordata; class Mammalia; order Artiodactyla; family Balaenopteridae; genus Balaenoptera; species Balaenoptera musculus. The sequence goes on along the minus strand of NC_045793.1, from coordinate 28,739,370 downwards.
GGAAACGGGCAACCTAACAAAAAAGAAAACATTTAGGCAACAGCCACTCTATTCCACCAGTCACCACAGAAAGCCTTTACCACTATCCCCCCTCGTGCCAGCAAAGGACAAAGGCAATCCTAGAATTCTACCCTCTTGAGACTAACAAGGCTCCTAGTACCCCTGCCTGGACGGTGCCCGAGAAGGCCAAGTAGGGAGTGGAGATTGTTATGCCCACTGGGCAGCAATGGCACGCCCTCCTTGTATGTCAGCGGAGACAATGTGGGGGGCCTGCACTTCAGCCCCCAAACAGCAAGGCGGCCCCCTCCCCCTCAGAGTGGAGGCAGAGGAGGCCTAGTGGAGACTACAGACTTTTACCATCATCCAGTGGGAACACCAAGGGTCCGTGGTGAGGGAGAAGGAGGGCAGAAATCCCACCACACCCAGCAGTGATTAAGATCCCCCTCCTCCGTGTCAACTGCAGCTGAGTGAGGAACCTGGACTTCTATCTCCACCGGCAGGAATGAGGCAGTATCCCTCTCTCCTGCCAGAACAGCATCAGAAACAGCCAGTTAAAACAAAATTTAAACAACATAAAGAGTCTCTCATAACATGATACAAAAATATCTAAGTTTCAATAGAAAAATCACTCATCATAAACAAAAACCAGGAAGATCTCAAACTAAAAAGGGACAATCAGCAGACACCAATACTGAAATGACATGTTAGATTTATCTAACAAAGATTTTTAAAGCAGCCATCATAAAAGTACTTCAAGGAACATTTATGAATATATTTAAAACCCATGGAAAAAAATAGAAAGCCTCGGGCTTCCCTGGTGGCGCAGTGGTTGAGAATCTGCCTGCCAGTGCAGGGAACACAGGTTCAAGCCCTGGTCTGGGAAGATCCCACATGCCGCAGAGCGACAAGGCCCGTGAGTCACAACTACTGAGCCTGCGCGTTTGGAGCCTGTGCTCCGCAACGAGAGGCCGCGATGGTGAGAGGCCCGCGCACCGCGATGAAGAGTGGCCCCCGCTTGCCACAACTAGAGAAAGCCCTCGCACAGAAACGAAGACCTAACACAGCCAAAAATAAATAAATAAATAAATCTTTTTAAAAAAAAGGAAAAAATATATATATATAACTTGAAAGTCTTAAAACAATGAGCCCAGCAGAAAAGATAAAGCTTATGTTTATAAAAATCTTCAACAACAGAAATCGTCTACGGGGCCTCAAAGATGGCTTTATAATTCAGAAGTTGCCAATAAAATAATTATAATTCATTTAGGCCAAGCTCACTCAAAATAGCACAAGAACAGCCACCTTTTCAAATGTGTGAAAACTGTGACACAGAGTAAAGAATACTTATGAATTTATAAAACAAGGCATACTATATAACTATCCATTATACTTCATAGCAGTGATCACAATAGTATAAAATAGTACAGATAGGAACTATTATCCCCATTTCAAAGTGAGAATACTTTAGACACAGAAAGTTTAACTAGCTTGCTCAAGGCCACACAGCTAGTAAGAGGCAGATGACCATTCAAATCCAGGCGGTCTGTCTTCAGAGTCCCTGGCTCCTAACCTAACACTACGCTGCAGAGACACTCCAGTCCTGGGAAATCACCAAAGGAGCATGTCTATTGCAAGATTAAAAAGGTAAAGTAGGGGCTTCCCTGGTGGCGCAGTGGTTGAGAATCTGCCTGCCAATGCAGGGGACATGGGTTCAAGCCCTGGTCTGGGGGGATCCCACATGCCGCGGAGCAACTGGGCCCGTGAGCCACAACTACTGAGCCTGCGCGTCAGGAGCCTGTGCTCCGCAACAAGAGAGGCCACGATAGTGAGAGGCCCGCGCACCGCGATGAAGAGTGGCCCCCGCTTGCTGCAACTAGAGAAAGCCCTCGCACAGAAACGAAGACTCAACACAGCCATAAATAAATAAATAAATAAATAATTTTTTAAAAAAGGTAAAGTAAATATAAAGTCTATAAGATTCTATTCTATTTTAAGTGAAATAAGGATAAATAGCATTCCATTTACCGACAGTGCTACAGAAATAGCATGAAATCAGTTAAACTTTCTTATTCTGATGCTGCTAAAATCAAAGGATGCAAATCCCACTGATTTCAAAAGGCCTGAAAAGATAACAATCCAGAATAATATGCAACTATTTAAAAATAAGTAAGCAGTAAGTACCAAAATAATCTAAAAACGAATATAACTGCTCCCATATACAGTGCATTAGCAGAGGACAAACAGAAAAAACAGGCTTAATAGATATTTTTTTCAATAAGTTGACTTTTCAATTTGTAAAAACTGCAAAAAATTTTGCATCTGGACACTGGGGAATCTTCCATTTTTATTTAATAGGTTATTCAGAAAAAAAAACAAGAAAAGCTAAAAGATCACAAGGCAAACAATTTGTAGACAGCAAAAGTAGAAGGTTAAAGATAGTTCCAAGTTCAATAACTAAATATCCCCCCTTCAGCTATAAAATAACTTCAATCTACTGTATTTAATTTTAAAAAGTCATTTGATGTTTTCCATTTATAAATTCCAGCTATAAAACCATGAAACTCAAAAGAAGGTGGTTCTAAAATGTCATCATTAAAAGAAAGCAATCTGGACTTTCCCTGAACAGTATTCAAAAAAAAAGAAAAAAACAGAAGATTTAAGTGGAAATAGGAAGAAAAATCCAACATCAGAAAGTTTATAGAAAGTTTTTTTTTAATGGAGAAATTAAACATTCGAGGGCCATTCTATTAATCTACTCCACGAGAAATTTAGAAGCTGGAGGAAGTACCAGGCAAAACTCAATGTCCTAATAAAAAGTAGAAAGTAGGCTTCCTCCCTCTCCTTCCCCCCCCTCTTGAGTAGGATCAATTGGGGCTGTTATTCGGCTCCTCTCCTGACTGCAAAAGGGAAACCAAGTTCAATATTACACCACTAAGTAAGATTTAAACAACTCAGACCTATATTACATCATCACCTCAAGCAAAAAAATATGATGATGCCTTACTGGTGTGATTTTGGGTCCCCCAGCCCAGTAAAATAGAAATGTAACTATGTCATTCATACCTGAAAAACAAACATTCCAGTCTTCAAAAGCATCAGTATCTTAAGTTTTGATGAAAATCTGTAACTGAAGATCACATTTGTATTTCAGTGGTATATATACAAATAAAGCTCCTTTTTCAAAGGACTTCAGATCTGGGAGTTATATTCCCAAATGGGGAAGTATCAGTACCTCAACAATTCCTGCTGTGGTGTGGATGGGGACGGTTGTTGTTTTACATTAAGTCCCTGGAATTGCTGCCAGTAAAATTTCAATCACAAACTTCACTCCGAACTTTCCATCTCAGCACAGGCCAAAGCCTGAACTTGTGAAGAAACTCACTGTCACACTAAAGCAATTTTGCCAAACATTGGAGATCCCTTTTTACTGAGTGCTGCACAAAGATGTTGATAAGAGGACACCATAGAGAAGAAAAGCATACACTAGGATTACCACTTTAGCTCTCAAATATAAAATAGACTGAAGTTTGTAATAAATGATAACCTTTCCCTTTCAAAACTAATGAAATGTGTCTAGAAAAAGGGAAATGCTATCAGAGTATAAGCTGTATTTCATCACTCCAAAGATAAGAGAATGGTTCCATTCTGGTTAGAGACTACGAATGCAACAAACTACGCTATAAAATACTTTCACTGTAAGTGTATAGGGTTGTTTATGTACATGTGTATCTCATTCACTCTGAAGTCATTCAAAAATAAGTACTTACACTATGTGCCAAGCACTGTTAAAATATATACATGAAATGTCGGTTCTGTCTTTCATGGAATTCTAGTCTAGTCCAGTGGAGGACGACATGTAAACAAATAATGTAATTCCCTCAAAAACATCAGCAAGTCACTTTCTTAAAAATCTCTGGCAAAGCCACCATTTGCAAAATCATGGTCGTAAGTACAACAGTTCGATAAACTAATATAAAAAGAGTGTAAAAAAATCACATAAGTATGCATACACGCAATACTAAAGAAAAGTGTAAACTTGCAAAAGAATCCTGAATCACTAGCATATGGAAATCTGGTCTTGTAGGTGGCCCTTTGCTTGTACCACTTGCTCAAGAAAAATGTGACATACAGATTGTCAAAGCCTGTTTACCCATAAGTTAATCTTATCCTACCACGAATGTAACGAAGTCATTTGGAGATTTAAGTGCGTATTTCCCTGAGTCTAGTCTTCCATCTGCATTAAGGGGTGATGGAACATAAATAGACCTCTTCTGCCTGTGTTACTAGAAATCTACCAGCATATCCATGGGAGTGGACAGCAGTATTATTGTCTGGTTCCAGCTGCCATTTAAAGACAAGTGAGGGAATCACCACATATGTAAAAGAACAGATGTTAAAAAGCTGCTATATATATATAGTAAGAGTAATTCAAAACCACGGCTGGCTAAACTGTAGAAGAAACCGCAGTACAGTATGGAAACTGCCATAATATAGTTGAGACCATAAAGCACCAAAGTCCCCTTTGCCATGAAACTAAGCATTTTTGATAATGAGGATGACTGCTGGATTTTTAAAAAGACAATTTGGGCAATGAAGATACTCAGTGTGATACGGTAATGGTGGATATGTCACTACACATTTGTCTAAACCCATAGAATGTACAATACCAAGAGGGAACCCTATGGTAAATTATGGGCTTGCGATGATTATGTGTCAATGTAGGTTCACAGTTAACAAACGTACCACTCTAATGGTGAGGCATATGTGTGGGCAGAGGGTATTCAGGAAATCTCTCTACCTTCCCCTCACCTCAGTTTTGCTGTGAACCTAACACTACTCTAAAAAAAAAAAAAAAAAAAGAAGTCTTTACCTAAAAATAAAACAAAACAGTTTAATGATAGTGAAATAATGCATTTCTCTTTACTTTTGTTTCCCTTAGCTTATGTGAATACATTGCTCCTCTTTAACTACAGAATGGCAGTATGGTACTTGACATCTATTTCCTACCAAAAACTTGGGGAAACAATCTAGGGAAGGAAAAAGAGCCTCACTGCCCATGCACAACTACTAGTCACATTTTCATTTATTTCCTTCCGGCCTTTTGTTCTGTCCATGACACTTTTATTTTACCTACTTGTGATCATGAGATACTACTTTAAAAGCAAAATGACAGGCCACTACAGGATTCAAAATCTTTGCTAATTTAACAGATGAAAATGTCATCTGGTTTTTGCATTGTGTTAACTCCTACTGAAATTGACCATTTTCCACCATACTAAAATTAAATTATTGTGAATTCAAGGAACAATTGATATGTATCATGCTTTATGTTTAAATACTAAAATTTTAAAAAATGGTTTTAAGTAACAAAATATTAAAAGTATTTCCACTTCTCAATATTTAACTTGTACCTGAAGACATTTCCCTTAAAAAATTTACTTCAATAGCAATAAGGATTTTTTTTTAAAGAACAGTTCAAGTTAACAATAAGTCCTTGATTAATTCATGGACTTAAATTTACATGATTTAAGAATTGCTGTAAGAATTCAAGAAATAGCGGATTAGAGTGCTCTGGGAAGATTTCAGATGGGAAACAGATTTAAGCTGGTTCTTAAAGAACAGGTAAGGTTTAAACCAGCTGGAAAAAAAAAAAAAAAAAAAAAGACATCCAGGAAGCAGAGAATAACCTGACAAACAGGTTTGGCTAAAAAACACTTATAAACTATTCAGGAAAGTGTGCCCTTGAAGATAACAGCCAAGATAGGCCTAGAAGAGCAGAGATGACAGCAATATGATAGGAAGAGGTGAGATATTTGACATAAAAATACTGAACAGATAACTGAAAAATCAAGGTCTAACCCTTGGGAAATTACCCTAAAGAGCTGAAGAATCCAAAGTGCTAAAAAAGAAAAACAGAAGAGCCATCGAAGCATTAAGAACGGAACTTAAGGTAGGGTGGAATTACCTAGATTTAGTGAGGAGACAGCTTTAAGAAGCCACAAAGGGGTAGGAAAACACCAACTGAGAAGACGCCAATGGATTTCGTGGTAAAGACATTCAAGAATTCAGTGTCCACAGGAAGGGCAAGCTGAGATACCTTGCAGATTTTGCAGTTTACCTTTTCCAAAGGAGACAAGCACAAACCCAAGTTTCCCTATTAGCTAACTTGATAATGTACAGGGAAATTGGGGGAAAAAAAAAAAAAAATCAACAAATCCATTTTGCAAAGAATGGTCAGGTTGGTCTCAGAGAAAAGGTCACACCTGAGCCAGACCTTGAAGGAGGTTACAAAGTGAGCTAGGCACATATCTGGAGAAGAGCATTTCAGGCACTGACATGTGTGAGGCAGTACAAAGAGGCCCGTGGTGAGTGGAAATGTATCTCTGCCTCTTTCCTTTGCTCTTCCCAGCAAAGGAAAGAGGCAGAGATACCTAAGACATGAAGTCAAAGGGCCAACAGGGCACATCTCGTAGGTTTGTAATAAGCAAAATTAGGTACCATCATTGTAATGTAAGAAATAACTCAAATGAAGAATGCATGTTCCTTTATGAAAAAGCTAAATATTCCAAAGTGTCAATTATTTCAGTTAATTCTTGTATTTTCTGGAATATTAATCAACTATCAATAAAAATTAATGAATCAAAACTTAATTTGAAAGAATAAACATTGCCTAATACTCTAAAAGAGAAACATGGAAGAGACAAGGCAGTTTAGCCCTACTTGATACATTTATTACAAAGTAACAATCATTAAAACCCAAGTTTATTACCATAAAATTAGAAAAGCAGATCTAATTATATGAAATTTAATATAAATTTGATATCAAACTAAAGGGTTGGGAAGAATTACTTGATTAACTAGATATCACCATAGAAAACTTCCCATTTAAATCTACACCTTATAGCATAAAACATGCTATAGCTACCATAAGTAGAGGTAGAAATGTAGAGGTAGAAAGTAGAGGTAGAAATGAAAATTGAGTATTTATTAGGTTTCTGTAGGGATATTAATTTCCTTCCAGCTTTGCTGCAAGCAGCTGGAGAAAACACTCACAATAGAGAAGATCCAAAGATCTGATTGTGGGGGGAAAAAAAAAAAAAAAACACTAACCTCTGCACACCATAAACGAGCCAAAGAAAAACTGACTTGGATTCCCACCTATTCCTTCTAAAACCATCCTAAGGAAGAACTGAAGAACTTCAGCCAGAGTCAGCTAAACCCAAATTTAAAGAGCTTAATTCCTATTAAGTATGGTACCCAGAATTTTCTTCCACTCTAAGCAAACTATCCAGCATGACCAATATATCAGTCAAGGCCAAGAAGAAAGAGATGGGACACTCAGAATGAGATAATATGAGGAGGGTTTATTTCCAAAAGGGCGACTTATAAGGAGTGGGTATAAGGGCACCAAGGGATGGCACCTTGGCCTGCACAAGCAGCAGCTGAGCTGTCACCTCTCCTAGGCTGAGAAGGGAGAGGTGAAGGAGCAGTTACTGCAACCCAAGAAACAGTCGTACAGTTGGTTACTTTGTGGGGACCAGTAAGTTCTGGCTAAGGAATACAACCTCCTCCAGGTGACCTTAAAAGTGGAGACGGAATAAATACTTTGACTTCTTTCCTTCCTCTACCGTCTGCCAGGTTCCCATGGGCCAAACTCAACCAGAAGCTAAAGGACAAGAGTCCACACAGGTCAGCCCCTGGGGCATAGAGCAGGGTGGAGAAGAGTGGAAGGTGGGTCTGGAGGAGCAAACGAAAGAAATCTGGTGCGACCTCCAGGAGGTTCCTTATTTAACTATTTTTTAACCATATGATCCAGCAATCTCACTCCTGGGCATATATCTGGAGAAAACCATAATTCGTAAAGATACAAGCACCCCCAATGTTTATTGCAGCACTATTTACAATAGCCAGGCCATGGAAGCAACCTAAATGTCCATCGACAGAGTAATGGATAAAGAAGATGTGGTACATATATACAACAGAATATTACTCAGCCTTAAAAATGAAATAATGCTATTTGCAGCAACACAGATGGACCTAGAGTATCATATATACTAAGTGAAGTAAGTCGGAGAAAGACAAATACCAAAGGCTATCACTTATATGTGGAATCTAAAAAAAAAATGATACAAATGAACTTATTTATGAAACAAACAGACTCTCAGACTTAAACGTACGGTTACCAAGGGGAAAGGTGGTGGGGAAGGATAAATTACGAGTTTGGGATTGCCATATACACACTACTATATATAAAATAGATAAGCAAGGACCTACTGTATAGCGAGGGAACTCTACTCAATATTCTGTAATAACCTAAATGGGAAAAGAATCTCTGAAAAGGCATAGATATGTGTATTTGTATAACTGAATCACTTTGCTGTACACCCAAAACTAATACAGCATTGTAAATCAACTATACTCCAATATAAAATAAAAATTTTTTAAAAACCTCTGCTTACAACACTATTACCTTCTGACCCTTCCTAGGGGCTTAGTCTGAACCAGCCTAGACCTCAAGAGCCAGTGAGTCCCATCAAAGTGCCTGGATGACAGTCACTTAAACTCAACCCTAACACTTCTGCATCCCCAATCTTGAGGAAATCCACCACCATCCACCGCCACTCAATTCAAAAGGTGGACGTCATCATAAATCCCTACCTTTTCCTCACACTCATCCAATCCATGATCAAATGCCACTGATCCTGTCAACACAGGATCTCTTTACCTAATCAGCTACTACCTTAGTTCAGGCTGTCATGTTTTTGCCAGGACTTTCCCAGATACTCACCTTGCCTTCCTCTAACCTATCCTCCTTAGGGTTGCCCAGAAGAGTCTTTCTAAAAGCACTCACCTGATCCTACTACACTTCCCTCTATAAAACCCTTCACTAGATCTCATTTTACAGAAAAAAAGCCCAAAGTCCTGCAAAAGGCTCTGCACATCTAGTTCCCACCTATCTGCCACGTTTTATCTCTTGTACTTGCTTAACAAATGAATAAAACCTTTTTCTCCATAAAATCAGCACATTTTAGGTACATAGATTAGTCACAAATCTTACCAGAATGTAAAAGACTGGACAATGGGCCAGCCTAGAACTGGAACAAGAAGGGGATAGAGAAGCTATCCCTCATTGTGACCGACATTAGAATCATATAGAGAGCTTGGAAAAGAAAATCAATACCCAGGCCAAGCTCCAGAGTTCTGATTCGCTTGGTCTGGATGGGGCTTATCTTAAAGGCTTATCAAACGACTCTAAAGTGCAACCATGGTTGTGAACCATGGGGCCAGCGAAAAAGCCCATCTCCTTCTCCAGCCCTGTCCTTGAGTGGGAGATGAAGGAAGCCACATCCATTTCTCACACTGACTACATCTCAGCATTTGAACCACACCTTCTAACTTAAACTGAAGGGCTGAGAGCTACTAAATAGAAGGGTATTTTGCAGCCCTTCTTGCCAGAAGTACTTCAGATACCATTCTTCCTGGTTCAGCTACCAGAATCTTGCCACCTGCAGTCATGCGTGTTCTACAGGACCACTAAGACAGGTTGCAACAGTGTAGGTATCCAAGGAGAGTTCTATTGTTTACCATCAGGTATAAACAAAGGCTGAGAGAAGATACTGAGAAAACATTCTCTTCACCCACAAGCCCTACAGATTCCATTGCTAACTTTGGCCTCGTAAATTGAGGGCAGGAGAGGCAAAAATCAGCCTATTCAGAAGAAAAATGCAACGTACATGGGGTGTCTGTCCTATTCATCAGAGGTCCTTGTGAGAATTTCTTTGTCCCAGCCAGAGGCAACCCCGTGTGTACACGTGAACCTACTACCAGCACACTTGCCCTAAGCTAGGTCAGAGTTTTGCTCTCTCCTAGGGATCCATAACCACTCTTTCTAGGAAGTCTTTTGGTAGCTAGTGTAAGAACATGTCAAGTCCAAGGCTGTATAATCGTCACACACATGAAAAACTGAGTGTACAAGACTGCAGTGCCAAGAATGAGACCAGAGACAAATGGGGAGAGGTCGTACAGCCCCAGACAGAAAAATAAAGTCTGGCTGTCTTTGTTTCTAAGAGTTTCCAGTTCCCAAGTCAAGGCCTTCAAGGGGCCTGGCTGATTACCGTGCCCTTGAGTACTACGAGACACTTGCCTTCTAATGACATCAACCACCGCTTTGTTTCTTAGCTCCCTCAAGTAGGTTTTATTACTCACAGCTAAAAGAATCTTAACCAGGGAACTTTTAGTCCAACTTGATCTCCTGAATATAGTACTGGGCAGAATCAAAGAGATGATGAATGGCCACAAGCCTGGCATAAATCAGGGAGGACCCTACTCGAAATTACAGATTTGATCTATGAACCTGGAGCTGCAAGTTAAGAGGAGACAGAAGCAGAGAAAGGCCTGCGTTGTTAAACACAGTAACATTCTGGAAATGAACAGAATAAAGCCAACAGTTGAAATAGAAAATAAGCTACACGTGAAAAGAGCTGAAGACGCAGATTTTGAAGAGGTCAGAGAAACTTCTTACGGTCACAACCAATAGTTAGCCAGAGTTTATACTCCAGTATTCTGACTTCAAGTTTAATATTCATTCCACTATGACATCTGTCTCATAGTAACGCCCCACTGTGAAGTTACACGTGTGATTATGGTGGTCACATAGTGAGCTGTAACAAAGTCTGTAGTGCAGTTGTCATGCTTGGCCAGATAGCTCTAAACAGGGCCTATTGTTTATGGGAACTGAAAGCAGCAACAGACTATAAAGATGTTACTAAAAGTATCACATATGGCAAGAGAAGGAAAGGAACTGTAAGATTTTATACCTCAAGGGACAGGGATTAGGGAGATGGCCATAGTTATGGCAACTAAGAAGACTGGGTATAGAAGGGAAGCCAGAACTAAGCTTCTATTGTAAACAGACATGTATCGATTAACTTTTACTGTGTTACAAGTTGCCTCAAAACAGTAGCTAAAAAACAATCCTGTAACAGCTCACAATTCTGTGGACTGACAATATGGGTAGCTGGATGGTTCTGCTGTTCGTGCCTGGATTGATTCAGGTCCTAGTCAGCTCTGGTTGTGTTATAAATTGCTCTAAAACTTAAGGGCTTTAAACAAGAAATATTATTTCTCATGATTTTATGGATCAACTGGGCAGTCTTTCTGGTCTGGATCAACTCAAGCTGTGACTGGATTGTTTGGTAAAAATCTTATCGGCCAAAGCCAGCGTGCGCTGGAGAAGGAACTTCCCCAGTGCATGGGTGCCGTAAGTGTGATTGTGTGTGTTTAAAAGAAAAAAGGGAAAAAAAGAACGAAAACGGCCTCAATCTACAGTGGACATCTAGGTGTAAGTCAATCCATGCATAAGAATGAAGAGTTACACACACGTGCCCTGTCCTGGAAACGCTAGCCTCTTCCTCCTTTCTAGGAGTCACTGCCTCACCCTCACTAGAAGTGAGTGCTTCTAATGCAAGAAATAACCTAGCTTATCCAGATTTTAGCTCAAATGCCCAAGACTGAAGGTCAAGTTTACACTTCTACAACAGAACTCTCTGTGGGAGAAAAAAGAGTGTACCATTTCCAAGAACACAATGCTTACTTGAGAGAAGCGGACAAGTGTGAGTGACAGGCCCTCGGAGTCATCTGGCTTCAGGGAAGCTCTCTGGGGGGGGGGGGGGGGGGGGGAATCACAGGGGTCATCCTCACCCACCTCTTTGCTGCCCCAAGGCAGCTCCACCACAGGTGAGCACCACCAGCCAAAAGACAGAAGTAGAGGGTCTCTAAGGTGGCCATGACCCACCCTCACTGAGAGTCATTTTGAAAATCTATGGGGCTGTTTGTGGTTGTGCAAATGACCAGGGGCACAGTTGGCATCATATGAGCAGGAGCTAGTGACACTAGATGATCTGCTACATGAAGGACAGTCCTGGGGCTTTAAACATCCTCCAGGAAATCCACATAAATAGAAAACCCACATGTAGTTTGAGACTAACACTAAGTCGAGTTTATATAAATAATGTATTTTTGCATGATTTTAATACACAGTTTAGAAATACAACCACTATACAAACCCAGGAAAGACAGTATTCTGTTTTACTAGAGAATTTATCAATGGTTGTTTGCTAGTTTGGAAAATCATGTTGCTGGCCATGGTGTTGGAATCAAAAGGCGCACATACTTCTATCAGTCTGCACTGGTGATTGCCACACTCAGTGATTTTATTTAAATATGAGTGTGTGCATTTTAAATGACATCTTCAGGGTAGCTGTGCCCAAGTAATTAAATTTTGGTAGGTATTACTTTACTGAAGTTATTTTTACTTCCTTATGCTATAGATAGGGCATCACACTGATTACATAATTATATTTTACACTTAAAAAGGGAGCTCTGGTCCTGAAGGACTTTGTGATTTCGTGTCCTCATTTTGATTTTAAGTGCATGTTTTTTAAAAAATAGTTAAGTTTGCATACTAGTTCTCCAACATTACTTTTTAGTTACTTTCCTTGGAGATTTAGGTTTTGGTCATTCACACATTTGAAAGTTATTTCCTTCTACTCTCATGGCTCAAGAAGAATTCTCATCATTTCCCTATATCCCAGGGCCCCTAAGCCTCCAAACAGCAATTACAATAGCCCCATGGCAAATAAAGTCACTTCTCAGTCACAGGAGAAGAAAGCTATCACGAGAATCGGGTCATAGCTTCTGTAGCTACAGAGATGCTTCCTGGGAGGCAAAAGACAAAAGGATAGAGAATGAAGATGATCGGCTTACCCACCACCCCACGTTAATGGGTTTTGCTTTAGCACCAAATAACCAAAAGTAATTTCCAAAAACTTTAGTTGGTTTTTTTTTTTTTTTTTTGAAAGATTCTTCCTAGAGAGGGCTACATGAATCAAGGATTAGCGGGGGCTGGGACACGTGGTCTTAGTTTCATCTCTGGCTTTCAAATGTGTCCTTGGCTAAACTCTTAGAAGAACCTTAAGTTCTTCAGCTACAGACCTGGTATATATATACATACCTTGGTCTAAAATCATGAGACAAGTTGTCTCCGGATAATAAATAATAAGACAAGTTGTCTTCCTTTTGGAGAGGGAAACACTGAAGGAGACAAAGTTGGTGCTTATACAAAGGATAGTATTTTTAGATGCACAGCAAACAAAACATGAGTTATATCCCTAACAGAGAATTAACTTCCTTGAGGAATTATGCTATCATGCCAGATAATGACATCTGACAAAGGAAAAGTAATTTCGCCATAAAATTAAGCAATCTGACGTGACAGACTATGGAAGGCTTGACTTGAAATTCCACATGGATCAGAATACAAGAGAAAGAAAAAAGGGTCAGTTAATGAAGAGAGAGTAAAAAGGACCTAGGTCTAACAGCAGATCTGAAGTGGGAAGATGAGTTTACAGCATGAAAGGGCAGGTGTGGGGGAGGGGGACCATTCAAAAGCCAGAAGTTGAAAGTGAAAACAGGATCCAGGTGGAAGGCACGTTGGAAGGTATGAGCCAAGAGGTCTTACCAAAAGGCGAACAAGGAATTCAAGGTGAGTACGTTGTCTCTGAAAGGAAACTGGGATACCCAGCAGAGAAGTGATCACAGATGAGTAAGGCAGGAACCCAGTTTCCAGGCAACTGGGGCACCAAGATGAGAACAGGACTGAACACAAGCCCAACCCAAAGCTGAGTCTACGGCTTTCTGCTTCCAGCTCCTTATACGGAGGCCCCACTAGGGACAGAAATAGCCCTGCTTGAGGGGCAAGGCTGAACCTTCAAGTTGGGGTTAAGTATCACAAATACAAGAGAACTAGTTGAGTAGAAACACAACCCAGACATAACCTGCATTTCACATTCATGTTAGAATTCATCTAAAATCAGTGGTAAACTTTCGTAGTTTTAAAGCTAGAAAAAATACCCTGCTTGCCCTTTACTCGAAAAGGGATACTCAAGGATAAAGGAAACTAATTTCAACCTAACAAATCCCTGATTTCTAATAGATAAAGTGAAGGAATGTCTTTGGGTGATTTATTTCTAAGAGTTCCCATCTCAAAGAACATGCCATAATAATGCAGATACAATCAAAGCACGCTCAATATGAATAAGAGGAATTTTAAAATATTCTTGGATATCCTGTATTAATGCATAGGAAGCATGTTAGAAGACTGGCACTCAAATACTAGGATGGAAGGTAATAAATTAAGTAGAAAATACCTCTTTTGTATACATCTATAGGGATGTATCCTAAGTTACATAGTTTGTGGCCAGGGGCTCAGATATAATGCATACAATCAAAGGTTTATCCAAAGTCACAAATAAAAGATTTCCGGGAAATCTGATGTGGTTAGAAAGGTCAATATTTGAGTTTAAGAGACAAAAGGGGGGAGAGTCACATATGGCAGTTTTAAGAGACTGAGCAAAGCTTGGATATAAAGATAGACGTGGCCTAAAGCAACAGCATCTAAATCAAGAGATGTTAACAAAATCGTTTTAATTCTAAGACTTGGTTGTTGCCAAGTCTATATATAGGCATGTGTGTGTGTGTGTGTGTGTGTGTATATATATATATATATATATGTATTTTTTTCTAGCTTATTATCCCATAAGCTCATACCAGGCACAAGATCAAAGTAATGCTGAGAGATCTGAACTTCAAGATAAGGCTTTCCACTGTTTCCCCACT